>NC_092364.1:16430176-16751265 GCF_030848805.1 Temnothorax longispinosus
CGGAAGCTGGATGGAAAACTGCGAAAAACGCGCCTGCCGGTCTCGGCGAGATTGAATTCGCGAACGTACGCGACTCGTACGTGCGCGCCGCGGGTACGTCGGACGATATGAAAATTCGAGAGTTATACCCTTGCGTTCTTTCCTGATGACTGTTTCATCCTTCACCGCGAGAGCCAATTCCCACGAATTCGTATTAAAAATCGCGAAATTTTTGATATTTTTTACAATCGACGCGTTCGCTCAACAGGAATTTTCATATATTTTTCACAAGAAAAGAAAAATCCGCGGAAATTAATCATAAAAAAGCGATGTTTGACGGTATATAAAATAAAAAGAGGCAAATATATTATTTGTAACGCGCGACTCTTTTATTCCTCTCAATATATCCCTATTATACATATAGTATACGAGTAATAAGCGTCGAAATATCTGACGTATAAATATAAAATATCAACGTCACCAGGGTCTAAAAAGAGTTTAATTTTAAATAATTCAGCGATATAAAATCCTAAATTTGAGGTAGAATAGCTGTACTAAATGACAAATGACATTTCTTCGGTGTTTTAAAATAATGTTACAGAATTTTACATAAATGAATATCCTACAAGTTTTATAAAATTTCAGTTTCTCTCGCTTTTTCCTTAAAATCGATTTGTTCTATAGATATAAAAGAAGTTAGTTCAATTATGTATTAGTAAATTGCATGTAATTAAATTACACCTAATATAATTGTGATTATTGCGTGCAATAATATTTGCAATTACGTTTCTTTTTAACGTGAGATTTAAAGCAGTTGAAAAATCCGCCCGTATCATTGCAAACACGTCGTCCGGAATCAAAACCGCGAGATTATATACCGCCGTGCTCTTTTCTGATAACTATTTCATTCTCTTTCGCGGCGCGTCGCACCCAAGTTTGCGAGCTCGGCGTTCCTTTGACCCGAAACTTCGAGGAAGGCAGAAACTCTCGAGACCGTGTTCTTCCCGTAAAAATAGAGGATCCTTAGCATACCGAAAGCGGGCGTTATTATTTAAGAGCCTGGCTCTTCCCGCACGGCTCGGATTTGAATATTTCGTTAAGTTCTTCTTTCGACTCCTGCCAGCTAGCTTGCGTGCAATGAGGCTCCAAAGTTGCTAAAACAGGCTAAGAGAATTGCGAGAGAGAAACGTGTAATATTTGTACATTACGCGCTTTCTTCTCATTCTCGATTCTCGCTATGCCATTTTATCTGATTACATTTTAATCGTGTATATCCTGTTTTTTTTTATTTCACATTGGTATTATAGATCTCAGTAACATTGAACTTCTTTCCTATTGTTTTTTTATTCATGTATAAGTATTAGGTATTTAATAGAGAGGAAAAGAGGAATTTTAATGAAATTAAAGTTTACCTTTTAATATAGGTAAACGGGATTATATTGTTCCTGCAAATGTAATTTTGTGCTGCATTAAAAATGCATTCGGATTCGTTTAATATTTAATAAATAAAGTTTAAAAAATAAAGCAATGTGTTTTCTATAAATAAATTACTACCGCTTTTATTATATTAATAACTTTAACATTAGCGAAATTAATTATAGTTACAAATGTCACCACAGAATATATGCAGCATCAATTTGAACGAGTGATACTTAATAGATGACACAAATTATATATTATAGATATGTTTCAACGTATTAAAGATTAGACAATTGATTGAAGATGATCGCGAAACACTATAAAGCAGAAAAATCATTTTCGTGGCAGTTGTGATCGCGGCTGATTCGTCAAACCGTCCAATTTAGAAGCGATATCAGTTGCGGCCGTTCTTCGCCGTACGTACCTGCCATTAGGCAGGCAATAACGCCGGTTGGCCAGCACGGAAACGAGCTATTGAGGCCGTCGTCGGCTTACTAACCGATCGGCCGGCCGGCCGGGCCGGTCGGTCGACCGCCTGCAGTCCGCTTGCAGCCGCGATTACACTTTAAGTGTGCATTCGCTCCCTCGCTATAGTCGTTCAACCACCTTCCCCGTTATCCGCAATCAGCGTCACCACGTCGCTAAACGTCGGCGGGACGTGTCGTCGTTGACGTTAGCATCGTCGCCGTTGCATCCACCCGTTGCGTCCCCGGTCGCAACAATCGTATCAGCGAACACGCGCGTATATGTGCGAATGCGGTTACGACGCGGGCGTTTAGGCACACTGAGAGGAATGCGACCGAATAGTCAAAAGAGAGAAAACGAGAGAGAGAGAGTGAGAGAGAGAGAAAATTCCAACAAAAAGGAGAGAACGAATAGTGGTCAACGAGTATTTCCGGCGTGTATTTCGCTACGCTGGGAAAAAGGGAGAGAGAGAAAGCACAACCCCTGCACACCCCCGCGCGCGGACCTACCTCAACTCTCGTCGCACCCCTTCAACGACCATCCCCTTTTTCTCGCTGTCTCTTTTCATTCTCCCGTTCTCGCCCGCGCCCGGCTGCGCAGTATAAATAGATGGGTTTGAACGAGACTGTGAAAGCTTGCGGTCTCGTTTCGAATAATTGGATTTGCCACGAACGGGACCGAGAAACGCCGGTAGTTTGCACGCGCGCAAGCATACGAAAGGCTGTGTGTACGTTATATCTCGGTCGTTTTGCGTGTCTTGCTTTGGTCAACACACATGTCCCTCTCTCTCTCTTCATTTCTTTCTGCCTTTCATACTTCGCGTCACGCTCTTTTCCCTCAATTGCTGAAACGTGGCCGTGTCATGGACGAGCGAGTTATTCGCGTTATTCGCATGCTCGAATAATCGACAGTGAGGAAAAAAAGAAGGGATAACTACAACAGGGAGAAAGAAAGAGAGAATTGACGTGGGAATTAAAAAGTATGGTAAAGCACACCATTGTCGAGAAAAGAATTGTTCCAGATTTACGTCGCTGCGAGCTGGTTAAGCCGTCAGATGTTAAACGAATTTCTGTCTGTTTTAATCGGTCTCCCGCAATGGAAAAATGTAATATAATAGCTACAGCTTGCTTCTCTAGAACTTTTGAACTTAAATAAAAGAAATATGATAATTAAGAGCGATACATTTATCTTTATGCTATTTCATGAGCTTGATGTAATTAATTGTTGGCGCAGACTATCACGTACTTATCCATTATGCTTGTCTGCTTGCGCGATTATTATGCTTTCCAATAATATTTCCATGAAAATGATGGAGCAGCGAAAGCAGCGTTCCTGCGGTTATAAACTGTAACTAGTGCAGATGATCGAAATCATCGCAGTGGGCAAATTGTCTATGTTCGTTTAGGTATCGGTTATTTTAGCATTAAGCGGCGATTGTAGCTGACAGCGTTCTCATGTAGAAATACCAGCGAGCTTACGTTCGATATTAACTCGAAAATTAATTCGCAAATCTCGTCAGCTAGTTCGCACGGTTGACATATACGTATGCTACAGGGGAAAGCCAACGACTTTAATGAGTATTCACGGCATACCGGAGCAATTATATTTAGTGCCAGGATTGCGAGGCATTCGTGCGGCACGAAAATCCGTCTGAAATTGAAAGATAAATTTCGATAGTCAACACTTTGCATTTATTTTCGCGACTGAAATGATATCGCGCGCAAATAAGTTTATTTCTTATCTAGTAAGGCTATAGTCGGATTTTTCTTGTGCTTTCGTATCTTCCTCTCACCCGACGTTTATTTTCATAGATAATTTGTGCCGAGTACAGTGACCCTTTTCTTTCTCTCCAGATCTCTCTTTCTCTCTCTCGCTCTCTCGTAATTTCTCTCCTCTTTGTTCTGCGCAATGCGCCCTCAACGGACTCGGTGAGTCACAACGTTCGTTTGCATGCTCGCGTGTTGCGTATCCATCCTCGGGGACACGCGTCGTGCAGAAACGTGGAAAGGAAAAAGGGCGTGCGTATATGCGTGCAGCTGACTAAGTCCTGACGAAGGCGAGAACGGTAACGTTATCGTTACGGAGAATCTTGGAGATTGCTCCGCACGGCGGTGCAAAAGTAGTATCCCCCTAGATGACGCACTCGTATTTTTCCCGAGCGCGAAAGTAGATAAATCAACAGACGGAATATAATCTCGAGACTCGATCACAGACGTAACAAAGTGCGAAAGTTGGAAAACGATTTGCTCGAGAACTCAATCGGAAATTCCGTAATGGAGGAAAAAGATTGTCTGAAATTGTTATTAAACTTTTCTGTCGCGAAAGTGGCTATATGAAGTTTATTCTCATTTTATTTCTCATTTCTTGAAATAATCCAGAAAAGCCAGCCATCAATCTCTCTTCGTATTCTTATAATAACCAAAATAGAACTCGCTTAATGTACTGTGTTGTGATTTCGATATAAATTATAATGTCATACATCTCAGTATTACAAATGAGACAATACATATTTACAGTAACGACAGAATGAAATTTACTAGAAGCCTTTGTCACGACATATATTCAAAGAAACGTTGCCTATTGTTAGGTCTCTACGTTTTATCCATTCATCGTATCTTCAAAATATTCTGCACGCGATATTGGATTCGATAAGGATGAGGACGAGGAAGACTATCCAGTCAAGGGTATACTCGTTCGATAATTTGTTTGCGATAATATTTATGATTGCGACTGATAAGGTTCGTTACTCTTACGATGTGGGGGCGAACGAAAAGGGATGCGAGAGAAAGGATATGCAGCGGAAATACGAATCAAGATAAACGATAAACGATAAGCGGAGAGGAAAAGTTTCGCGCAAGAGCGGAACACCCACGCTTACACGCTTGCACTTATACACTTCACGCGTACGATTATTCCTACAAATCACAGACGAGTGCTTTTATCGTCCAATGCGATATATACGGATACAGTAACGAGAAAAGCATATGCTCGCGACATAAAATACCACATGCGTCACATAACGAAAACAAACGAGTTCGATGTCGCAGCACGCGACTAATTAAAAATCCGTAGCTATAATCAGTTCGCGCGAAAGAGCTGAAGCGAAAACGGAAAAGAGGGCTAGTAGAACAGTTGATTTGATTATCTGATAATAATTAATTGCTCGTTACGTCGCGGGACACAGCGCAATTAATCACCGTCGATGGCTTTCATTTTTCCTACCTGCGTATGCCTCTCTCTCTCTCCTCCCTTTCTTCCTCCTATTTCTCTCTTTGTCTGTTTTCCCTATCTGTCATACGGCCCTTTCTATCTCTTTCCCCTGTTTCTGCTTGCTTGATTCCTCCACCAACTAGCTTTCTCTTCTCGCGTGTGTCCTTTTTCTTTCCTTTTTAGCCGGCTTGGTTAGCTAGCTGGCCCATGGTCGCACTCTATCATGCGAGGTTCATTAGGTTGGACGTGTCACGACCGCGTGGGTGACCATGTGCCATCAAATTGTGAACACGGTCCGCGTACTCTGCTGTGCAAAGTACATTTCAAGAGAAGGGAGAATCGAAAAACAGACGACAGAAGAGGGAAAGAGGAAGAATGCAAGAGAGCAGAAAACAGAGGGCCGGCGAGACTTTCATGGTTGGGTAAGATAAATAAATAATCAATATGGCATCGAGATACGGCATTGGAGCGTCGGAAACGTTGTCGACCAAAGTCACTGATAATTTATTTCATATATAGATGTAACTGGAGATTGCAGATTGGTAAGATGTGTCTTTCCGATTTGCCTGATTAATAATATGAATTAGATTACTAGATATTGATAATTTCCGAAACTGAAAATCTGCTCGATTCGATTAATCGAAGTATAATAAATTATTTATAATAAATCCAGCAACACATCATTACTGGAATGTTATAAAATGTTATGTTCATTTTTTAGATAGTTCAGTTCTGTTGATCTGTAGATGTAATGTATAAAGATGTATGCTGTGGATTTATGTAGAATATTATCACATTTAAATTTTTTAATTGATATTATAATAACGCTTCTCATTATATCCTTCGTGTCATTTTCCTTTGTCATATATTGTTCATGAAAGAATTTGTCATTTCGAATGTGTAAGTTTGCCTTGATCCACGCACAGCCCACGTAAGGATCATCTGTGAAAATCTGGGAGCACAGATGAGACGTCAAACTGTCGCAACGAACCGCACGAAATCAAAATGTTTGACAATCGCCGTTCCTATCAACGAAGCACGCGTACATATACACGTGCTCACGGCGTGTGTCGGCCTTTACGTGATAGATCCACACGATCACGGGAGAATACGGAAGGGTGTAGATATACGCACGGGGATCGAAATGCGAGGGATGAGTCGGCGGCCAATCATCGGCATATGCCACGGCATGGAGTTCATAAGTGACGTGCCAGCGCTGTCGATCCGAGACGGCATACTCGATATATCGGGTCCACGGGGTGGCAGCGAGGATCGCTTAATATGCAGAATAGAATTGGGGGACGTATATAGTCCCGATATAGTTCCCGTTCCAGATTGCGAGACGCGCGCAAAGCATCTCCGACGATTAGATATAATCTACACTATCCACAGGAAGGAAAGCCTATATTATTTCCCTTGAAAATATTTAAACCTTATGTTGCGTGTAAAGCTCGAACTTTATTCTTCAAAGTAAAAATTAAATCCTTTTAATTGAGGTTCCATTGTTGTAGTAAACATTCGCACACAATTTTTGATTGTTTCTAGCAACATGTTTTTAGAATCTTATTGATCGGAATAAAGAAATATAGTTTAACTTGCATTCTTCGCGGAAATTCGCCAATTATCATAATCATGGACTTTCAGCAGCAACTAGTTATTCTACAATACTCTCATTTTATAATATGATGCAAATGAACAATTTTGTATAAAATTGCTTCAATTATATACATAATAATAATAATAATGTCTCTTTATTCGAATACAAAATTTCGATCTAAATTCACGGGCAATCCATTAAAAATGGCGCATAAAGTTTTCTAAAATAAAATCCGGTTAGTTCTCGCACTACCGTCTACCGTCTGCGCAAGAAATAAATATTTTCCGATTTGTCTCCTTTTGAGAGACAGTCATACAACTTATCTTTGTGCCTGTGTTTACCGTCGGGAGACCACGTCAGACCGCGAGAGCCAGAGGTAAAATGTTTTATATTTAGTCGGTGCCCCAGAGGCTAGGGGTGCCAGAGCTGCGAAATCGCACACGTATGCATCCATACGCGAGAGAGAGAAAGAGAGAGAGAGAGAGAGAGAGAGAGAGAGAAAGAGAGCAAGAGACAAAGAGATAGAGGGAGAACGGCTAGGTGGAGACTAGCAGGCAGAAAACACCAGGAGGTACGGCCGACCACAGTGTTCTCGGAATACTAATGCCCGCGCCGATCCCGTGGGTGCTGTTCCCGTGGCATATTGCCGATCGTGAGGAATCTACGAAGTGTGTACTCCACCCCCTCCCCACCCTTCCCACCACGAGAGAAGGAACACCGTCATTCTGGATTCGCGAATGATAACGAGCCCGGCATTACAATTCACATAACGTAGACGTGTTCGCGAGGAAGATATTACGTTCCTTCGCGCACCATCGCCCGGAGGTTGGTATGCGAAGCAGCAGGCCACGAAAAAATCACGCGGGTGCCTGAAGATCCCAAAGGTGCCATGAAGGCGGCGCCTAATATCGGCGAACTATAAGTCGGAATTCATTACGACGGGGAATAAACGCGGTTCGCGATGAGTTCATCGATTCAGTCGAACTAATTGTTTGCGGCAAATTAAATAGGGTATAGGAAGAGGGAACGCCCGCGACGAACGCAAGAATATTGAACTGTCCGTGAATGAAAGAGGGATAATTGCTTGATAATTAACTTCTTGCGCAATTAATTTTTCATTGCAGTTTTCAAAGAAATTCCGACTACGATAATTTACTGTGTCTAAGAAGAATTATCGATTGTAACTGCCTTCTAATTTATTTCGAGACGATCGTACGACAATCGCGCGTTTTGAATATAGTCTTATACAAGAAGCATGCATGCGTTGCAATACAAATTCGATGATGATGCGATATCGATGCATTTAATTCTTCCGGTTTACGCAAAGTGCAAATTTGAATAACAAACGTCGTATCAATTATGTACAAGGCGTAATTATACGTGAGTACATTTAAATGGCTTAATCTCGCAAGGCGTGCATTACACGGCAATGTTAGACGGCAGGGTAAGTTAATACTACTGGTTCGCCTGGTGGTTTCAGCACCACTTAGGCAATGTTGACAAAGGTCGCTTATGTAAATTACTTACGTCTCACCGGAATCGCAAATGCATCGGTAACACATTTATCTATGCGACTACATAAAATTCATGTAAAATGGATGGAATCCCGTATGCAAATAATTCTCGTAAGCCGTATAAATCACTCTATGCATTTTCAATGAATCATAAAGGCTTCTGATTTCTCTCAAATAGACTCGATTTTTGCAATCGCAAGACAATAGTTCGTTATTTCGATACACATATTTCTGTGAAAATAAACTGTCGAAAAAAGTAGTTCCAAATTTTGCGATTTATACGTTTGCTCTATGAAAATATAAAAAAAATTCAAAGAACATATTATGTGACATGTAACTATATAAACCGTGTAATCCTTGAGCTTTTGAAGCAAACGAAAAGCTTTTTCAAATAGGTATATAAAGGATCGGCCTACATAAAATATGTATAATTTTATTTATTTAATAATCGTATATTCGAATGTAACAAAGCGAATATTGTGATAAGGCCGCGACATGCATCATTTTGGATAGATGCGCTTGATCGTGATGCAGCAATTGCATTACGATCAAAGTAACGCAGGGCAAGGAATTTCCCCGTTTCCCTCGTTGTATCGCGCCTAATTCGTGTTCCTGTTTGAAGCTCGATCATTAAGAGATTACTCTGAAGTATATTCGGATATGAAAGTACGACCAATGAAGGGCTTAGTTGGCAATACGGTTTTAATTATCGCTGAAACCGTGGTTATCGCCTTGTTGAAATTATTCTACCGTAACTTAACATGTTCATTCGCTAATACTCGCTTCCGGTGGTATGAAGTCGAAAATCTGACTTAATTTACCGTTATTATACGCCTCCTTAATATTGAGATACTGTTAGTTCATAGTTACGCTAATATTTTTAATTGTAATTTGTATGAAAAAAGGAAGATTATTCACAATTTTAATATTGAATGATTAAATTTATACAGAATTTAGACAAAAAATAAAGGAAATAAACATAAATTAGAATATGTTATAATCTGATTTTTCTGAATAAGATAAAAGAATTAGTAACTAATAATAAGCTACTTTTATCTTAACTTCGTTTTTAGGTTAATTAATTTCTCGCGGATTAAATATAATTCATGTTTTAAAGGGATAAAAACATGTAAATAAAAATTATGACGGTAAAAATTTAATGCCACAAATGTAATAACATTTATGAATGTGTCATTAGGATACAAAATGGGATACAATACAACAGGATACAAAAGACATAAAGACAGAAAGACATTTAACAAGAAAACTGGGTAAATCTGTGCTAGAATGTTTCGCTGTAAAAGATCTTGAGAATTCATTTGCATTGCTAAATTCTACAGTACAGTTACGCAAACCTGCATTGAACGTATGCTATGCACATGTTCAATACGGTTCTATGATGGCGCCTTCAAGAACCCGGAAGTTGTAAACGCGATCTCAAAACGTGTCACGTCGTAAACAGCGGCGGCTTTGCACACCTCGTGGAGATGATACAAAACTAAACTTACATTCTAAAATATTTATATGTGTTTAATCTACATGCAATTTTAACTACAAGCTTAATTTAACTTAAAGTTTTATGAAACAAATATTTAACAAATCTATTATAGGTACTGCCTCTCTATTATTAAGCATTTAAACAAATTGTATAAATTAATGTTTTTATATTTAAAGCACGATATAATATTAAAAGTAAAAAAAAGAGTTCCCTAAATAAAAGTTTTCCTAAACAGAAATTAAGATTGATAAGTTTAATACACGTCATTTATTCCCAGTCAATGGATCTATTAAATTAAGTAAAAATGTAGCGCGTTTAACAACGGTTTTTGTAACTACCTTTCTGTCGAGAAAGTAATGCGCTCAGCGATGAGCATAGATCACAGAGTTTCGTGGATAACGGTGCCTTCATAGGCGAATCCTCCACCGGTGCCGTCTGCAGATGAAATACCGGGGCGACGGGAAATGCACGGAAACGAGTAAGGCGATATCCTGATAAAATCAGTAAAGGGGGTGAGAAGAAGAATAAGGGCACTTCGCTCTCTAGTGCGAGGAATAAGAGACCAAAGCAGGCGAGAAAGAATCAGAAACGCGGGACCAAAAGAGCTGGAGGGTTGCCCGAGAGAGGATGGACGATATAAGAGCGAGAGAGCTTACGAGGTACCCTGGCAGTTAGCCAAGTCGCTCGGGCCCGTGCCGGGTGAAAATTATTCGAGATATGAATTTACGGGCGGTGCAGGGTTGCACAGGGCGAAAGAAGTACGGTGGAAGTGGGACGGAGTGGGTTGGGGTACAGCGGATAGCGGTCGAGTCTCCGAGTTGCCAGATAAGGCAAGAGTCGTGGTCGGACTTAATAAACTTAGAAACCCGAGTGGCGAGCCAGCCTAGCCCGTCCGAAATTCCAACCCCGGGATCTGTCGCCACAGCTAGTCCTGCATCTCTGCACCCTCGTCTTATAGCCCGCGACCTGACAACCCTCTCACGGCTCTCAAATTGCGACCTGGGGCGTCGTATTTCGCGAGCCACGGTTTTTCCGAGCCATCTCGATACTGTATTTCTCTTTTTTTCCCCCTCCTTTCACGAATCGATCCCTCACGGAAATCGACAAATGTAGCGCAACGAAAATCATTTGTCGTTCGTAAAGATCGCACGATCGTTGAGTATGATCCTTTTACGGAGAAAAGAATCTCTCGCGAAGTGAAAAAAATCGCAACGTCAAAGCAACGGGATGCTATAAAGACTAATATTAATACATTTTTATCTTCTTAAAATTATTTACGCAATCAGAACAGATGGATAAGAATAACACAACAGAACTTTCAAGATAAGAGAAATTGTAGAGAAGACAAACTTGCTTTTAAAGCGAATTTTAGATGGAAGTATCTTCAACTTTATTTAAAAAAAAAACGCCAATAAATAAACAGCGAAATATATAATGTAAAGAAGATCGAATATGTGTCTCTTTTAAGAAGTAAATAAAAAAGCTGTATTCTCATTTGGATTAATCCATCTTCAGGTAATTCAAATTTATTGGATCCTTGATCAAATTTCAACAGAAATTATTTTACAATCTATTTCTAATTTTATTATGCGTAACTTCAAGCTACATAACAAAATTGCCCTAAGAGAAAATGGTAATATTACCCGTTTATATATAAAAAATGGATTCTTTAATGGGAATTAAATACTTCAGGAAAATAATGCATTATATATCCGCACTAGTGATATCGTTACACGATAAACTGTCCTTACAATTTAAAAGATTGGACTTCGTCTTCCATCTGCGAACTACCCACGGCCATTTATCCGAACGAGAACGCACGCCGCCTCCTAAAATCTTAATAAGGGCTTGTCTGCTGTCGAGTAGAACGTCAGCCGGAAGAGCCCGTATTCCCGGAAATTAAGGAAGTCCCCCAAACGTCGCGTATCACGAGTTAAGTAACTTCTTGAGCGCGCCAGAACCTGCACACCAGGCACTCATATAAACGCATGCCATAAACGGGAACGGACAGCAAACGGAGGTCCGGATACTACTTACATTTCTGAAAATTTAAACTCACATTTAAATTACACCTCGGTCGTCGTGGTTGATCGTAATACTTGGCTCCACTTTAAATTTTTAATACGTGTCATGCCACTGCAGCGCGATATTAAAAAAAAAATGTCAAGTACCGAGGGACTGATAAAAAATTAAGGATTTAGCGATGACCAATATAACTTTTCGAAAGCACTCAGCGAGCACATTAAATTATAAGACAATAAACGTGATAGACACAGATACGTTGGAATTTTCTGACTATATAATTTCCGTGCATGAATATAATTTTGCACTTGCGCGATTTGTGCAGAGAATACATGTTCGTTTTACGAAAATGATATTTAATATTAAGATTGATTCTAGATATATTCATATATTCATCATTATATGACGGCACAAAGAACTTATCCGCGACGAATAATGTTGCATTGATGAAAGAAAGGACGGATTGAAATACCGGGGTTTTGATTCAAACAGTTTGTACTTTGTTCGAGAGAAGCAGAACTTAGAAGGGACGGGTAATGAAGTATGCATACCTCGTGCGATTGAAGCGGCGCGTTTGCATTCAAGCAACGCGTCGGAGCGTCGCGCGCGCACGACGCGACGCGCGCAACTGGGAGCTGATCAAAGTTTTCTCGATATGCCGAGATCCGGAATTAGTTATTTACACGGCACGACGAAGAAACAGGGAATGACGAAAACAAGCTAGACTGTTATTCGACTTTTGATGTAAAACATGTCCCTCCCCGAATCTGTTGAGTTTCGCTGAGGAATAAACAGAAACGCGAAGTACCAGAATAGAAACCGCAAATACGAAACGAATTAAATGCAATATGTGCAGGAAATCAGTTAATTAATATTGTGTCTATTCTATTATTATTGAACCTATTTTAATTAATATTATATTTCAAAACTATACATGAGAAAGACATTTCTACAAGAATGAAAATTACCTATCAAATAATGTAATTTAATAAGCTATCTAATATTCAGTAAATCACTATTCGTTAGTTTTTAAAATTAATTATATATAATGTGAAATATGTTGATGTGTACTCAATATCAGTTCCACTGATTGAGACGGTATAGATAGGCGTGTTTATCCATAATGTTTTTACAGAAATTAATAAACGATTGTCATTATCTTGAGATTCGCATGCTCAAAAAATTCTAGTGGTTTCAACCTGAATAGGAACCGGCGCGGCGGTATGTGTACAATGTTACGAGAAAAAGGCAGCCTGTGAGTGCAATGTTAGGGCTTCGCGATATTACTGCCACGTGCCGCTTTCACTCGCTCCAGCGGCAAAATGAGAGGGAAAACGGGAAATATCGCGGAATAGGCTATGAGGAGGATAAAGAGAGGGAAACGGAGAACACGCGAGAATCGCGTGACATTGTTTTATGTTACTTTGTTATGCATTCTCTGTTTGCCGGCGAGTAGAGAAGAGTAGGTCCACCACGCTGGCAACCTACATCGGGTACAATGACGCCGTTCGGCTGATGCTCGCACGTGCAATTGAAAAACGAGCCAAACAATGGCCGATAAAAACACCTTTGCGCGTGAGCGTCATCACGAGGACATGCACCCGCGAGCCGAGAGAGCGAGAAAGAAGAAAAAGAAGGATGAGGCGCAGGACATGGTCACGAAAGACACGCCATTTTCCCGCCATACTTTTCGTTCGCGGTGATGTTTCAAAGATGAAACATATCTATTTTCACGGGAAAACGTGAGCGTTTTAAAGTGCCAACTGGAAAACGTTATCGTTAAATTAGCTCGGAAGAAAATGTCAACGTTACATCCATTTACGCGTTATTGCGTTACATTGCGTTATGTTACGTTACGTTGCCTCGCACGCGAGAAAGTTTCGACTGCTCGAATAAGAGTTTATTTTTGTTGGAGATGAGAGTGGGGCATATTAAAAATCAAGCGTGAATAACTCAGTTAAATGGAAGCGCTTTTCGCAAAATGTTACGCTCGGACATGAACTTGTTACGAGTTGCCTAGTAATGGAAGGATATAAATCGGGGAATGGTACTATATTTCGCAAAAGTTAATTCTACGATATTTCGGTTGTGATTGAAACATGACCTTTCTCGATGAAAACTCTATCAGTGAAATGTTGAAAGAGTGAAAAATCGTGATATTTATGACGCACCTATGCTGACAAAAATGTTCAAGCGAAACCTGAAATTATGATCCCCTATTGTATTTACGATCACAAATTAATAACTTCGTTTTGTACATAAATCGATATAATCTATAAAAGTATTAAAAACGATATTTTATATTAATATTCTGTCTGCACTAATCGTTCTGTTGGGGAAAAATAATATTATAATATTGTAATAGCTTAAATAGATATAAATTGAAGCATAAAAAATAAAATTATTGAATAAAAATAAATTTATTAAACTCCACTAATAGGATTTCATTATTGATAAGATATTTTTACAGTTTTACTTATTAATACTAATACTTATATAGTTAGCCATTTTATTTTCTTCGATTGTTTATCAGAGTTGCTAAATGAGTGAACAAAAGAAGTTTGAGATTTCCAGGCGACTATTTCAAGAACCATTTCCGTCTCTATTTAGCTAATTTTGCTTGTCAATGGTTTTCTATTGTTCTCAAAAAGTACAGTAATAGAAAAGGACGAGCTGGTTATAGTTCTCCATCTCTTTCGTGCATGGTATTTTCGTCTAGAGTAGAGTTCACATTACAAGTATCGTATATATAGTTCACTGGAAATTCCAGTATAGAGAGGAAAATAACTAAAAATATGAGGAAGGGTTAAACAAGTTAAAAGCAGTGCTCACAGAAAGCCGCAATGCATCGTGGTATACCGCAGACTACAATATTAAGTCGAGTGTTAAACCGTTGACGAGGAAAAGGGCTAAAATCGAGCGGTGGAAATTTTAAGCATCTCACTCTGAGATTTCAAAGTTGCATAAAATTTTCACAGAAGGGCAGACGGTACGCGTGCGTTGACTCCTTTCTTTCAAGACCACTCAACCGGATATCGAAAACAATTTCAATTTGAAAAGTTTAAATACCTTTAAAAGAGGAGAGAAGAGACAGTATCTCTCGAGAGAAAGAGATCGGCGTCGAGATGAAAGAGCGAAGGAAACAACCGCGGACGAAGAACGCAGAACTCGATTAAGGACGAAGACGGAGCGCGAGGGCGAGCAAAAGAGGTGATGGAAAGCTCGCCGCTTTGAGCAAGTGGTCGGTATTTCGAATTTCCCTTTAATTTGAAGTATAAGAACGCTGTCCTTGCTGCCTCGCCGTGGAACTCGCAACCCGCCTCTCAAAGCAACCCCTCTCTTTCAAAGCGCCCGAGACTCTTGCGCCCTCGATTCATCCGACCGAACCTTCGACGCTTCGGCTCCCTCCACTTGCCTCGCCGCTTATCGTCGACGTTGGTCGAATTCGCGAATTGGTCTCTCTCAGAGAAACAGTCTGCGTCGTAAACCTTCCGGGGCTCTCTCGCGCGCCGCCCGAGATTGTCACCCTTCGTCGCTGTCTACCCTCGCTGAGAATGCATTTTCGGAAAAAAGGGCGCGAGACGCGGCATGTCGTGGAATATATGGAATATTGAAACGAGATATTTCTGAGAGACGACGGTGAGACGCCCACACACGTATTTCCTTAAATATGTCGTTTCTGCACGCTTATGTGTTCTTCGCGAGGAACGATGTATTTCCCCTCTCGTGCGATCAAATTTCTCACCCGTCCGCGATTGCGTCATCGACAAAAAATACTAAAAGCGAGACCACGAGCAAAAAAATATTATTGAAATTGTGATCGCAACGACCCACAAAAATATGTCATCAAAATTTGGAAAAAAAAAAAATACGTCGGGTCGATCTCGACCCGACTCGAAACGTGTAGAGGACCGTTTCGAAAAGTGCAGAGGTCAGAGAGATGAAATATCGTTTTACACGGATCAATCGAAACGACAATTTTACTTCGACACCATTTCTATACATATATCTGCAATATTTTCTATTTCGAGTCATTATTATGCATGATCAATACAAACCGAACTTTTTTTTACCATAGAGAAGAAATCTAGTTTCAAGAAGCAATAATAGCTGTCCTAAAATTACTTCGTCCCCCCCCCCCATTCCAATGATTTATAAAATAAAAAAAAACTCACGTGATTAATTCTATACCAAACTTGATACAAGGGCACTGGTTATAATCAGATAACCAAAAAATTCAAATAACAAAAAGTTATATTATTACTTACTCTATAGTTCATAATCTTAATGTAAATTAGTAACTAATCAACGCAATGAATTTACTTTAATATTTCACCGGCTTATACTAGTCAATGAAAGAAATTACTCGCCAGTGTCCCGACACGAAGATCTGTTTTCAAAGCTTCGCGGTACTCAATATGGAAGAAACCATGCTCAGAATCCCGTGGCGACAGCGTCAGCAATTAAATGTAGCTACGTCCTACAAAGTTCAACACGAGCGACACGCCACGCCGAGCGTCCTTGTGCTTGCGAGTCGCGACGCCAAAACTTCCGACAGAACTTTAGCTCGCCCGCGTCTCGCGAAAGTTGGACCGCTGCATCTGACGAGAACTTATTGTCGGCTCGTAACCGCATCCGGTATCGCGACGGTGACGACGACACCAAGCCGCGAGATCGCCGCAACGATGTATCACTTTAACTTTAATCGTATGCGAATTCGCAAAAAAGCGACGGAAAGAAAATCCAAGTGACAAATATAAGAGAAATAAAAATAAAAGCCAAGATAGATAGGATAAAAGGAAAAGAGAATTTCATGTCTTTAAACTACGAGAATTATATTGCTGATCAAGAAGTCATTCAATTACTATATTATTTTTCATTTGTCTTGAAATTCCTTAACCGTATAGTTTCTTGAATTTAAACTGATCGTAAGCTTAAATTTTCAAAGTTAAGAGCTATTAACTAAATATACCTACGTGCACGGGAATACATGATCTCTGAAAATATATACCAAGCACGCAAATGAGGTGTTAATGAAGAAGCAGGTGTTCAAAAATGCATACGTGCATTTATGTAACTTTATCATGCCACACATGCAAATCATTTCTTCATTGTCTTCTACAATCTACAACGTTAAACAAATTATCATAAAATAATTATTTTTGAAAAGTATAACAAGACGGTATAAAAAGAGCACATAAATAAAGCAGCAATATAATCTATTATAAACTTTGCCTCTTGCAAACGCATGTATATTGTATAATCATATGATTATACAATGCGAGAAATGTTGTTAAAAATCCAGGTACATTCTTAAATCATAGATTCTGTCGACATTTCTCACCAAATCTGTTTTGATTTAATTACGGTTGTTATAACTGACTTGGTTTAACTCATTTAACATTAAGTCAACGCCATAGAAATAAATTTTTCAAGAGACAGCGGAAGACATATGTATATATATACGCTATATATATATATATATATATATATATATATATATATATATATATAAAGCGAATCGAAAGGAGATTGGAAAAGGTTTCGATAACGGAAACTCGGTGAAATTGTCGCGCCATATTCCACAGATCACGTAATCGCCGTCCGCGTTTAATTAACTTCTAGTAACTACGATTTCATTCTCGCCTTTTCCTCTCTGACCCCGGCCTTCAGCTTCTCTGCTCGGTCCAGAGAAAATAATTGCCAGCCGTAATTACGGACTTTTCCTCCTCGCTTCCCGCCTCATTCTTGTCTCCGCTATCTATTCTCTCGCGCTATTCTTTCTCCCACGTTTCCCTCTAATTCAGTCTGTTTAACGGGACTTTTCATCGCGATGTAACCGATTGTAATGAATTTCCGCCAAATGCATTTTTAAGTTCCTTTCTTCCATTTTCCGGCGCTTTTAAAGCGTCCCTGATAAACGAGATGACCGTTGTGTGTTTTATATTTATACGTTCATTAAATCGCTCTTCAGCTCTATCCACATAAATTAATTTCTCACTCAAACATTACAGCAATTTTTTCGTGCATAATAGTTTAATCGCATATTTTTATTAAAAAATATTAAGAACAGAAACCAATACACAATAGGCCTGTTCGTTTTAGCTGAACTTCTTGCACGGTTCATTTTTCCTCTTTTTCTTTTCACGTTGGAGAGAAAAAGAGAAAAGATGAACTGTGCAAGAAGTTCAGCTAAAACGAACAGGCCTAATGTGTACAATGATTTACAAAATTCTATATAAAACATTTCTAATACTTTCATTTCTAATGAAAGATTCAAGACACCGTGCAATGTCCGCGCCTATAACAAAGAATATAAGTTTGTATAATAACTATATTCTTTTTCAATTTTCCGATAAAATTCTTGAATACGAAAATGCGTCTGCTATTCATTAAAAATGTCACGTTTCCGAGTGATCCGTTCGGATCAATGGATGGCGCTACGATGAGAAAGATTTTCCATTATTCTGCGATTTGCGGTCTCAGTGCTGCATTACAAGTTGGATAATTTCTTTCGAAACGAAGAAAGTTAAATGAGTCTTTCACGGAACTTCTGTGCGAGTCGAAAGTCGGAGGGAACGAAGACGACAAAAAGGACAGATTTTTCTGGGACATACCGCGATGCTCCAACTCACGGTCGATCCCGATTCGAGAAGATAATAAATTATTTTTTTTCTTATCAGACCATCTTCTTGCACGTTTTCATTCCATGTCCCCTCATTGGTTGGTATGCATTCTCGTTTCATTTATCCTTCGTTCCCTCGTTCTTTCTCGGCTGCTTTATTTACACGAGCGTGTATACTACGCGTGGAATAACGAGAGTGAAAGGACAGAACACCGGAAGCGAGGAATAAGAGGGAGGAACATGCACGAGGAGTTTGACAGAGCGTATCATAAAACGCATAAAACGGAGGTATACTTTAACGAAATTTAAATTTGATTCGCCAAATAACTCGTAAACTGGAGGATGATCGCTATCAACCAGTGCGGAATTATTTTGAGGTTTTATGGAAGTTTTAGAATAATGTCCCAAATAATGTATAAGTAGAAATATACATTTTTGGATAATTAGAACGTATATTGACCAGATAAAGCTAATTAAGCTATAATTAAAGTTTTGCATATTATACATATATCTTTATAACAAAAAATTTGTTAATGCATTGATATATTTGTTTAAAAGCAAATTTAATTATATTTGCACTTTTGCACGTATGACACTGTTTCGTATCTTATAAAACTAATTGACGTTCAAACAGAAAAGTTGATCCGGTTGACCACAGTACGCAATAATACAATGGTCTGTTACACGAACGGTATATCAAACGGAGAGCGAAAGGGAGAGAAGCGATTCCCTCTGGCACTTTTTTAACGTGGCGGTCACGTGTTTCCGCAATTAAACCGAGAACGGAGCCCTTCGACAATGGCCTACAAACACGACTGTACCATGTATGTGCAGTAGCCCGGTCGCATTCGCCAAAGTGCGTGTTTGCGCGCGGTATTCGCGAGTCGTGCTGGCGACTGAGCGTGGTTGAGAGAATAATTAAACGTGAGATAATTCGGCTTTTGCCCCGGTGAAAAAGCATATACGAAATGAGAAATCGAGGACAAAGAGTGAACGCAATCGCGAAATGAAGAAATATATTCCATCGCTCAATTAATTTTTCGATAGATATACGTTTAACAATGCAGCCATTTCTTCGAAATTACCCGTTAAAAGAAATGTGATTGTACTCTCTAAATCTCTAAATCTGAATCAGTGACTATTCACTGATTCAGCACTACTATTCACTGATTCAGATTTAGAGAGTACAAGTACCATGTTCATCTTTCTTACAAGAATATAACGACAGTTTTCTGCCTGATTTTAAATGGATCTAATCGCACAGTCTAATCATTGTACGTAATATATTCAAAAGACTTTCTCCGTAGGCTGATTGATTGTTCATAAGATAAGTCGTACGCCGGTCCATACGATACGATCGGCGATTTCGCAGTCGCCATTCCGGAGATCACGATTTTAGTGGAATGGCCTTTAATTAACCCGGCTTTAGGGGGTGTAAGCCGGTTATCTCTATCTTGATCTTGAAGGGTGTAAGTCCCCTGTACTTACTTACTAACCACCTTCTCCCTTCACGTGTCATACTGATGTCGGATGCAGGGCGTGATCATGTGCGTGCCCGCCTGTCTGATGTATTTTATCTCTATCAATGTGACGCATATATTCGTGAATCATGCGCCATATGACCATGTTTATCAGTCGTGTTTATAAAACATTTTCCAAATATATATAATATCCACGACAAATACTCTCTAATATGCTTTATGTTGCAAAATTCTTTCATGGAGATTATACAAGAAAAATATGCGAAATTCGTCATCTTAATTTTCCTGAAAGTGCACCAGAATTCATCCAATTAGCGACGAAAAAGTAGCCAAGGTACGCGAGCATAACAATATTACGACAAAATGTTCGCTATCTCAAGATGATAACCAGAACTCGTGGCTAGAAAAAAAGAAATGGACACGAGCCCGCATTAAGATATCCGTAGAATATTCAATGTTTCCTACTGCAACGACGGCATCTTGAGATCGTCACGCTGTACACGTGTAAAAACTCCCGCTATGTATATACGTTAGGAACGCGCAGGCAGGGAAAGAATATGCGGTCGTGTCGTTGGGAATAAGAAGAGCATGGAGCAAGAAAGGTGGAACGACGATGTCGGAAATGGAAGAAGACGAAGAGAGCGGGAGAAAGAGAAACGGGGATCGGGGAGGAAAGCAGCGAGAGAGAGAGAGCTCGAGTGGACGAGGAGTCAAGGGTGTTATTACTCCTGCGGGATGGGTGGCGGAGGAGCGAGCGAGAGTAGACGGATGGCGCCCAGGAGGGTGGTAAGGCTCGGCTACCAAATGGTACGAACATCGTCCAGATGCACCGTACGGCCATACCATCGCGCGCGCCGGTACCTCCCGCGAGTGCAACGGAGGGGTCCGTGCCGTATTGTACCGCCGCCGTGCCGTTGCCGCCCGGCTGCGCACCACTCTCGTTTCACCGAATTACCTCGTTCTGGTCGTTCGGTCTGGCGACCGGAAGTTGACCGTGCGAGCTGAGAATATCGATCGTCTTCGTTCTGCACGAGACGCCGTGTAACGAGGCCCAAGCGTAGGGTGGAGCGTAGAGGAGAGGTGAGGTGAGGGAGGAAAGAATACAGTCTCGTTGACATGATCGAACTCGTCGTACGGCAGGTCGGAAGAAAAAAAAACAGGGAATAGGTATATGCTTCGTTCAACCCCAAAAACAGCACCGACTGAACGAATCCTTCGTAGATATGTCCAACGTCGTCGGCGCACTCACGGCGTCCTCATTATCGTCGTCGTTCGGGAACGAGGGACGACGATGGTATACGAGAAATCAGCGGGACGCAAGAAATGCTGACACAGCATCGTCTACCGAACGCCGAATCGCGTGGACTGCTACGACGGATCGTACGAGAAACAGAGAGAGAGAGAGAGAGTCCACAAGGGGTGAATGAGCAAAAAAGAGGACACGGGGATGGATAACACGCGCGGAGTGTCTACATCATCGTCGATGAAGTTCGTTCGCGGAGAAGAAATTTCTCCGATGCTCCGAGTGCGAACGAGACGATTTACTCAGAACGACCGAGCGAAATGAGCATCGATCTGCAACGCTCGTTATGATTTCAGGGTTAAGAGGACGCGTCGCAAATTAATGCCCGAATTGATCAAATCGACAGTACCAAATAAAGAATGTCAATCTTCTCTAAACTAAAAAAAAAAGAAATCTTTTTATCTGATGATCGGTTGAAGGAAAAGGATAAACTTAAATGAGTCTTTCCGGTTCTCCGATCCGGAAAAAGAAGAGGTCTCTCCGGTTAAAGGAAAGCAATTAAATGAACGAAGGTAACTCGTCACATAATTCCGTACGATTAAGACGTATATGTATAACGCCTACGTCATGCTTGAGCTCCTCCCGATGCTTGGTTCTTCCAGAAACAGGAAGTACGGTGAGTCAACCGTTGTTGCTGGCCTAACGCCATTCTCACGATAAACCGAAAGAATTGATGTCTTTTAAATCTCTAACACTATTGAAAATACAAATCGCTGTACTGTAACACGAGTAAAAAACTGCATATAGATAACTGTGATTCTCACAAAACAGACACATCATCCATTCGTAAGCTATAAATGCTAAACTAATTACAAAAATATAATTAATATAGTAAAATCAACGCAGTCATTTATTAGATTATTGAATTATTCATATGGACTGATTTTTGTTTATCAGCAATTTCCATCTCGTTAGCGTGAGTGTTAAGAAAATAAAAACGGCAATAAAATCGATCACATAATATTCCATAAATCTTTTGCTCGATCCGTATTTCCTCAAAGAGAAGCAGTGATGGCTGTGTGCCCACCTCGAAAGATACGAAAATTGCAAAGCGCGGATTCCAGGGTCGGCTCGCGACGGAAAGTCCTTTGCGGATCCCGCGGGGGCCGAGTAAAGAAGGATGAGTACGATGACGAGAGAGGAAGATGCGGGCTTTAAGCGGAGGCGTTGCCGTGGAAAATGAAGCTTCCTAGTGAGATTTTCTTCAGATCTTCGTATTGAGAAAGGAGACAGACGGTCGGATGGCAAGGGCGGGTAGAAGGATGTGACAGCAAAGCTACGAGCAAGGGAAGAAAAGTGGTTTGTGCTCGTGGTACGTGAGACCGGGAATCAGAGGTGACGATATTAGCTCGATTATACACCCTCCGATCTACAATTTTCCGAATCACCAGCATCACGCGCGCCATTAGCTCTCGCCGTACTTTTTTTGCCGTGTCGGATGAACGTTTTCCATCCCTGCTAAGATGAGGATCCTCACCTTTACCCTTCCGTCCCTCACTTCTGCTTGTCTTCGTTCTTCATGATACGATATGCGATCCTACGTTAATATTGCAAAACCACCGTGTGGTCTCATATATAAAACTGTATACAAAACATACGCTTCAATAAGCATTTTTATTTCATAATTTTTAATATCAAGTTTTTAGCATCGAATTAATCATTAAATATAGAACTAAGAATAAAGCAAATTAGAATTTGGATGAAATTAAATAATTCGTTGCAATGAATGCTCTTTATTAAATGTGTCTGTAAATTTCCGCTTATCTTACTATGCATTATTCCCTCGTGCATTGCATGTTATGCATAATATGTGTATTATGATCAACTTGTGGAATACACCATTTCTTCACCGTCGCGTTTTTGCATTAGGATGTTTCGCGGCGCGTATCGCGGAATACTACTCTCCGCGGGACGAGTATAAGAGCCCTTTTTAATTTAATCGTTCGGCGAAGTTGTTACTCCGTGATTACGACAAAGCTGCGTTTGAAGCTGCTCGCAAACGAAACAATCTTCCGATTTCATCGCGCAGTTCGCGCGTTCCCCTCCGGACATATTTTAATTCTACGGAGTGCATCCAAGAGATTAAATTTCGTATGTTAGTCCGACATGCGTCGCGCGGGTCGGACTCGGGCGGAAATTTCTAAACAGAACGAACGGCAAAGCAAACGCAGCACTACGAGGCCCCTGAATTCATTTCGGGGGTGAATGTGTATGTGTGTGCGTGTGTTATATATATGCACGCGCCACGGAAGAAGACATTACCGTGGAGATTACCCCGGGGAGGGCGGGCATCGTTGGTGGAATTTTATGCCACGTCAGTGCGAGACGCTCGACCCCTCGTCAGCGAGTTCCGTTAGTACGTTCCTGCGATCGTCCGCAACCACAGAATGGACCCGGTCGTTCAAGTTGTCCGTAATTCTCCGAAGTCTAGCACGCTCATCCATCATCAGTCTATCACATATAGTCGAAATAATGAGCAAGAAAGCTAGCGCAATATATTATATATATGGACCATGTTACAGGATACATGTCAAAATAAGATTTTTTTATACTTTATATTTTATATATAATTAATATCAATTTTTTTCAATTCTTTTTTCAATGTTTTTTCTTTATCACACCATAAAAGAAGAAGTTATTCAAGATCCACGTACAATATACTTGTATATATTGCGCTCTTTTTTTGTTGATATGTACAGATATGATATAAATATAACTGGAAGATATGACCTGACATAATGATACTTTCAACCTTTTTATAATCTTCATTTCTCATGTAAGGTCTCTAAATATATCGGAAATGCGATTTTTGCCGAACGTCGTTTCTCGACCGATGTCCCGTCATAGCGCATAGAAGGAGATAAATCGTCCGCATGTATTTTGGTCTTTTTCGAGACTTCAGTCCCCCACGCTTCGTATTTATCGATATCCGCAAACAGCTCCGTTGCAGCTAATGGCCTCAACATCGAGAAATAGGGAGAAATCGTTTTAGTCGTGGTATGTATTCACGCGAGCGACGTTGCTATCTCTCGCGCTTCCCCATGGTGATGACCTCCGTCGAGGCTTATCAAGGCGGAAGGTAGAGGATAGTACATCGCGATTGCTTTCCAATCATCGGCATATGCCGACTTCACGCCAAATTAGCTGCCAGCCCGATCGAAGACTCGGGCGATAATCGAGAGGCGACTCGTCTAAACGAACAGGAAAACGTACCCTCGCGAATTATTTATACGACTTCCGCTCGGATTCCGATGATCGTCCAACGTCGAACGGGAATTGCTAATCGATAAAAAGGAATAGCGCGTCTCCGACATCGCCATTCGATTATCAGCCAATAACTTGTACGTTGGGTTTCCCGTCTTCCTGTTCAATATAATACCTGAACTTTATGAACGGAAAATACTTGTGTGTGCGCGCGCGCGCAGAACTACTAAGCTTCCAGAATCGCGCTCGTATTTACAGCACCTGGTATTAACGATATAATTTCGAAACTAATTACGATCGGTGAACGAACGAAGAAACGCGAACGGACGGTTCTCTAGAAAATTAAACTACGGCGCGTCGCCTCACCTAATTAAGAAATCCGTCCACATCTTCGCCTTTCAAGATCGAGCGGCGCAGCCGAGGCACGATAAGGTGAAAGTCTAACGGCAGAAAGAGAAAAAGACCGTGGAGGAAGGCCGAAACGGTAAGAACCGTAATTAAATCGGAGCGAAATCCCGCGGAATAATTAATTGGAGAGCTCCTAAAGTATACCGGGCGCGTCGGTGGACGCGTAACGTCGTTAGCCAAGGGCCTTTCGAGGGTCGTAAACCCCGCAGGCGGCCCTTTGGCGATCCAGGCATCCCCTTCTTCATTTTGAAGAGGGACACGCTAAAAGCGAAATGGAACAAGAAAGGGTGCCAGTTTTGCTCTTCTAGCTCTCTGGAAAACAAAATTATTCCGAGATCGTGTCCGGAAACTGTCCAGATTGTTTACTCGCCCTTGTTTACTCACTGCGTTTTGCGTCTTATGTCGTGAAAACTGTATCGTTAGTTTCGATACTCTCTGTTATTAAATAAAAGATGTGACAATCGCAAGATAAATTATATGAGAAACATTATCTTGCGTTTATTTTAGAGGTTCGATGATATTATTCCTAGATTTTTAGGCTCTTTTTTCCGGACAGTGTATATTACGGAATAAATTCAAAATTGTCGGAGCGGAACATATCTCATTAATAATTTGATGATCTCGTTTGCAAATTTGTTAGATATAGCTTAACGTTTTATTTAAGCGCTTTAATTATGCGTAGACACGTAACGATTGAATTCGATAAATGTATTTTCACATATGTAAAATAATTATAAGCTGGAGATATTTGATATTCAATTTAATTTAGCAATTTCGTAACGCGTAATATTTATGACGAAAGAAATTCCATGCATTTTGATTATTATATATCCTCCTCTTTCCTCGTCGCAACGTTTTCGTATCACCGAATTATAATAAAATATCCCAAATAATGTATGCCGCTGTCAACGCGGATAATTAAAATTCCTTGAACGCCATTTCCACAGATATTACCACGTCCATCCCGCTTGGCCCTTCAATTAATGTCTATAATTAGCTGAGCGTCTGTCTGACCGCGAATCTCAACTGCGAAACTGCAATCGAGTGCCCTGGACGTATTAACCAAGCCGTGAAGCGACACGACGGGCCCAGACTGCGCCTCGAAACCACGGGGTTGTATTCCTCGGAGCATCCCTCGTCGAGAGGGCGACCGCCGCCGTTGTCCGTTGCCCGGTCGTCCTCGGGCAGAATGTCACACGCGTGTCGGCGAGATTTGCGCGGCCGACCGGAATGCGAAGCGCTTGCGGTCCGGACGTCGTCGTTTCGCGGCCGTGGCGCGAGCGCCCTACCGTCCGTCCTCGCGAAAAGTGATTTCTTGCCTCTTGGCGCGGGTCCAGCTGCCGCTAATTAAGGGAGAGAAAAGTCAACGCTCTCGCGAAAAGTGATTCCCGCGAATGGTTAATGATCAAAGAGTCAGCCCTTTCGACGTCGCTCATTTCGTCGCTTGACTGCCTCGTTAAAGACGCCGCGATCATTCTCACCTTTTACAAGAAGGATCTCTATTTTTTTCATCTTTTGTCTCCATTTGCTATTGCAGCATATTAATAAATCTCGACTCTGGCGGCAACTAAACGTGATTAATTTATCTTGCAATTGAAGTAAATTTAAATACATGTACTTTATAAACAGATTTACTGCTACGTTCCCTTAACAGTTAATTAACGTATAGATTCTATATTTATACGCGGCATTTTTTCGAAACATCATTAACCGTTACTAAAAAAATGCAAATCGTAATAGTTTGACAATAATAATCAATTTCTATGATCTGAAGTTTTAAGAACAAGTTTGAAATTGCATATGTACGGCGATTAAAATTCAGATTGGCCTCGTACTTATCGTCGAAATTTAAAATGTCTGCTGTAAAATGTCTGGTGACTGGAACGTAACGCTACGCCGTAAATTCGTTCCGCTTCGCAATCAGGCGAACCGTGCGGATCGCATTCCACGCGTTCTTCGTCGTTCAAGGAAGGGTGCAGAGGGTGGCGTGTCGACCGGTATTTATCCTGGACGCAGATCGCGGTTTACGGAGTGACCGGTGGTATGCGAAGAGAGCGGACGATCATCAGATCTCAGCGCACAATGAGGGTGCAGCAACGCGGTTGTTCCCTCTCGTCGCGGTATGCGAGCATATTCCGTGCACAGCAGACGACGAGCAGACACTTTGAGGAGAAAATCACAACCGTTTTAAAGACCGCAAGGAGATCGGGACGAAAACGCATAAAGAATGATAGTGGTGTAAGAGAAAGACTATGCGCGGAGACGGCAGGCGCGTATGGATGGACGAGCATGCCGCTATTTACGATCGTCGCATTGCGGACCGAGTCGCATTTAAAATCGACCCAGTTTTTCGAAGATTCGCTAACGCGAAATCGCGCCGGACCATGTGCGTCTCCCTCCTCCTACCCCTCTTTCGTCCCCGGCGCCATATCGTGGATTCGCGGTTGTTTGCGCGTGCTTCGCAGCGTTTCCTAAGCTGTGCTACTTTCGGTAAGAGATATGTCGTGGCAGGGACGATATTTGCATTATTCGCTGATTTATGCGAGCGGCGCACGTTACTGATCCTAGACGTCTTTCAGCGTGCATATGAGTTACGGCGATTTCTTACGAGAGCCGTCGCGCAACGGAAATTGATACATCAACGATCAGCATTGCAGATGCTCCCGACGACGCAATGCAGTGCCATGCAACCGAAATCGATCCGCTTTCATTTATCTCGTTTCTGGTGCACGCGAGCTTTAACAGAAATAGCCATTCCTGCGAATCTGCGCGTCTTTCATCGATCGTCAATCGTCTAATTCTGCGGATTTACATACACCCGATTACAATAATCGATGTCTTCGATTTGATCAACATTGCTATTGCGTTCTCGACTCTCGTTGGCGCGTATCCAACGAGACTTTCTCGTGAAAGAAAAACATGCAAAAAAAAACAACAACACAGCATTTGCAGATTGAAGTCAACAGCTGGGACAAGCATGCAATCCCACACTTTTGTAATTCCAACAAAAGCGCCCGCGGCAATAATTTGAAGCACGATTATCGCGGATGGAAAAAAGCGCGTTAAACGAGAGAATGCTATTTGGAGGATATACGCGTTATCGCAGATAATGCAACTCTGTTTAATGCATTCCAAAAGGAATACATATTAAATAACAACTCGGATGTAAAAATTATTCAATTGACAGATTCGTGATATTGCACAAACATTGTATCAAATAAGTATTCGACGCAAACTAAAAATTTTCATAAGCAATATATATTTACCGATAGATAAACAACGTATTGCAGAAAAAAAGAGCTACGTTCCATTCTTCAATGATTTTTTAAAGTGTGCGCGCAATCTTAACTTAATGACGAAATGTATAAGACCCGATAGAGAATGCCGAACATTCAAAATAAATCCTGGAGTTCCTCATTGCCGGCCTGAACTTTGGCAACATTTCTACATGAATATTGTCTGGGTGTATTACGCGCGCGTCTCGTCTGCTCGCCTCAAGGCGTACTGTCTATGCGAAAACATATTCTGTTATATACTAGTATACCAAGTACTCTTACGACCGCTATAACTTGCGTCTCCCATCTGCCATGAAAATCTATCGTCGGCTCTTGGCGTTCGAGAGTTTCCCCCCGATTGCAAAATATCTCGAGATTAAAAAGGAAACGGATCAATCACGGTGCCGCAATTCGCTGTTGCATTCCAACTGACTTTTCCAATTGTTTAACTTTAAATGTTGCGATTATATCAGGATATATGAATAATTTCTGGGTTACGTATCTCCTCTAAATTAAGCCGCGTATTCTCATCAGTTAATTTAATTTCCTACTTAAAATTTCTCTCATTTGAAACAGATGACCCAATTTCTTATTCGCTCATACGGCATTCGCGACCTTTCTCTTTCTCTTGCAATAATGGATGGCAATGATAAAACGTATATGCATAAATGTATTTGTCCGCCAAATCCACGCGATTCCATTTTCCACCATTGGAATAAAACCGCTCGTACCGAATGTAGAGTGACCCCTAAGTTTCGAGTAACCGCGGAGAATTATTATGCGACTTGTGAGAAGTTCAACTACGAACGGACGTGCATCGTGTACCGTTACGGGCCTTACACGAGCTTCTATTTCAAGTACATGTGTCATCGCCATAGTTGTCATCATTGCAGGCATCGCCCTTCACTGACGGCGCACGCATTCACGGTTATTCCGGTAGCGGTAGAGTAGGCACTCTACTCATTCATGCCGGTAACGGATGCTTTATTGGCCCAGATTAGAACGTGAATAGAGCAACGGACTGGTAGCAAAGTCGCTACCAGTGAGTGTCCATTCCCGTCAACACATTTTTCCCCCCGCCCCTTCTCCAATCGAACATGAGGGAGTTAAATGTACTGACTTTTATAGCGGCTCTTGGCTTGAATTCACAAAGAATCAATGTTACATTAGCTTTTTTATCGTCAAAACATATATCATACATTACATATAATTGTTATATACAATAGAAGTATTGTTGTATGTTTATTAGTATAATATTCGAGTAAATTTATGCATACTTGTGGGTATTAAAATAAATTTTGAAAACAAATAATTGCATTTATTATCTCTATTGATGCCTATCGATAAGTCAAAAAACCGTAGAGTTTAAGCGATTAAATGTCTAAAAGTGATTTATATATATACTTTTCAGGAATAAACTTATAGCAATTAAGTATACGAGTTTTTCATTACTGTAAAATATTCCTCGGTTTTCTGTTTGAAAATATGATATAAATGTATAATAGTAGGTTCAATCATTGTTCGCTAGCAGTGCACTCATTAGATGCATTGAAGATAAAATTAAGGCACGTGAGAGTTTTCGCATGTAATATTTTATAAAATCTTACGTGTATGTTGTTGAAGATGTACCAAAATTTGTCTGGAAGTATCGTAAAAATCTCGTACAAGATTCTGCTCACCTGCAACAGACAAAGTATAAAACATTAATATAAAGCATAAAACATAATATAAATTATAAAGATATTACGAACAAAATTTTAAACTTAAATGCTTATTTGAAAGTATAACTTAAAAACCTATGTAGAAACAAATCATTGTTGTACATATAGTAAGTACATTTAGCACATAAAAGATGTAAACAAATTAATATTTGTTTACATCTTTTATGTGCTCTTTGTTAACCGAGACATTTCACCGCCGAGAAGATATTACGATAACATAATGTAAGTTAAAAATAAGAAAGGAAATTCTACTGACATAAAAAGAAAAAAGAGAAGAAAGCGGAAAAATACCTAAACACTTATATTAAATGAAAAGACGAAGAGAGTGGCGTTTATTGAGCATAGATGAAAAACAAATTTAAGATAATTGCATAGAAAAAGTATAGAGAAAAGAAAGATGAGAAAAGATATTGTATCGCGAAGGGTGTGCTCAAAGTTTTTCTCGTTTTCTTATACAGCACCAGCAATGGGAGGCGAGAGGAAGATCAACGCCAAGAACTAGAATGGTCGGTTTGGACCCAAGATCTATGCTTTCCCTTCTTCTCCCTATCTCCCCATCGTCGAGCTGCAAGTCCTTGCAAGATACTCTCCACCCTCCTCTTATGCCTATGGCTGAAACTTCGGCAACGAAACTTTCTTACCGATCTCCGAATTGTACCCGCAAGGCTTGCCCACGAGAACCATGGACCCTAATGTCCTTAGACGGAATCACAAACGCGCGTGTAACGACTTGGCACGGACCAATGCACTCCTGAATTCCTTGAAGACTTGCTTACTTCTTAAAAATACCGTAATTGCCGCTTACCGTTATCAAGAGAAATTGCAACGAAAGTTATCACACTTATCATTAAATGTGTATTAGCTATAATAATAATTTAAATATAAATATATTAATGGACAATATTACAAATCAATCTGTTCTGATTAAATGATTTGAGATCACAAATTTTAAGCGTGGAAAAAGAAAAAATATATTAAAAAAATAGATATATTTTTATTCTAAAAATACATGAATCAATATTGACATGAGATATCAATTAAGCTACTCGTGAAAGAAAAGATGTCACGTATGAAAGATAAAATGTCAATATCTATACGTTAATCTTTCCAGGCATTTTGTAATTAGAGCATAACAAGTGCCTGATATAATAAACGTGCGAAATTTGTCACACACATAGATTATGAGAACTTAAATATAAGTATAATACGAAAATATTTGCGTCATGTCCTGAAATATGAATGCGTGCCTCATCCTTAAACTAATATGTTAGCGACAGAGAAAAGGAGTTAAATTTTGTTTCACATCGCTGTCAACTGCTGCGAAAGCTATACAGCACAGTGCTCAATTCTCAAAACATCATATCCGTGAGGGCAATCCGTCAAGTTGACGGAAATGTGTCCGAAAACTCACTTAAGGTTATAAACCGAATGACTGATGAGGCGATATATAAGTGATGAAGTTATTTTGTAGCGTAATTTATATGCGCGCATCTGTTTCGAGTGCAACGTTTTATCGTAATTCATGTTACCAATTCACAGCGGGCTCCAGTGTGCTCCAGATGGCTGATCTCGGCATATTCCTGATGCGAGACTTAAATCCTGCCTGTTTGATAATCCGATTGCGCGGAAGAAAATCGTGAATTACATGTTTATGATATAATCATAGGAGATATAATCGTATCGAGAGAATTATCAGCGTGCGGTGTTGGACGATGATAATAATAATAATAAATTTAGTTTGTCATACTTGATAACAATTACGTGTCAGTGGATTTGTAGCTGATGCCGTTCAGGGTAATTTGAAATGAGCGAACGCTTCGATTAACACATTGCCATGCGCTCGTGTAAACATAGTACCTATACCCATCCGTTACGGGCTATACTATATTATACTGCAATAGCCCCGTAAACCGTAAACAAGTACATAGTTTCTACCTGAGCAGTCGCCATCATGCAAAATCGTAAATAATGTCGTTACTGCAGCACGTAAACCGGTAATATCTCGTTTGTTGCATTATTTCGCGGATATGTTCGCAGAAATATATTCGCTTGCGAAAAAAATAAAACTTAATTAATTAATGAGGATAAAAAACGATCGGAATGATACTTCCACGGTCCATAGACTCACGATTGCTGCTTGTCCCAAAAAAATTCTCTAATTGATAAAATAGCCTGTTGGATAAAATTGAGATAGAATAATTTACCCGAATGGTTATTTATATGGCGAGAGGATTTAACTACCGGTTGCACGCGAGCATCTGGAAAACGAAGTGGAGAAGCGGCTGAGCAAATAAAGATGTTGCCGCAAGTCTTTCAGATCTTATCTCGTGAAATGATAACCGCACAAGCCAATTCCCAGATAGCCAAGCGCCGAACAAAGGGACAGCGAGAGATGGCTCCATGGAAAAAAATAACATATACAGGAGATAACGGATGGCCGCGCAGAGAAGTGGTTCTTTTAGCCGCAGATGCGGAGATCGCAATCACAGCTGGACTCGGAACAATGAAGAAGGGATATCCAGAAGAAGAGACCGAATGACGATAGATTCTCTCTCTCTCTCTCTCTCTCTCTCTCTCTCTCTCTCTCTCTCTCTCTCTCTCTCTCTCTCTCTCTCTCTCGAAGGATTCACGGGTATTTTTTCGAAAGAGGATTCCGTCCGGAAAGCAGTCGGGAAAACAAAGGGGAGGCGCCGCGACGGTACGCCGAAAGTGGAATCAAGGAGAAGAGGAGGCGACGGGACCCGAGAAAAACAGGAGGGACAAGAAAAGGCACGTATATCGATTACCGAGTCCGATGTCTCGAGCCTCAAACAGGACGGAGGAAAGAGAAGAACGTTACTAAGAGTACCGACTGAATCTCATTCCTGTCGGGTTCCGAGCAAATCCTTCTACCATCCAACCAAGCTTCCTCGAGCCTTCGTGGCGTCGTGGAATCCCTGATTTTCCGCCCGTTTTCGAAAAAGACGACGCCTCCGCCTGTGATTCAGGGATTTTGCCGAAGGTCGAATTTGCGCGGACGTCGCATCGCGTCCAGTGCGACAGAATTGTTGAAACGATAGATTCCTTCGCGGGACGCGGGACTGAATTTATTCAAGAATTTGAATTTCATAAAAACCTGCAGGATCTTATGTATATTATTTTGATATTGGGGACGTGAGCGCGTCAATTCTTTTCTAACCATCGGAAAAGACTTGAAATTTTGCACATTTAAAATATTCGAACGGTCGCATGGATCTAGAAACTAGTTTGCTGGGTATCTTAATAAACAAATATTCCTTATAAAACGTTTACAATTTATTTATATCGAATATGTAACCTGTTGAAAACATATGCAAAAAATATTGCGGGCTATATGGCGGGTCGTGTCGCGTTGACATACGCGAGCTGGCCTTCGATTTTTTCTCACTCCAATTCCTACGACACTCCCAAAATAGCGCGGTCCACTTTGTTAGCAAGGAACACTCGTGTCGCACATCGACTTTTCAGTCCGCGTCGCTTTCATTTTGGGAGATCGTATACTTTCCAGTAATACGCGCCCTTCGGTCGTGGCCTTTACGGGCAAACTTATTCGTTCCCTTTCATTCGATAATTTAATACCACGATAGCTTAACATCGGTATGTCGCAGCACCCCTAATATCACAATCTATTGAGACATGTTGAACGGATTACCATAAATGCCGAGCATTTTCGAATAGCAAGTAAAACATGCAGGTGCAATCTGTTTACGTATTTTGCGACACTCATTTGTTGGTAATTCAACCTATCGGTTGGCAGATAATGTTCTGACAGATTTATACCAATCGGACTTTAATTAACTTACAATTAGCTGCAGATTTTATAATCCATTGATAACTTCACGTTTTGCTTGCATTAATTTCCTTCGTTCTTTTATCTACCATTCTCAAGTTGTTACGAATAGGATCATACGATCATGCAGTTATTTATACAATTTTACTGATTAATTGAAAACCGTAAAATTCAAGAAAAAAACAGCAAAAATATTCAATTATTACGTTATATTGCAAATTTACGCAATTTCATAATAACAAGCCACTTGCAATAACGGTTTATTGAAATTTTTGTAACTCAATTAGACATCGAACATCACATCCATGCACTTTAAGTCAGATACTGAACTAAGATTTCAAAAACACGTTAATGCTCTAATTTATGTTATTTTATTATTTATGCTAATGCTAATGATGCTGAACCTTCATTCATTTCTTTATTAACTATTCATTCGTTTATTTTGCATTTCGCTATATATAATTATTAGTATATAATCAAGATTGGATAGTCGATTAACAAAATCGATCTTACGCGGGCAAAGAGCAATTCCGAGTAAAGAAGAAATGGCTGTGGTCAATGGGATTAAATGCCGGCCCTCCGTTAAAAAGTACCACTAATTTGGGAGGCTCTTATACCTTCGGCCTTTTTGCACGAGCCGGGCGCTAAAGCGATTATGGCCATGGTAATTCCACGAATTAATTCCTTCCTGACCCACAAGCGGCCCTTTCAATGTACGCTATACAATCTTCGTTATTTGCGAGGTCGTTAGACGATCTCTGATTTTCCAGCGATTCGAGTATTGTACAGACATCGGGTCATTGAGTCATGCATTCTGAATAATCTTATTTCGCCGACCCAAGTGCCTCTGGCCGAATTAATTATGCGTAATAGTTGTAATTGCGTTGCATCACTTTCATCTCGTAAGACATTATTACCTACGTAAAATAATATTTTACCAGCAGTGAATAATTCGTACGCGGGCAGCCATTAAAAAATCCCATCGCGAGATTAAAAAGTTACTCCAGCTTATGTCATTATTAACAATGTGTTAATTAATGATTAAAGTCACTCTAATTGAACCAAGTTTTAATCACTTCTATGAAACTTGTCACGCAAACTTTAAATGTCTTTAACCGAGCCCCCGAGCTACTTCGCCGCAGGTAGTCCCCTAAAGTCTTATAAAAATAACTGATTTCTGCACGGAATAACATATATGTCAGAAATATATGAAGCCTGCGTTACTATCGACTCCATTTGTGAGTGGAAAGTAGATTACGCGTAAATGACAGACGAGTAAATGCGTCGGTGCTCAATTCTGCTGAACGAATAACGTACCTATTATCTAATCTTTTCGACCGCTGCGATCTGAACAATACTATTTGTGGCATACTGAAACTGCGAAATGCAGTTGCACGATAAACGATAACAATGCAAAATAGGGGGATTACGCGACGTTTTCCCCTTATCCGCGATGATTCGCACGCCGCTCCCGTTGGAATTATTGCATCGCCGCGATTTACAATTCTCTCCCCCGATGCACGCCGGGCGTAATACGTAGGATGTTTATGCCATCTTTAATGACACCGCCCACCCTTCGTATGCTCACGGGCACTTAAGTACGACGGAGTTAATGGAGTGGAATTAAGGCAAAGGAATAACTCATTCGTACGCATAACGTCGACAGGGGTGCGCTACACCCCCGGACCGACCTTTAATAACTTTATTTCGACGCAGGGGGCCTATGCCGCCCCTTCGGTCGCGCTCGATTCGGCCACGTGAAATCTCACGAACGCACCCCGAATTCCCGACGAACGATTAAGTGGATCGATCTTAATTCATCCTCGTCGGCGTACCCTTATGCTTGCGGGAAGAAAACTATGTCCCCCTCCTTCATCCCTATTCTTTGGAATATTCCAGCCCGTCGGCTGGAAATAATAATTGCGTACGGAGAAATGCGGCTATAGATATATATACGTGATGCTTCTACAGATATTTTTATTAAAAATGAGACAATATGGCGTTTTAAAAATATAAACGTATTCAAAGATTTCGTTGGAATTTGTATTAATTCATGAATGAAAAAAAGACTGATTTTATACCATCTACAAAACAACATTTTATGTGTAATATTTGTATTTGTTTGGAAAACAATATCTATATCTTCCATTTGAAACTTTCTGAAAAATTTTTTTCTTGATGATATTCAATATTTTCTAATTTAAAATCAACTCATAAATTTTGTAAAAATAAAACAAACATGGAATATTTAAATATTTAATTATATTGCTGATGCAGAAGAACGTTTATGCAAACAAATATCATATTTCATCGATATTTATCAGGCAAAATAATAATAAAGGGTATATCAATTACACATTACACATAAATAACATATATATTTAACTTTATCAGAAATTTCATGATTACACGAGACAGAAATTTAAAAACGAATAATAAATTAAGCGTGGTCAAAATATGAATTTCAGGTAAGCTCATTCATATTCGCCGAGAGAAACGTTCGAGTTTTAGTGATCTGGAGCTCGCTGAAGCAAAAATACATATAGGTCTTCAGTTATTAACCGTATCGATGAAACCCGAAATTGTGCCACCGAAGTAATCGTGATTGGAAAATTTTTATTATTTTACGGCCTCTAACCTAGTTTTACCCTCGCATCGACCATCATGTCCATCCAACGAGTTGTCCACTTACGACCCCGGCTTATCTACAGGCGCATGCCAGATAGAAACTCGCGGAAGGGTAAGGTTCGTCTGGATTTCCAATTAAACTTTGGCAATTGTCGTGCTAATTATCCGCTCTCTGAACATTTTCCAGATTAAATAAACTTCGGGAGAAGGAAGGAGATATAGATGAGCGTCATGCTGCCATCCCAAATTTGCTGGTGCGATTGATATTGATTACCGGATAAAGACAATAATAATTTATATGTCTCTTGTATCAATAGACAGTTTAAAAAATGTATACAAAATAGTTTTCTGAGAGTTGGATCCACTAAATATTGAACAACAAATTGTTTTATCTGTAAATAATAATGAGATAATATTGCAAAAAAGTTTTTTAATGTATTTGTCATAAAAATATATCGATTAAACTCATACTGTTAATTATTATAAAAAAATAACATTTAATGTAAAATTGTTCACGTTTTTAATATAACGAGTGTTCTCTCGGACATATGTAAAATATATGTTATTTCCTTTTAAACTTGATAATTTTGTTGTTCAAAGAAATTCCTATATCATCGTGACATAGCGGAGGCTTCTAAAGAACAAAGTCGGTAAAATCCGAATTGTGACGTTGAATACAACGTGGGCTGAACAAGACCCTTCGTGAGAAAATCTTCCGTATAGGATGGAGCGTCAGCTAGGATCGCAAAAGCTACACCAACCTAGTTCTTTTTCGTGCTCCAACAGGTAGGTTAACCAAAGTTGACAATAGTCGACAATGCAGCGGGAAAATTCGTACTCTTCGCGCCGAGAGTCCGTCCTCCGACCTGCAACAATTCTGGCACGTTTTTAACTTCCGGGCTAGGCGCGAACCGTCCCCCATCCCCCATTCCATCAAGGATCTCTTTGTCTTCTTTGTATTCTCGCCTTCGAACAATTCTTTCGATTTCGCCGGCGCTTTATCGTTTATCCGCCGTATGATCCAATTAGCGCCGGTTTATCTGTACCACTAAAATCGTTATTTCCGTTTCTCATTGTTTCTCACTTCCCTATCATCCCTATCTTTCATCACATTCTCTGCAAATGACTATCTCTTAAGCGTTATTTCTATGACTATTTTGTATGGAATATCTTCTTCGTTACTTTTTATTGTTTGACCAATTTTATATTGTACTTATATTGTACTATAAGATTGTTAACACTTAAAGTATTGACTTATATTTCTTCATATATTATACATATATTATCTACTTATTTTTAATGTATATCTTCTGACAATAGAATTTTAAATATTTGTATTTTACAAATGGAATAAATACATTTTATTCTATTGAAAGTTTTTTCTCTTCTCCTTTATTTATTATTACCACACTCGTTTCAATGTAACGATTGACATACATGACGATTTGTAATCGTAAAAGTATTTGAAACGGTGAGAACCGAAAGTTTTGAAATAAATATGAAAATAGTGTGACTGCGAGCCTTCTGTTAAAATACATTTCTATTCAACTTCTGTATTCTTTTGTACTTCGTCTTACTGTTCGCGAGAGTTGGAAAGATTGCGAGGGCTAGGTTTTACGGTTTCTGCATTTTCTCGAGACGGCCATTATTCACATACGTTAGACAGTTAAAGGAAATATTCATCGAGATAGATTCCAAGAGACTTTTCCCGACGTAATTCGATTATGCGGAAAGACAAGTTCTTAGAGGTATCAGAAATTACATTGTACTGGCATCGGAAAATTGCACTTTCCATCTAGAACGTGAAACGAAAAGAGTACGCCAGGAAATGTTTAAGACATTTCTCGGGATAATGAGACGGCATGGAAAAAAGTTTGCAGCGAACATCAAGAATCTCTATACAACAAAGCGAAAAGTTATACAAGAGAATTCAGCCGGTATGCTGTATAACGGAATTAATATTATTACCCGAACGTCGAACTTTTATTATTCCAGTCGCGGTATCGTAAACAGCTTCTTATGTATATGCTGTGTAAAAATAAAGTTTGCCGACTGTTACCGTTTCTTGTAACATAAAGATTGTTCACGACTGCCGAATTCTCAGTTTAAACAAGTATTATATTATATGATAATGCGAATATTATACATATTGTATTTTTTATTGTACATTTTATTGTTTGTCTTTATAAATAAAAAAAATTATGTCTCCTTTTTGGACTATGCTGTAACAAAACATTTTACCATTTCATTATCTTATAATTAGATATTGTTATAAATATGGAACGTCTGAAAAACTCTTATAGCAAATATAATAGACTTAATAAAAAGCAATAAAAGTAGATGGTTGTCCGAGTATATAGATAGATGATAAAGATGCATGTAGGTCGTTTTATTTATAGACTTCAGGCAATATCACGAATAACTTTACTTCCAAAGCACCTGGTACATAGGGACACGGCTCTATTGCCCGACTATGTGAGAGAAGAGACAGTACTCTCTCGGTGACTACCGCATAGTCAAACAACTCCTCTCGTCAGGCTTTCTGTATGCCGAATATAAAGTAGCGTTCGCTGGTACTTACAGGGTGTCTCAGAATTTGCAATAGGCATGCACATCCAGTTGAAAGCCTCACAAGATATTTTCAAAATGAAAAAATATTCTTATTTTTTCTATTTATGGTAATTTCTTTGCAGTAATTTCTTTAATTTTGAATCCAATTCTCTAAAATAACACATAAAAATACACGTAAAAAATTATTAAATATTTCGTGTATGTAACAAACAATAAATATTTTGATTTTATGTGTGTCACAAATAAAAAGAGGAATGTAGAAGAAAATATCAAACTTTTATCAGATCATTCCATCAAAGATATCAGAAGATTCACAAGATTGAACACCCAATATATACGATTGTACTGTCTCTTACCAGTTGTTTATAGATATGTATCGGAATGCCAGCGAATCCATAAAATTCGCGTAAAAGTACATCCACCTCGTGAACCCAAAATTTGCGAAAATGTGAGAAAAAGGGGCGGTTCTGTTTGCTCGACTACTTTCTCCGTCCCCCATTTGGTATTTTAGCACCTCTTCTACTTATTCTCGCTGCTACAAACAACCACAGAGCTCCCGCGGCCCAGATGGCGAACGCGTATATTCTCGTTTCCTTTCGGAAAGATGAAAACTACTCGCAGAAAGCTATGGACAAAGACAAATAGAAAATCTTCTACGTGACGGCTATTCTTTGTGCTTCCCCGCATTTTTCTTCGCCTTGCTTCTTTGATGTAAAAATTACATTCTTCTTGTCGTCTACGAAAATGGAGTTCAGAAAGCAGTGCTTCCTCGACAGCGTGAAATATTAGCAGATGTTGTCAAAGCAGTATTTCGCGAATGCATTAAAGAAAATGCATTAAGAAATAAAGAAATCGTGCGACAAATTCAAATTAACCGGAAATTATAAATTCTCGCAAGCAGTATAAATAGATAGTATATGAGCGTAGATAGTAAATAATTATAGATTCATGAAACTGTTTAAATGATTATTCATTGGGAAACTATGTCGACTGCGAATGCCGTCCTTAATACATGCTATTGCGATTTCTCTCGCGGCAATTAATATCTGTTGCGGCAAGAAATCGACGCGATAAAAGCAGCAAATGGTTGCGGACGAAATAAATGTAACAACCGACGGTACGCGAAGGACACGATATATTTCCCGACTCTCCCCGCTGTTGTGCTATTTATATCTCGTTAGCCGCTCCTCCGGATCGGTCCCGCTCGATATAGGGATCATTGCTGAGGCGGATGCGCGCGGTTCTTTCTCGCAAAAAAAAAGGGTCCATGTAGTCCAGCATCACGATGAGGGAACGAAGGAGAGGAGAGAGAGAGAGAAGACGGGGACGTGAACGCACGAGCGGAAAAGGGTTTAATTCGGCCGAGCTACCCGGCCTTCTCGTCCGAAATTTCGCAATTACGGAGCTCGTCTTTCCTCCCTTGCTCTCCTACGGCTCGTGTAAGAGCATCGGTATTCGTCGCTCGAACGGGTTTGCCGAAGGAATCAAAGACGAGGCCAGGTACCGCATTATTGCGGCGTCCCAGGAAGCATCCTGCGCAGCCGAGGAATAGGAGGAAGGAATATCACAAACGTTTCTGCGACTAGAACGGGAACGGGGTAGATATATTCGACGTATACGGAGAAAAAGAGCAAAAGAAAGAGAAAGCGAAAGAGATAGAGAGAGAAGGATCCCGGCAAACGTGGAGTTGGAGCGCCGTCGGGATCTTGCAACTCTGTCAGAACAGAGGCAGACAGCCTCTCGCGCGGTGGACGGGAGGAAAGCAGGACGAAGAGAGGCGGCCGGAAAACCGGTTTCATTCAACCACCATTTAAAAATTCTGGAACCGCTGCTCTTGGAAAAATAATCAACGCGCGCGCGGACGACCGACGCTGGGTTGCGTAACTCTTAGAAAGCGGCTCTCCATCCGCAGACAGAGAACGGGGAGGAATGATCGGCGTTCGAGCAGGCGAGCGAAGACAGGACGCGGGAGGGCGGATAAGGAGAGGGAGATCGGTGGGTATACGCGCCGCGCGATACCGTAGATGGAACGTCGTAAGCCTGCCTCCGTCTGCAGGGAACAGGCATGAATTTCCTCTTGCCTTTGAATGCGTACGCTCGTATCTGCCTTCGCGACGGGCGTGCCGGTTCCGGTTTCGCCTTTGATAAGCGATATCGATTCCCGATGGGAACGCATCTTCTCCATTACTATGGCTACGATCCCCGGATGTAAGAGACGCTTCTGTTTTTTTTCCTTATTTTCTAGATCTCTTTTTCTCGTCCCGAAGTATGTGCATTTGGATGTAACGAGATGTTGTTCAGCGCAATCGTGTCGCGATGCGATCGTGTTGTGACGCGCAAGTTCGTGATAATAAAAAATAGATACACCTTCGATGACTAGCTCGTTAAGAAATTCTACTAAATTATTCAATTTATTTATTAAACAAAAGTATTACTTTCTACCGTGTATTCGTCTTTAAAATGGTACAGAATATCAATAAAAGAAATATATTAAATTTACAAAATTAGCACAAATATTAATCAATAATCGCTAATTTCAATAGATAATTTCTCACTTTTATTTAAAATTATGTAATAATGAGAAGAGAACTCGTACCATTATAGGTACATGGGTATATAAATTAGTAGTATATTAATCATTAATAAATACACTAATAATTAAATTTATATTCACGATAAAACTCAATTTTAATTTTTTAATTGTAGATATAATTTCTCAATGTTTAATTCGAAATAAGTTGCTTAACACCAAAGATAGCATAATGCAGCTTAGTACTTTCTATAATACATGTATTAAATTGCCACTATTCGCGCGAAATAATCTATAAAGCTGAATCTTATATGATATAATCTCGATCTAAAAGATAAATACATAATAGGTATAATAGAGTAGTTTCTTCGATGAGAAAAAATCTACCAAGTCATAATCATTGCATTCTCGCGGTAAAAGTAAACGGCGACAAGTACTCCAATATGTTCTCTTCGCTCCGAAAGGTCGCTGGTATTTTTTACACACTGCGGTTCAATAATTCTCGATCCGTCGACGCATAAATAATGAATGCCGATACGCCGGCGGGGGTGTAAATCAAATCGACGACAGGCGTTTCATTTCGAGGTCGATTTGTCTCGCGCCCGAGAGCGGGTCGGTGAAACGGACGAAACGCCGCGAATTTCGGGCAACGCCGCCGGAAGCACGTGTTCGTGAAATATCGCGGCGTGTTACTTCAAACGCCACGACATTTCGAAATGTGCAGCAGGTCGACAGTGAGAGAACGGCGCGCGCGCGCGCAAGAGAGAGAGAGAGAGAGAGAGAGAGAGAGAGAGAGAGAGAGAGAGAGAGAGAGCAGTCTGCTGCAAAATATAAAGTCCACACATCTGTATAGTGGTAGTAGTAATTTTACTGCCAATAAAATAAATAAATCCGGTCGACTATTCTGGTAAAAATGTGGAATTATTCGTAAGTTAAGTTGTCAATCGTTAATCGTTCATCATTCACCATTCATCAATCTATATATCTAAATTAATAAAAAATAGTTAACTTAATTTTAGAAAGAATACATCTCACATATAAAAATTGATTTTATGCGGAAATAGTATATCTTTTTTCATAATGTATTTGTTTTACTTTGGTTTGATACATTTCACTTTATTGACCTAATAACGAAGTGCTTACAAAATTTGAATTAAAAAAACCTCGAATAAATTAAGTGAGGAAATTCATATTTATGATCCTTGTCAATTAAATATCTATTAAATTTATTCTATTGTCGTATTATTCTACTTATTTAATAAATATAAATTTGGTATTTTTAAATTCGCAATCAGAATCAGGTATATGACTAACTCGAAAGACTCAATATCCCTTTAAGGCCGAGCTTACGAAACACCATTGATTGGAAAGGCCATTGGTAAGAAGCGAGCCAGACGATTACGCAGTTCGTCCGTTAATGAAGTTAACGACCGTCTTAAGTGCCCCGCAGAAACGAGACTTGAAGAAATCCACCCACACATGATGCTCCTCATACGCCATACCAGTGTGAATGATATTTTACGGTGAAATATATGAACGAAGAAATTAAGGACAAAATATAAGAATAAAATAAAATACTAGTAGTAATAGTGAATTTAGTATAAGTTTAGTTGAATTTAGTTAAATAATAAAAAGCAAACAAATATACAAAATACTAAAACGCGACAAATGAGAAGTAAAATGTAACATTACTAATGCAATATGTCAAATGCAATATTAAATTGAATATAATATATGCAAAACCATACATATACAAAAGCATTTCAATATTATAATGAATTTGAGATAAAATGGAATGAACTTAAAGAAGTATTTATTTTTACATTTGTCATCGATATTTTATTTTTACACATACTGCACATCAACTTCTTACATCTACTTCCTATCTTTTTTTATCTTATTCTTATAGCTCATCTTATAGTAAATTATAGTTTCAGCACTAGATATAGATCCAACTCTAGATATAGAAGTAAGTCTATTAATAGTTCTTCTAGAGACAGTTGGTGTTATAAGACAGAATAAAATAGAAACAGGGAGCAATAAGAGGGAAAGTAATGAAACTATTATTAAATTAATACCTATATTGTGATATAAAACATATTACATGCAACAAATAAATTGAAGACTATTACTGTAAAAACATTTAATATTATTAAATATACGCCCGCGGTGAGAAAGGGACAGCAACGAGGGATCAAAGTATCAGGAGAGAATAAACGTAGACATGAGAGCAAGAGAGCAAGAGAGAGAGAGAGAGAGAGAGAGAGAGAGAATTAGAGCAAGAAAGACATCGTACGGGTTCGCGTTACTATCGACTCGACCACGGTTTAAACTCGACGTAGCTATTTATAGGCTATGATTAGATACATACAGCCTGATCGTCACAAGAGAATCCACGAGAGATCCGTGCATCTCCTTTCTTGAAACTTTTGCGAGAGTCACCGAATAAGGATCTTGCGACACGAGTTATATCTTCTACCTGATTTCATCTCCTTCGGAATAAGCGCTTTTACTTTGCTAATACAGAATGCAGGTACTAAAGATTCATTACTTCCTTTCAGTTGTAGACTCTTTCAGCAAATTTGGATTTATTTCTTAGCAAAGATTTTATCGGATAGTATATGTGTATATCTTCTCATGTCTTTTAATTATCTCAACACACAAGTCGTAACATTCAGTAGCGCTATATATGCACTCGAGTGAGATTATTTAATTCATGTAAAATGCGTCGATAGACATTCTAGAGAGAAAGGAAGCTCTTATAAACTCACTACCAAGAAGATAATACAGAACGAAGGGTACACTATGCCACGATAAGGCGATAAATGCTTATTTATTACGTACCACGGCATATGTTACCGCGTAATTATAGCCCGTCCGCAAGTTCTCAGAGATAAGACCGTCAGCCTGTTATTTTCTTTTCGCACGCCCCATACCGGTTAATCTAACCCTTGATTTGTACTATTCAATTTTCATCGCTTATGAAAATTATGCGTGGCATCATTCTTCGAATAACTCAAACTTTTTTTTGTTGCTCGTGCGTAGAATGTATTGCGATATATAAAACTTTTCAGTAAATTGTTATTTCTAAAATTTTATTAGAACGTTTATGAAGTAACTATACCAAAGATATATTTTCGCGATCGTTTTAAAATGGGTTTCAATAAACATAATCAAAATATGTAAAATTTTACATATAGAATTTTATGCACTGCCAGAGATTTATTTCGATGATAATTTAGAAATTATATAATTTTATAACAATATTCAATAAATTTGCGTTGGCCGAATAAGTTGGCGAATATGTGCCTTTGTAAGCGCAAAAGATTTAAACGGTGATAACAATCAGACTAGCCGACTGCCGCGTGACATATAGTCATTGTTCATTCATCGTTCAGAAACGTATGTAGGAAGTATTCGCGACGAGCGTGGCGCAAGCTATCGCCTCTGAATAGATACAAAAGAAACGCAGATGGAACCGCGCCAATAGGAAGAATCACGTGCGAAAAGAGAAACGGCACAGTAAGCAACCGTCGAAGGAGGAAATGGGGAATACGAGAGCGTATTATAACGGGAGTTTTTACGACGGAACGGTTTAATTGTCCGTGGACTCTCGCGGTCTCGGCAGCCGTTCTATGTCGCTGAGAGCCGCGGAGTTACTCCCGTACCAAGGTGCAATTCTTTCTCTCTCGCTCTCTCCTCGTCTTGCACAGCGCGACGAAACGCGAAATCGTTTCATTATCAGGCATGGCCGGGCTCTCGCTTTTGTGGCCGTCCGACTGCCGAGGCAGAACGTGAATAGTGGAATTTGTGAGGGCGAGATAGACAGATAGGCGCTTTATTATATTCCCAGCAGAAACCTGGAGTAAGAACGATACGATCGAAATACGTGGTAAATAAAATGGAAAGCAGATGGGAGAAAGTTAAGAGAATAGTTAGTAATTATACACAGAACAAGTACCTATACAAAACATAAAAATATAAAATTTATAAAAAATTATATTATAACAGTAATATATATAGCATACACGGAGAAAATTTTATAGTAAATATTACTATGGTGTCGCACTAGCTGCGGACCATCAAGACGCACAAGTTTAAATGCCATAGTCTTATAGTAAAATTACTGTGTCCATAGCATTTAGTGCTACGATCATAGCATTCAATGCTATAATTCCGCAGCTAGTGCGACACCATAGTAATATTTACTATAAAATTTTCTCCGTGTACACTTTGACATGCACTTTGATTACTAATCACGTAGATGATACTTGCAGCCAAAGGAAAGGATGTGGATAGAAACATATTGTATACAGATAAAGGGAACAGAAAGCGGAAAGAGATAATAGAGAGATAGAAGAAGATGGAAATGCAACAAATTCACAGATGGTGAAGATAAATCTATTACATGACGGAACGATAACGCGACTTCACGACCTTGCCACCGGGACAAACAGTTACTGTTTGGTAATTATTAGATATGAGCTCGGGATGCAACCCTTTTATGACAACGTACGATGGCCACGTACGAGTCGGGCCAATGGGGCTGTAAGTATCGGTGAACAAATTACAACATCCGTTTTATTAGCGGCGAATGTCAGGGGTGAAAATAATTGAATGCGGCTATATATTCATTCAGAAAGATAGAAACTCATTGCCAATTTTGCAACGCGTTAATTTCTGCTCGCAAGAAATATGGAGTCGATCAGATAAAAAATTTTTCGTCGAATAGAATTTTCAAAATAAATTCTCGTATAATTATATGTTCTTAAATGTAAAAAGAATAAACAAATTTAATTTTATATAGTAATAATGAAGAATCCATAGAGTTTCTTAATCATATTACATAAATGCATCAAAAAATCGGAAAATATTAATATATTTACGCGCGCAATATTTAAAACAAATAAAAATTGTTGTAAATTTTTAAAATAAAGTTTCAAATACATAAGAATCTAAAGTCTGTATAGATACATAAGAATCTAATTTCCGAGTCGGAAACTTGTCTAAAGTAGAAATCAATTTGTACTCTGTACTATATTATAGAACATAGTAACGCGCACATATAATTTCACTAAAGAAGTAGACGGCAACTTTTTACTTCTCATATTCTAGCACGTGCATTCGCGCATTAATTTACGTACGCGAGATTGCGGTGAGAAATTATGATGCTCGGAATCAAATAGCTTGCGCGTCCTAGGATAGATAAAGCACGCTTAATTGTCTAATTAATCGCTCGCGGAGCGCGAGTTTCCAGTTTACGCGGCGATCAAGAGCGAGAAAGGGATATTTACGAGTACCGCATCGGGGGTTTATGGGAATAAGTTTTATCCTACACGCGGAGGCCTAATGGAGCTGTATCGTCGCTCTGGCTTAGGCCCGCCTGCATACTGCATGCTGCGCGTTTTTAGCGCGGGTAATAACTGTCTGAGTTCAGATACTTTAGGACGAACCTCAAGACACTAAGAATGCTAAAAGGCCCGGTATATGAATATGTATGCACGCGAACGTACCGACACTTTCTTCATTCTTTCGCGCGGCGTCAGGGATGCGTAAAACGCACGTCGCTGGCAGTAAATGTTTTATCGAGATATCTAGGTGCACACCATCTAAACGTACAAACGAAGAGGAAAGTCGATATGCGGAAAACACGAGAAGAATAATATCAGACAAATTCAAAGTAATATTTACAAGTATAATAAGAAGGGAAATGTACTAAATTGTTTTAAAAATATATTTTCGAGATGTGAAAATGTAATACGAAAAATGGTGCTTCTTTTATGATGATAAAATATCCTTGTTCCGTGTTCCTGTAATTACTCCGTATATATGTTATGTATGCAACGGATAGAGAGATAACATAAAGTCCCCTTATAAATGTCATCAAAAAACAAAATTTTATTACTTTATCTTTTCGAAGAAAAATCCATCTTCGCAATTCCACCCGACGGTGGTAGTGCAGGTGTTGGTGGAACGTAATGCGGATGGAACGCGCTGAAGGCGCGGGATGAATTCGGATTCTTCTCGAATGCTCTCGATGCGACGGCGACGGCGGAACGATGGTAAGGGAAGGAGGGAAAAGGGGGCGGGGAGACGGAGGGAGAATAGAATCACGTATCCGATTTCGAAGCGGTGGCCCACGGTGCACTCTTAAAACCGGCCGGCGCAGTCCGCGACGCGGTATGCAGCAGCCGGAATTCGCGGGGTCGTAACCGCGACCTATCGGCGAATATTGGATGCCGTTGCATGCCGCTGCTCACCTCGGCATACCAGTCGGGCATACGAAGGAATGCGTGCCCTACTGCGCAATGGAAAGCTTCCCCGTCCAAGGTTAGATGTCGAGGAGGTACGTACGTACACGTCCGTACATCTACGGTCACGGTGAATGGGCAGGGAATAGGCTACGTTCTCCGCATTCTGTTTATGCTCGAAAATCGATACGCGCCCGATCAAAACACGATATATGTAAATGAGTCGTGTCCGCGGCCGTGCGGGACAAGGAACGTTTTATTCCAGAGAAATGCGCGACATCGATCCAATTCGATAACAAGAGCATCGTAAATGTGCAACACAAGCAACGTTCCGTGAGAATGATTGCAATATATGTAAGACTTATCTTGTTACGCCGCGGTTTCCAAATTATCGTCGATCATCATTATCGTCATCGCACGATATATTGTAGACTTAAAATAATGATAATCCAGAAACGGTTTTTCGGTTCAATAGTATTTTCAGACTGTTTATTTGATAATAAAAACTAAATAAAAAATTTATTTGTTGTTTAACATATCGATCTCTCTGTAAATATCACGTTTTAAGATTTTATTTTTTGAAAGACTGTTGTGGAGGATGTTAACCCTTAAGTGAGCAGCTTTGCATATATGCAAAGCGGACTTTTCGATGCTCCGTGTACTCTCCCTTATAAAGTTTGAACTGAAAACGCACGGCTTTGCACATCTGTAAAGAGCCTTTTTGACTCTTCTTTTCCTTCTGCATGGATGGTCCCTTTTGAACCTTTTTATCTGTAAAGATTCAAATTAGTAAAAAAGAATATTTTAAATATTTTTTATAGGATCCCTTAAGCAGTCATTATTTATTTAAAAAAATATTCGGAATGTTACGAAAAATTTAACGATAAAGATTTATTGTATATAATAGTATATATGCAATATCATGTAAATTAATTTTTAAATGTATGCAAAAATACGATCGCTTTCACAGAGATCAATAATAACTCTCGGACAAACAATCTTCTTCCCGCACACTTTCTACCTCCCCTCATCTGCATTTGAGAACGGCGAATCGCGGAAATGTTAATTACACGTAGGTTGATTGCGCTTTTCAGCGAGAAACTGGAGACCGACCTTTTAGAATGGCGGACTGGCTGTTATACGCGTTACATTGAAAATTCTATTGTGCAACATTGCAATCCACGGTAGCGCACATATAACTGATGTATGATGAGAAAATGCACACAGCAAATCCAGTTTAGGAAAATTGTTGGAATTTGGCTTGCACTCTGTCTTTTTCACTAAATCATAACATCATAAATCAGGCATAACATTTAAATATTGTTTATCAGAATTTATTATAATTTCTTGCTAGCATGGCCTGTGCATATATCAGAGAATCTTAAAAACTTCGATTATATCAAATACAAAATTTCGTTTTTTCTAAAATTGTTAATTAGTAATTAGTAATAAAAATGTTATCTAAATGGATTTCTCTTGAAATTAACCAATATATTTCTAATCAATGAGTATCTTCTAATTAACTTAGATGACGATTTTCTCGCGTACGTTATAATATAAAGAAATCTATATTACGATTTCGCAAAGTACCTCTCTTGTTTTGTTTTAAAATTATCTCTGTTGTTCCAAAATATGTATTGATTATGCGATAATCAGAATTATTTAATAATTTGCATAATTAAAAAAAATTATTATTAAAATAATCTTCTCTCTCTCTCTCTCTCTCTCTCCCTCTCTCTCCATAAATATATATAATGTAACGGCCTATTATTTTGTTTCACAATTTATTTGTATCGTTCTTAGCCGCGCTCCGGATTTGTATGAAACTCCCATAGATGGAAGCGTTAATTTGCCTGCACCAACATAAATTGGTGCATCTCGGATCTTTCTGCCCTAGATATCCCTCGCCTGCGGGATTTCCTTGGACCGCAGTGCGCGAACTTTCGCCGAGTGCGGGAAGTACCCATTGAAATGCGCAGGAACCTATCGAAGTGGAAGTCACTTTCGGGACTGCCGAAATAACAGCCTGGCGGACAACGTGCTGAGAATCCTCCGCTCGGCGGAACGGCGTCCGGACGGGCGAGATGCGAATTCGTAATTGACGTAGAAGCGATTTCACTCGATATTCGAGGTCCGGGACGCCGAGTACGGGCGCTCGTAAAATAAACGCTTGGTATGACTTCCCGCTGCCAGCGGTAATTGCGCCCGTATCTGCGTGTGTTTACGAGCTTCGTAACTTAACCCCGCGAGCAGAAAGTATACGTGTAGGAAGCAACGGAAGAAGAGAGAGAGAGAGAGAGAGAGAGAGAGAGAGAGAGAGAGAGAGAGAGAGAAACGGAAAGGTAGGAAGAAAGATCTCGCGCGCAGCATCATGCACCTCTGCGGGTGCCCCTTTCTTTCGTCTCTCTCTCTCTCTCTACGTAGACACGTTTATGTTGCGCGATCATCGCGTGCAAGGATGATAATCGTGACGTGTTAAATAAAGCACGTTGAACCGAAAAAGCCAGGTCGCGATACCCGCGGAATCCTCCGCAGAATTCAACGCCTCGCACGAGTTGTTTATTCGGCCAGGAATGTATGTAAATCGCACGCGGCCCGGCTGGGCTATCTGCCGCACGCGAAAGGGAAGAAAGAAGAAACACGGCACTCACCTCGTGCCACAAAGTTGCTCTTAACGAGCGGGCGCGAAATCTCCCTTTTTCGGAAGGGGGATACCACGCGCGATCTTGGCGTAGTATCACACGAGACGAGAGGTAATTAATGCCGCCACCAGTTGCGGCGTCATGGCATGACGTTTTGCGCGCCCATCACGTCGCCATGGCGAGCATCAAATACATGGCCCTATGAAAAGAGGTACGTACGTCGCCGCGCGATGAATATGTATGAGCGTCAAAATGATAAAATCGTACATATTTCCGCACGCCCGTCGTCTCTCTTTTTTCCCCCCGCCGACATCCGCATAGGTTGCGGGAGAGGATGCGGCGGTAAAGCGCTGCACGTTCGGCGTCGAAACGGACGAGCCATTAGCGTCGATATGTGGTGTTTAAAAACCGCAACCGTCCGGAGACGTCAGCTCGAGGTATTCGTGTTTTTTTTCCTCCCCTATCTTTTTCCTTTTGCAACGCGATACCGTGAACAAAGAGGTATCCGCGGAAAAAGAGGTAATTACATCCCCGTGCGGGATAATGCTATTGGATTTCTCGTCACCCGGTATACCTGGTTTCGTTCGATAATACGACATTCTAAACAAACGAAAATGCTGCATCGATACGCGCGACTGGATTTAACGCGGCATAAAACGTTCGGGAAGTGAAGCGGGAGCAAGACTTTATGCTTGGTAGCAATTCGAGTCGTTTACTCGCGCGAAATTACGCGCATCGAGCTGTGTTATCTGTAGTCGCAATTACCGTGAGAATAATTATGCCGCTGCACAAGAACATGCACGAGATATCGTGTTACTTTTATATTTTCTCAACAACCCTGAGATTAATATCGTTGTTAGCGCCGTAAAAATAATTAGTTGTTTCAAAATAATTCGTGCCCGAAATTCACATCTGTGTGTATGTGTGTGAAGCCTAGCAAGTAAAACGAAAATTCTCAAGAGCTTAAAATAGGTAATATAGATAATTATGTCACTTGTAACGGTTATTTTACGATTATTTTAACAAAAGATTTATAAAAACTTGAAAGCAAGCACAGATAAATTCTCACTCATTCTTAGAAGTCAATTATTATTCGCTTAACGCGAAATCAAATCCTTAAACGTAATGTGTTCACAAAATAGTTTTGTAAAATGACAGTTTGGATTATTTTTTCATTATTTTACGGTTATTAACATATCAATATTTTTAAACGCAAATAGTGCGTATGATAATCTGCGACGATTGCATCAATTAGACGCGCTCGACCTAATACACCCCGGAAACCAATGGAACTGACCTACGCGCGCAACTGTTGCGCGACATCGCGCAACCCCATATGGTTCAGAATTTCCGTCGCAGGCCAGCAAACTCGTATCGTTCTCTCCTCCCCCTTTTTTTCCCTTGTCGCTTTAAAATTTCGGGATCGAAAATTCCCGCAGTTTGGTTCATCGAGAAAAACTGTCAGTCCTGTGTCTTGTTTGCGGAAGATGAAAATGAACGAGCAAGAATTAATAAAGGAAAATGAAAATGAATGAGCAGAAATCGAGCTTGTCATAAGAAAATGCGTTCAAGTTTCTCTTTCATCACTCTTCTTTGTATATTTGTCTTTTTCTTTCCGCTCGTTTTTACACTTTTTCACCTTCCTTCAAGTTAATATACATCCGTCGTCTTTACAGTACTGCGATATTGCGCAAATCATAAACGATCATTTATGCAGTCTATTCTATATATCACTATCAAAATATTTTTCTTATTTATATTCAAAGTCAACTTTTTCTCTCGGCGTTTTAATTAATTGATAACTCATCCGTTCTTAAGTACCTACGCCATATTCAATTATCTTTTATTCTGTATTAACTCCTCCTTCTTTCCTCTATCGATTCTTTTTTCTTCGGCTTTTCATTCGTGGTGGTGGGCTCGTTAAAAAAAATCAAAGGAGGGAAATTATTTAATTACGAGAGTATACAAATCCACCCTCGTAACGCTCGCTAGTCAAAGCTCAGGTGACCCAAGGACTTCGCAACCAACCCTACTCCATTGGTCCATTTTCACGGTGGGTCTCGACACGATTTTCTGCCCGTGGTGCGTAACGAAAGCCTACGAGGGAAGAGAAAACGAGGAGCGTGAAGGAAAGAAAAGGAAAAACGTAGAATTGCGAGAAGGGACGAGATGCGCTGCCGCAGGATCGATATGCGCAACACGGAGCTCCCTTGGTTGCGCAATATTCGCGTAACGAGACCTTCATAGAAATTAATTGATTTCTCAATCGCACAAACTCGTTGAAAAGTATGAATTTTCTATTTCAAAAATTATGGCATCGATAAAATACTATTATTGAACTGACCAATGTGAATCCATTGGCTTTATCATGTATTAGTATTTTTTAGAGCCAATTTTTAGCAAATTATTAATTTATAAATAACTAGGGTTTTTTTTTTTAAATGGAGGTTACATCATAAATAATAAAATATTACATGACTACAATTAGTACGATTAGTACAATTAATCTGAGACGAAGCTTTTCGAGCCCGACTGAATATCGATGACAACGTACATGTGTTTATCGCATCACCCGTTACATCCTCGCATCTGTCAAGGTGGACTTGATGGGTTCTGCTGACGAGAACACAGTATATATAATTTAACAAAGCTCTCTCTGGACGACACAGCTGCTGCCACTGTTGTCTCATTGACGCCGCGTTGCTCACCGTTCTATGAATAGATCGCGGCCGAAGTATCTTCGTTATAACTCCTCGTGAGGCTTCATTAAGACTCCTAGCGTGCGCTCAAGTGCGTGCATCCGCGTGCGTACACGTGTATACGCGTCGCCAAGAAGATTTTCATCGAAGACGGAAACGGCACTCCACTTCGTTTGGGTATGAAACTCTTTGCGCAATACTTGACATAATAACACATTCAATCAGTACGCAGTTCCATGTTGCACATATACAGCATGCATCAAGGCAAATTTAGGTCGCTCGTTTTTATTTATCGTTTCAACCAAGAATCGTTTAAAAGAATGATGATAAAAAAAGATAGTAGGTTAGATAGACAATGTCGCCATAAAAATAATCACTGCATCGAAAAGTGGAAAAAGAGGAATCATTCAGAGATACCTACATGAAATTTATAATGATTATATAGAACGATTTTTGTGACAATAATCATAATTGAATTTTGAAAAAAAATCATGATGTTTGTGTATTTGTGTGTTGCATTAACTTTCAACTTTTTAACTTTCAATATATTTACACAAAATGTTAATCAATACTTGTTCGTTTTGAAATTAAAATTAAATAATCCAATTTAAGATAAATCTCTAAGTACGATAAATTTATATAAATTTGCCTTAGAATAATGTTTTCGACTTAAAATAATCAATTGGCCGTGCTTTCAAATTTACAGTTAGGGAGCGTTCCCCGAAAAAGTATTCGGAAAGTTTCAAAAGATTATACAATTTCTCTGATTTCGCCCAGAGGCTACTTTACGGAGAGATTGCTTGCCCATTTACGAAATAACGCTCGTGAATCTCGCACAAATATATGCGCGCTTTCCCCAAATATAACGTCATCGCCTTATTTGAGTTGCATTAAACGGAAATGCCGAGCATATTGTTTTTATCTTTATCTAAACATGTCGTTACGAAAACTGTGACGGGTGCGACTCGCGTGTACCACCACTCGTTCACCGACAAATTATTGTCGAGAGATTCTGTCATAACTGAGATGTCTGGAAACTTGGAGAAATTTATAGCCGCATAGCTGTCCTTCAATATGACAGAAAGTCAAAAACGATCCTCTATTACTTGAATAATGCATAAATGCATCTCTCGTGAACTCTGAAGTAGTCTTACAATTAAATGATTTTTATTATGTCGAAGAAATATAATTGTGATAATAATTTAAAAAATATAATACTTAATTTATCATGTTTTATAATAAAGGATATTAATGCAAAGAATGGATCGCTATGCAGTAAAATTACTCAGTGGATTATATTCGAACGTTTCGGTCCCATTATAAATGCGTTTCAAATAACTTTTCGATATTAAAAGCTGTTTCGGATAAGCGCTCTCATTTTTAGTCAATCAGTTTCGTTCATCGTATATATAGCGATGCGTATAGAATACAAAAGTGTTAAATTAAAGTTCGTGACCCGACACGTTAAGCGTGAATAATATGCGATATAATGTATCACACGCTATCTCCGCGAGCGAACATATTAAAGCACGTGTAAAACGAATTTCTCATTAACGTCATACAATTTTCGCTCAAATATCCGATGTACGATACTCTACTACACGATAACTCGGCGCATTCGGATTTTTCAGCCCTTCGAAAATGCTCACTTCCGAGTCTCTCGAAGCCAGGCAGAGAGAGCGTGACGTGCTGTTTGTGAGCGCAATATTTTTGCTGAAACAGCACTCATGTTTCGCCCGCTCTTCGAAATAAAAAATTCAATTTTAAGCGTAGCACGGTACACACGAGGGATTGTTTACCTCGTAACACAGGCTACCAGGCCGGCGAATCTCGTTACAGTACGTCAACGTGCGGCGCGTTGCGAAATCATGATTTCCCAGGCTTTCCAGGTGCATCTGCCTTCAACTCGACGGTTCCATTGTTGCATTATCTTCGGGCGCTGACCACATCGAGATTAAAGTTTTAAAGTTCCATAGAGATGCCCGAGAAGGAATCTAGAAAACTGACGGAAGTGCGACGCGCATATGTCTGCTTGCACTTGTGTAACTCAAAGGCGTCGACATTCAGGGACGTAAATGTTAACATATAGCGATTACGTTTCCTATGACTTGCTCACTTATTACTATTACGGTCACTACATTTTCCACTTCAATCAAATTAACAGTCATCTAGATTTGTTTTCTCTCATTACAAAAAAAAATTGTTTATATTTATTTTATACCTATGTAACTTTTTTATAACTTCGATAATGAATCAGCACTAATTATATTTTACGAGTCTCTTTATTTTAATTAAAATTAATGCATATGTTAGTCTTGATTAAAATTAAACGCAGTGTGCAATTACAACTAGTACTACCTGCAGAAACTTTGGGATCTAATTTCTCTATGTCAATCTTACCGAGTCGTTGGCTGCGAGATGTCATCAAGAAATCTATTACCGCTTTATGTAATCGGGGAATTCTATCACATCATGTTCTTAATTGAAAATGAACTATTTTAAAGAAATCAGAATGTTTGCTTTTCTAAAATGCGCAACGACAGTTAGCGAATTAATATAACTTTCAACTGAAGCTTCACGTCGACCAAAATGGGAAAATGATTCTACGCCACTGGCTTAAGTTCTCGTTACATACCGCTCGCGGAGTTCATGAAAGTTCCATCGGAATGAAAGTCGGGGGCCGGCTTTTCGCCGGTGCGGCATGTCGCGCTGCATTTCCGTTTTGCTCTTCTACAGCTCTTGTCATCGTCATGCTTGTCGTGCGTCTACCATCCTACCCTGAATTCGCGAATGCGCGCCGCAGATATGAAAACATACGCGCGGCTCGTTTCCGAAGGGCTATAAATTGTGTATGAAAAGAGTAGCCGTTTCACACACTGAGATTATCCTCTGATAAGATATGAAAAAGAATATTATATCACAGAGTAGTGCTTGTTTTATAATTTTCGAGTTATCTTTCATCAACGTTCGTAAATCTATATCTTCACTATAGTATCTAATACCAAAATGCATCGTCAATGCTATTTTCCAAGCCGTCATTTTCAAGTTTGTTTTATGTACTTTCAACCACGTTGCTTTATAATGTGACACAATTATCATATTATTATTAACTGGTTACAATAATTTATAAAATAATTGTTTGGACACTTATATGACTCACGAATGCAACATTAACCCGGTACGAAGTCCTTAGAAAATCCGGGTACGAAGTCCTTTGAAAACAAAATGCTGGTAATTCACTCTGATTAAGTTACGCTTGTCCAGCGATGCTTGCTTGTTGCTTATCAAACGAAAAATGTGCATAAGAGCTGAAATCGAATATCATGCCGAAATATCTGGTAGCCGACTACCTCCGTCTTGACTTTATGGCATGTCAGCTCTGACATCAGCTGCGGGACCACAACGAATGTTATTCGTGTATGAAATATGATAAACCCAACAATTTTTGCTAGAGGCCACGTGTGACAATAATTCCGACGTTTTATATTTATAATTTCTTTATAACATTTTTATTGCGCGAAATACCGTGCAACGGAAAGAGTGTTGGAAAAATTACAAACACCAAATCGTATGATGTTCAATAAAAAAAAACATTGTTAATTTGAAAATGACGAGATATAACTATTTTACATTAATGTATAACATTGCAATATAAACACTTTCTATTTTATTTTTATTATCACTTTTATTATAAAAAATTACTTTTAGATAGTATAGTGCTATTATTTTAAAATCATAATAAAGTTTGGAATAAAAATATTTTACTATTTTGAAATCTGTCGCTTTTGTGAAGCGTTTTTAAAAGCGCTCGATATTATATTCTTTAAAAATATGTTATTTAAAGATTTTGTAAAGTTTTCGTAATAATTTAGGTTATTATTGTGCATACGTAATTTCGTTATAGTGCAGGATTTAAGAGATATTAGAGAAAATGGAAATCTCATTGAATTGCAATTGCTTGGACATTTGATGTTTGTCCTTTCTGTTTCATGATAGCGCAACACGATAAAGTCCATCGACGACTAATTACATCTAATGAGAAAGGACGGTTCGCTAACGAAGATCCGCTCAGGATTCGCGGGTGATTCGCGTTCGTCCTGGATTTAATCAGACCGCTCTATCCGTGTGTGGAGTCGATTGTGACCTCGCGTAAATGTCTTCGTAAATTACTTAACCGCTTCATCAAGGTAAATCGCAGAATCTCTTTAAACCATAAAGTCACCATGCGTTATCCATTCGCGGTTATGCGAATTTATTCTTGTTATACGATTCGCATGATAATAGTTAGAGAACGATGTCACATTGAGATTGCAACGAATATCCAATTGTACTTGTATAACCATTCTATGCATGTGACAAAGATATTACTTTAATTAAGTTATATTTTTAAGTTGCAATGTTCAAAAACTTTAACACACGAAGAGAGATACCCGATAGGAAATTCAATAAAAATTGCTTATAATTTATACATTATAAAGTTAAACTATATTTTAGTACAATATACAGTGATGTTTCATGATAAAGTATATCAATAATTATAAATATAATTCAATTAGATATTTGTGCGATATCTTCTGCCAACGTTTTAAATTATATATTATAGATACCTTTGCTCTTCAAAAGACAAACGAGTAATTAGGACACGGTATGACCCTTTTCACTGTAAAATTATACTCAATTTTCCTATAGGTAGATTACCACTGCTCTTTCTCAATATGCAGTTATTTAATTAAAACTGTTAATTTAACTAAATCAATGGAGTTAAAATAATACTGTTCTACAGTTAAAATAATAAATTTTGACGTGGTAGTTAAAAATAACAAAATGATTTATTTAACTCAAGGTATTGATTTAAAATTCATGCTCTAATATTTAACAGTGTTGAGTATAGATATCTTTATATATACCATAGCTAATTCGATTATACGTGAAATTTTTCCCCCATTTCACTGTCTTCGCCATTACAGCATAAATTATTCTAACTACTTATTATCCTATTGTATCGTACGAACGTACTTTCCACGATTACAATTCATTTACTACGGCACGGGCATCGAACGCGTAAATTCCGCCGGTTAACCGAAAAGCCACAAATTCGAGAACACATAGTGATTGAGGAAAGTCACGAAATTGCGTTGTCTGTGAGAATTCTCATGAAATTTCGTGGCAAGCGTCTCGAGAAAGGTAGAGATTCAGGAACGCCGAATGACCTTCGTGTTGAATCGCGAGAATGCGAAGCTTGCTGTATGTGATGAAATCCAGTTTTGATTAAATCCAATTGTGAATTATGGATGTACTGTATAATGTAAATGTGGAAACTGGTAGACATACGGAATTCAGATGTTGTTTAATTCGCACAAATGATATACAATTCAATTTTCGTTATTGAATATTATCTTACCTCTAACATTATGCAACAATATATTCAAGTTTCTGCAATTATCTAATACTTCCTAATACTAATACTAGACTTTTAAAAAACGTTATTTCGATACTCCCAATACATTCTGTTGCTTCTTTAAAATGTTTACAATTAAACCAATATGTCAAATTAATTTCAACAGTTTCACGTAGTTTTAATCATTCTAAAATCTCAATATTTCGGCATATGATATATACATATGTATATAATATCGTTTAATTAGACTGCAAGATTAAGTATTCATGATTATCTCGTGACTATTTATTTACAGTCAAAATATCAAACGTAAACTACTTATACAAATTTTTTTCCGCGCAGAGGAATATTTGAAATAATATTTTAAAGCCTATACTCAATCGTGGTTAAGCAAACAATTACATACAAATCATGCGTAATAACGGTGTTAGTTTAGCTAGCGCAATTACTAATGCGCTAGACAAAAGGCACAATTGTATGCGCGATTCAAAGCAAGCAGCTATTCAAATGCAACTCGTGATTAACTAAACATTAAACTCTCAGAACTTAAAAATTATCAAATTTGAAATTAGGACTTTAATTCCAATAATATTTCGCGACGCATTGTTATTTTTCGTGAATTTGAAATATAACGGCGCTCTGTAACGGCAGGAAGAAAACGACGCACGTAATAGACGCAAGTTTACCGCGTCACGTATACGATGCAGCTCCTCCGTTCGACTTCCGAACAGCTCTGCCGTTTCAACTCGTGAGAAAATCAACGCAGTGGCCTCGGACAATCAGCACAATATCCTGGTCTTATTCGCCAATTACCAGCTGCAACTGGCGAATCGGCCGTTCTTTGTCTAGCTCGGACGCGATCGCATGGCTGTTGTTGCAGCAACAGCATTTTGCTGTTGGCAAATTAAGCTGTCCATAGGCGAAGAAATCGGTCGTTAAACGAGATTCCGTCCGTTAAACTAGCCTGCAAGCGGCAAAGGCAATTTCACAAGAAAATCCATCGGCCGATGCATACACGGATGTGTATATATATGTATGTATGTGTATGATGTATGTATGTGAGGGTGCGTGCATGCGTATCCGATATCGCATCGGTTTCGCCGATGATCGATACCGATACCGATACCGAAACTCTGTGCCTATCGTGCGCGTTCGTTGCTCAATTTTTTACGGCGATACTTGTCGATGCTAATGGATGGATAATCCATCCGCCCTTTTTTTTCGTACGCGCCGTTTCATCATCCACGTTTAATCGTCACTCGATAGCTACATCGCCGAATAAGAATAATATCGCGTCGTAATCATGAAATTCGCCGGACACAAGAGTCGGCTCCGAAAATAACGTATCACGCTCGCGAGCGGAAAGGCAATATAACGTGAAAAAAGATATCATTTATTGATCGTAATGGCTTGCGCACTACAGCGTATATCCAAATGTGATAACGAGCCGTTTCACATCGAAGCGCATAATGTAGGCAATTGTACAACGAAATAATAATTCTTTATCACATACTCTTTTTAACAGCGATGATAATTAACTGTTAAAAATCGCTTTAAAAATTAGCGTAATCTGAAACCCTTTCTAAAGAGGCTTTCCACAGAACTTTCAATGTCGTTTATTCGATGATCATAAATTTTAGTGTTAACATATTTCTATAATTATCTATACATTAAAAACTTTATTAAATTAATTAGATTTTAATTGAAATTATCTATAATATTTGAGAAAAATAGTAGGTTTTTTCGTATTAATATATATAATAGATATCATATAATAATATACCAATAATATATATCAACACTTTATAACATCTTTTTATCCAAAGAAATAATCACGTTAATTCGCGTTAATAAATCGGAAATGTATAAATTCATGAAAGTGAAATTTTACTATATGCATAAAGGTTTCAGACAAGCTAGCGTTCCATATATCGTAGGATCTTCATTTTAGCCCTTCAACATATACAAATTGCGCACTTAATATTTCATACGACTCGGAATGTACGACGTAATACGTAACGTGGAAAGACAGTAATTTCATATTAAGTTAAGTACTCGCGTACAGACGTGCGCGTGATTACGCGCTCGTTAGGCACCCATTATTATTATTGTTATTATTACTATTACTCTGCACTTCCCGCACCCTTGCATTTTCGCGGTCGGATATACCACACCTAGGAGGAATGGTCTCTACCGCGAAATTGCTTTCTGCCGTTTGATCATAATCCAATCGTTCCGCCACGGTCCAAACCGCCTAATGGGTCGCGGAAGCTCCCGGCTTCTCGACTGTAAAATTTATGAACGCCCTGCATCTCGGCGCGTGTTAGGTGCCGCCGCGCCGTTTGGAATGCCCATCGAGGTTTGCGACTGTTAAATTAATGCAGCCTGTGCCCGTTAAATAATACGAAGTATGGCTGTATGGAAAGAAGCGTAGGAACCGACGCTACTATGTCTACGTATAACGGCAAATTTACCGATGCCTGGGCTCGACACTCGCTCGTGGTAGCCGAGCACACAATGTCTCCTTGCATACAGATGACGCATTTCTTTCGTTACCTACGTGCTATCGTTCAAACATTGAAAGAATCGTAAGAAGTAAGATCAGGAATCAGGAAATTCAGCGTTATCAGAAATAATTAAGACAGAAATAATTGCGCAAAACTTCTTGAAATCTGCATCAAAATGAATAAATTGAAATAAAGACTTATTTTTAATTGGGAATATTTATCCATATTTCAATATTATGTAAGAGTAATAATTAAATGTTATACGTTTATAAAAAAAAAACAAAGTAGTAAATTACTTTAATAAAAAAGTTATTAAATATAGTCCACCACTATTAGTCATAATTAGGCGTAATTGTATAAAACTTTTATACATAACATAAATATCGAAAGATACGAAGAGTTATTTAATTGTCAATATTTATCGATATTTGAATATTATATGTAAGTAATCGTTATGTATTATGCTGAGATAAAAGACATACTAAAAAATTTCAATTTTCTTTTATCTGCATAAGTCCTTTATTTTCTTTTCTTTCATTTGCCTTCCGATCATTCGTCGTAATTAAGATTTTACGAAATAGAAAAAAACTGCAAAAAATCAAGAATGCTTGCGCACGCGCGTGTATATATAGGTATATATAAAGTTATTACAAGAAAAAAGGTACCAAAGGAATGTGTTTTCGCTTTTAAGAAAACTTACGACATTTATCAGCCTCATCCCGTTCGTCTATCTCACGTGCGGAACTCGTTATCTACGCGCAGGAGGTCCCTTGCTCATACCGCCTTTTGATCCTAAAATAGCCGAAGAAGTTAGTACCAAGGTCTGCGGCGCAAAAATACCGGTTACGTAACGGCCGTAAAATTCTGCGCGGATTAGAGACGCTTGAGTTAACGATACGCTCTCGCTTCATTCGTCGTCGCGGCCGATTCAAACAACACACTTACACCGAGCGCAGCATTAAATCGCAGCAGACTAATGGCAATCGGTGATCGTCAATTAAACTGGCACGAAAAGAGCTTACAGAAATGATTTTAAAAAAAATAAAAAGAGAATAAATATATAAAAATTCAAAAGTTACAAGATAAAAGTAAGATTACAAAATAGGATAAATGTTTTTTTAGATATCAAAAAATTTAAAAATATGAAAATCTTGAATATATACAAATTTATGTTTATGTCACAAGCATACATAGTTTAAGGCAAGAAACACGGTCGTATGGCTAATATTTCATTGAAAATAATAAAATAATATGAATATAAAAGTTTCAAAGAAGTGCAGTTATACAACGATAGAAGTCTTTTGAAATGAATACTAAGATTTCAAAAGTCTGGCATTAATTGAGCATTATATTCTCCGAATAGTGTTACGAGATAACCGCGTCTTATGCGTGTAGGTCCCATATCCACCGCTACATGTGCTCGTCTGTAGTAGTAGTGTGTAGTAGTAATATCACGATCACGAGAGCCAAAATGAATATCGGACGCACGACAGGATCCAGCCGAGTCTTAATATATGGCACGTCGCGTTTACGGCTTTTGAGGATTCTGCTTTACGCAGACGAGAACCCGACGGCCTCGAAGCACGATAACGGTTTGCGAAAAGAACCAGCAGAAGAAAATAGGAGAGAAGCTGAAGCCTTCTCTATTTTCCGTGATGGGAAGAAGTCATGCACAGGACAATAAATGTATCGATCGGTTGATTATTCGATACATTCGACTATTCGAGCACTCAACGTTATAGTTTATAAAAATTAATTGTAGTTGATTACTTGTTAGTTGATTACTTATAGTTGATTACTTAAATATGTTTTTTTCTGTTTATACCATAAGTATACATAATATAAAATTAAAATATAGATATATCGAAAGAGAACTATATGTTCAAATATTTAGGCACGCATTCTCCCACATGTTGATTGCTAAATATGATTATTAAATATAAGCTTAAGTTTAATGGTTTGCATGCATCCATAGTAAATAAAGATTTCGATTCACCAGACGGTCGCATTTGCCTGTTTAGTTTCAAGTTCTGCACAATGCGTAACGCATTCAATATATAAACAAAGGCTTAGAGCCACAGAGTCATGTTTAGCGTTAAATGCATGGTGAGAAATTGCTTTCATGTGTTAGGCACAAGATGCGATAATGCACAACGCCGCGCGAGAACCCCCTATTCGGGAACTTTCCTCGTTGTTTAACGCGTCGTGTAGAATAATACGTGTGTCGCAACTTCTTATTGTAAAGTGTTTTCCACTTGTCGAGAGTCCATTTTCATCGCGCATGGAAAGTTATAATTAATATGGAATAAGCACTCTCAGTTTCGAAGATAATCACTTGCGTATTGTACACAGCGACGTGTACAATAGGTAACTTACTCCGATGTTACGCAAGAGATTAAAGAATTTACCTACAAAATTTAGCAGACAAAATGTTCCCACATTATAACAATGGATATTTCAATAGATTTTGCAATATATTTGCCTAATACAAATATACTAAAAATAATTTGCTGCTAAAAGAATTAACATACATCGCAGTGGCGCGTGGATCACGCCAAGTAGCGGAGGCTATAAGCGTTCTCCGAGCTTGCCGTGAATATAAAAATATTTTCTAATACGCGTGGGCGAGGCACTTTTATTCGCCTCCGTGTGCGTGCGCGTCAGATACCGCAGATGGAAATCGCGTAGTCACATCGGCCATTTTTCGTTTCTCCATGCCCAAACGGGAACGGGAACGCAAGGATATGGTATGCGAGAAGTCGCGGTGATGTAATACGAGTTCCATGCATAACCACATAAATCTATTTCCTGTCCTCGTCCTACACTCTTACTCTACACTCGTCGCATCGTTCTTCCTCTTTTCGACTCTACACTCCGTCGAGTAAATACGTCGGTTAGACTGTCGTGCTACCTAACTCGGCCCGAGGTGACGCCGAGAATTTGCATTTTTATTGGAACCTTACATCCTGCGGGAAAGACGCGGAGATATTGCTCGTTGCTCGTGACATGCTCTATCAAAATCCACTCTCGCGCCGCGTGTACGTCGTCGCACCTGGCTGTAAAAATGGCAACGATTTGCGCGAGACTGCTCTCGGTATTAATTCGACCCCTAGAGCTTTTGGTGTTATCAGAAAGACAGAATAATAATTTTACTCCATTAATTATTCACAGTTTGCAGAATTTTATGCTTACCTACGATAAAAATGATTGTCGTAATGGAATATGTTATTTTGGGGTTGTCAGAGGTAAAACATTAAATTAACAGTTAATAATTACAAAGTTGACTTTCATTTAAAAAAACCCATTTTTCAAATTTCGTATAAATTCATGAAAAATAGCAATATCGGCCACAAATTAGACCGCGAAATCTTCCCCTCGCCACCTGTCCCGACCATAAAATTTCGCAATTAATGTCCCCGCGTGGTGCATCGATTTACCGTTTACAGTGCTGTTCGACGGTACACGTCGTTTGATTTACAGCGTTACGAATTTCCGCTCTGAACAGGGCACGTGAAGGCGCTGATATATGTACACGCTATAGATTCACTTGTTAGACGCTGGACTTCAGAGAGCGCGTCGGGTTTGCGGTCGCTCCTGAGATTCCTCGTGATAATGACTCGTACACGCATGTATATCCTGCGTCAGTCTAATTAATGATATTGCCTCGACGGAGCAATTAAATCAATCTTTCACAAAATTGCGTTAACATTAAACTTATTGTTAGCAAAACAAACTCGACATCAAATATATAGTATAATAAAGAAAAATATAAAAAATACATTACGTTCGTTATAATATTATTGTCAAACGGAGCAAATATAATTCTCGAAGTCACAGCCGAAGTAAAACGATTACTAACATGCAAAGTTTCATTATATGCAAATTTTATACGTAAATTTTATTACATGCGATTTGATAACTTCGTATCGAACGAGCCGAAAGATATGTGCTATATAACGCTGCTGCGTCCGCTCCAAAATGCACGCGTCGCGCGCATTAATATGCACCAACATGCGGCCGATGCGCGCAGGGGCCGCGAAAATTTTCCACCGGCGGACGGCGGCGAGCGTAACCCCGGCCGAAACTGTACGCGTTTGTCGCTGCAACCCATGGTCAAACTGGCAACAGTTGACCAACTTTCGTGGCCATTTTGCGCCACGACAAGAGCTCGCCGCGTCAGCAGCAGAAACGCGCGCCGACTTTTCGAGCGTGGAAAACATTTCGCGGGCTAATCCGCGGGCCGCGGTGCGTTCAGCGGTCCTGAAAATTATTCATGCTCCGGACTCGGCAAACACGATGTAAAACGGTGCTGGACGATAAATTATTAACGCTGTCGCGATTCCAACGTGACGTGAAACGTGACGACCAACAGATATGAGACGTTTATTGTGAAAATGGCGCAAGCGAAGTTTTGAAGATCTATATTTAAAGTACATACAGAACGCGCGCACTAGTTTGCATCCGCGTGTTGTTTATCAGATATTTTTAACAGTTTTATTTTTTAAAGTGCCTCATGCGTCATTTGCGAAGCTCGAACGTCGAGCTCCGTGTATACATACCTATATCCGTCGCAATATCACAACATCTAAAACGAGAGTCTTCGGTGACTTATAATTAATAGCGATCTAAATTAATAACGATCTATCGCCGGGGAATTATGAAGGAATATGACGTCGCAGTCCGTTAAGGCACGATCGAAGTGTCATTAAGCGTTCAATTAAAAGAGAGATAATTGCCGGCGAGATGCACTGCAGGCAAAGAATTCCCAAGTCGAGGAAAGGATTCTCTGAAATAGACTTTCTCTCCTCGCGCTCCATCGGGTACCTATGTTGATCTCCTTTCAATGCGGCGCGCTTAATTGAATTTCGCTTGTCCAATCAGACATTCAAATTTGAAACCGCTCTCTTCCTCTCCCACTCCCTCTCCCCCCTCTCTCTTTCTCTCTCTCAGTCGAAGCGCCGACCGGTGCGCTACGGTCAGTAACTCTTTCCATCCCGTGACGGTTTGATTTTAATTGAATGCCGGCAGTCGCACAAAATATCGCTCGACGGGACGACGACACCGCGACGGCTATCGATTTTCCCCCGATTAATTCCTAAAAGTGGCACCTGCCTCCGCGTATGGCATTGCAGCGAACGGCCACGGTGGCGACGGTGGTGTTTGCCGCTCTCCTCCCGATGAGGGGAAAATAGTTTAAGGCCACTATTGCTCATTCATTTCCAAATCAAAGGGACCAAGTTAAATGAGAATCGAATGTGTTCCCCGGGAAAGTTTCAGACGAGTTAGCCACGCTCCGCTAAAAGGGCGTTTAATTGAAAGCCCGCGGAAACTGCCGTGACGTCAAAAAGAAGCAATTCGTGCGCGTAACTTTTCCGGAAACTTCGCAAACTTGACGAAAAATTCCCCCGATCACGATCGGGGTTGAAAACGATCGGTTCGATCCCGGACGCGGGTCACCGTGTTATACAAGAATCGAGTGATACGAAGGATCTGGAAGGAAGAAGAAGGGTCGCATCCGCGCGCGAATTATAAAGTAATAACATCGCGCAAATCCGCGTAAGACAAGACTCCGCCTGGCGTTATTATAAAAGCGGGTTTTCGGAGGGCAGAATTCGAGGAAAGTGAAACTTCGCTAAAGCTTTCCCCATAATCCGCCGATCTCGCCTGACGCGAACCATGGGAATCTTCCGATGAGGCTAATTTCCCCGAGGAAATTCCCGGGGATTGGGAAAATCAGTGGCTCAATCGATTCGGCGCACTTCACTGGAGAGAAATTATTCATCCTCGATAAAGAGAATAGTCACCTAGCACGGTCCTGGCATAGAGACGGCACCTGTGGAATGAGAACCGTAGATTCCACCTCGTGCATTCGCTTTGCGACGCAAAAGATCAGACTACCCTTTAGGCATTATATAGCCCGTAAATGTTAGTTACATAACGGCACGAGAACCACATTCCGTCTTATGAAATTATATTCGACATGAGTAACGCATTGTTGTATCCTATTAACCGAAATGTCGGGATTCCTACACGTAATATATAAAATATTTTTAAAACACATTGAAATTTTATATATATAATAATAGGCAATTTTCTTACAATACACGAATGTCATATAATATTGAGTATAATACTAATCAACGTAAGACAACTATATAGTTACAGAAATAATAAATTCAATTTTTCTTTTAATTATTTTATCTCAGTGTCTTAAAATACGTTTCCCAATCTTTTATAATAAAGGACAAATAAAAATTAAAAAAAAATTTTTTAAATATTCTTAATTGTAGTCAATTTATAGGAATCATTTTTAATATGATATAATTTTATATATGATATAATTTAATATTAACGGGATATAAAGACTAATAAAATTATGGAATGTTTTGGGATTGTTTAGATGGTAAGATGGTTCTTAATGGGTTAATGTATACGCAGGCCAACAATCTCTCATTTATGCAAAGTAGGAATCGCGGTCAGCTAGCAACGGGATAAGCGCACTCGTAAACCGCGACTTGTTTGCACGATTACTTAGCAAAGAAAATTAAAAGGCGCTCTCGCCAACAACCGAGCCGGAAGCAAGAGCACTTTAGTTTTTGTCGAGCGCTTGGTCCATATTTTGAGGAGAACCTTAAACTTGCTTTGTCCTCACCCCCCCCCTTTCTCTCTCTCTCTTTCTCTCTTTTCCTTCCACTCTATGTAATGAAAAAAGAAATATCGTTGTTCCCGCACCGAAAAAGCAATTTCTCTCTCCGCCTTTGTTAAGGCGCTCGTTAAACGTTTCCTCCACGGAAGCCGATAGTGCGCTCGGCAAATTGTGATTTGCTTGCTCATGGTGGAAATCGATCGCGCGTTGGATCCGCGACAACAAAGCGATTCCGGCGGCGGTCAGATCCTGCCAGCGTTTCGCGACCTTTTATCTGTAATTACGTTCATTAGCGCATTCCTCGACCGATAACGAGCCGGAGTAAACGCGACAAACCGTGGAAACGCGGTCAGCATTAATTACCTACGGTTTAGCGCGGTCTCAACTAATAAGTCGCATCCTCGTGCGATCAGACTTGATGATTGCATCATTGATCCGCCAGCTCGTTTCAAATGACGCGTTATGATCTTTATTACAAACTAATCTAATATATCTAATTACCGCCTTGTTACGCAACATGAAAAAAATATCCTCTCGTATGATATATCCTGGCGGAATCAGTTTCATATGTCAATTTCTTTAAATTTAACATTCATCTACATAAAATATAATATAAAGTGTATATATTGCAGTGCTTTTTTATTACGCGTATCATGAAATGCTATCGATAAACGATCCACTAAATAGATTCAAAGGTCCAGTTAGACTAATAAAAAGACGGCAGAATCTCTGGCAATGGTGCTGATTCCGATTTAAATTTTTATCGTACCTTTCCCTTTCAATCAGTTTCTCTGGCTCACTCAACCTATTCGATCGATACACTCATCCCCAGCTTCTTTCTCTTCCTCGAAGTTTGCGCGGCTGGTATAGGCACAGTTGAGATTTATACAGACAGTCTGGTTATAAGAGCATATTTGCATGATAAAGTATCTTTCGCGGCGGGAAGTAGATCGATCAATGAAACGCGATCGTCGTTAAAATCTCGCCCGAGAACTCTATTTACTATTTCTACCGCAAGGCAAGTTAATATTCTTGCAACATGCAATTGTCATCCGTCCAAAATGCGTTAAAATCATGAGCATTAAAAAACAGTTCCCTTTTATTTTTGAAATTATTGCGAAAAAGAATTTTATCGATTCTTCGGTCGCACCAAATAAATATTTATACCAAAATTAAAGATATGTAAAAATAATATTTATGTTTATTATAGATCTTCTTCCTTCTACATATTTATTTGCTTATATCATATACATCAAGTTATCGAGAATGATATTTCACAGCTAAATAAAATCTTGCATAATTCCACATAACTCGCTTTAAACGGCGAATAAAATTCTATGGACGAATCCTTTGCCACGAATGAATGGCCGTGCATATGCTCGCAGCGGGATGACCCGTCTTTTCAGAGCGTGATCGGGCCCGGATTTAAATTGTAAATCCAACGAAACGTAACAGGACCTGCGATATGCGCGCCCTGAAGATGCAACAGGCTATGAAAGTGTACTCGTATGCCGATAAACTCCGACTCTCGTCGTTTTCCTCGCGAATTGTACTTATGCCGCGTTCGGATGTGCAAGAACGCACGCGGCGAAGGAGAGAATTGCGATATTGTCTGGTAAAGGCAGACGACATCGCTTGTCTACTTGAGCAGATAATCGGCCGGTCTGGACATCTCACGTATATATATTTATATATATATATATATATATATATGTGTATAATATAATATATATGTACGTCATTGCATACAGACGCGTCTGAATGAAGTGATCGCTGCTCTCGATTCTGCTTAGCCTCCAGTCAGAGTTGAATGAAGAAATATTTTACTGTTAGAAGTGCATCTCTCGGCATCCGCTCAATATATTATTATTATTAGCATATTTTCTTTCGTTTCTTAACACAATGTTCAACATAAAGATAAACGATACATTTCCGTACGTTTATGAAAAACAAAATAACTAAAGCTTCTTTAAATTCATTAAATTCATTTGCAACGCGTATCCCTAACTATGCGATGTTTATCTGGCCGCTGAATTACGCGTAAAATTATCTGGTTTAAAAAAATATTTTACGAAGATATTTTACTTGTATTTCCCGCTTTACAACGAGTCATTATCCTTTAAACTCTTTATATTTACGCTTCGTTGTACCTGGTTTTTGTTCCCGATTGAGAGCAAGAGATGTCATTAACTTTCTCCATTATTAACTTTTTTTAGCAGAATTTACGAACGCTTCGTCAGATCCTCTTTCATGCAGACGCTGTGATTTTAATCTTTATCTCACATACTATTATACATGCATGCTATTATTACACCTGTTGTTTTAAGAAACTCGACCGCCTTTCTTTTGATGCTTGTTGCTTTGCAACACTATATAGCATTAAGTATACTTACTTTTTAAAAAATAAAATATTTAGAGCTCTACAAAAAAGTTTGAAATTATAGAGATACCACCAAGCTAAGCGATGTTTAATCAGAAATATTAGATTACTCGCTTATATAGCGTACTTACATAAACGTGTTCACATTAGAAGCATGGATCGATTTTATTTCGTCTCGCCTCCGAGACGGTTCTGCTGAAGATCACCGTCAAACACTTGTCCGACTTTTAAGAGCCAAACACTCTTGAGATACTGTCTTAAGATCGGGTGATATTAAAAATGGTACTACCAACATGCAGCTTTGAAAACTACGCATCGAGAATGGATTTTACTCAATGACGATAAAACGTAATTTCCGATGCTTGACACGGTGTTACATGACTTCCCATAGTACAATATGCGTAAAGAGTTACACTTGTCTCACAGCATACCATAAACGCGTTTTATTATCGTACATTTATTAGCCGTTTCTCGCATACTGTGAAAGTATGACTCATCCCCGTAGATGCTTTATGTTACTGCTCTATCATATTTTCACAAATTACATCCTGTATATTTGTTACAATATAAGTTCTACGTAACATTAATAGCGCGATCAATAAAGCATAAAACAGTCGTATCCTTGATTCGATGAACTTGGCTCACCGCCACAAACGTAATCCACGATTATTTGCGATAAAACAATACAAAAGCCATATTGCTCCGATTATAACAGCAATTAACAGTTATTAACATAAACGACCCGTTTAATGTATTCCGTAGCCGCTGTTTGAAAACGGCGGGTTTAATGAGAAGTCAATATTCGAATCGCGCCATGTAGCGACATCGAGCAACTCGAAATTTAATTTTGCTAATAGTAGAAGTGGTACAAGCTCTCGTTATGATAGAATATGTACATACAGAATGTCTCCATCAATCATTTTCCTTTAATAACAAATATCGAAAAAACTAAAATAAATTGTGCTTCAAAAATTGTGCTGCAGTTAATATTGGAGAGAAAAATAATCAGGTTTTAGCAAGATGCAAAAAGGAAATATCTTTAACGATTTAGTGGGTCCCCACGTTTCCGTTCCGGGCTTAAACAATTTCTTACGAGGCTTCCGTGAGTTTATCGAGTTCACGGAGGCACCGAGACTGCCCCGGCATAAAATCGGCCGATATTTTCCAGAAGAACTCTCGTGCGGGTTATCGCTAGGCGAGAATAGAGCTTACGGAATATAAGACCTCACAACGTCGCGCTTTGTTCCAGCCTCTCGAGTACGAACGGAACAATACCGGTAGTGTGTTCGATGCGAAAGTTCTACGATTTCTGCTTCTGCTCGGCGTGCCGACCCTTCACTGAACCCTCTTTCACTCAAGCGACTTCGCTAACGAAGAACAGAAACTCGTGGAACTCGCGCGACGGACGTGCGCGCATGTGAGTCGGACAAACGCAAACGTGTTTCGTGTATAGAAAATGAATGAAGTCATTCTAAGCGCGCCAGACGAAGACGGTATCGAAAGTAAAAGGAAAGTCCCGATAACTAGCCTTAGCCCACGCTTCGGAGAGCGGAGGTGGAACCGCGACGTATTAGAATATGTTATAGCGCGGAAATGGCGATTAAAACTGTTGAGTTCTATTGCTCGCAGGAAGATAACTCTGCACTACTCGTAATTCGTAATACACGATAAAAGCACGCATGAGTCTAATTCCGAAATAATAATGTAGCTCACGGCTCTCGCATAGCTCGCCGCGATTCGACGATAAACCCGTCGAAATGAACAAATGCTCGATGATGCGAAGGGAATATCCAATGGGAGTGCTTAGCGCTACGAATAGTGCGTTAAATTTGCAACGCTGCGCGACCACCATCGTCTGCAAAAGCGTATGCATATTGTATAAACGCGCGATGGTTTGATGCCTTTTGTAACTCAGCGCGGAATCGCGCGTGCGAGGGGGCCGATTATTAATCGCACAGCGGTGAAATATTTTCGCGCGCGCGCTTGCGCTTGTTCCGACGAATCACGAGAACAATCGCGGCTTGTTAACGCAACCGACATAGTGATAATGAAGTATTATAATGACACTCCATGCACATGAACGCTAACAAAAAGCCTTTCCGCCCGATAGCGTCCCTCGCATTTGCGATGCATCGATGGTTTTCGCGTATCTATATGTTGAAACAAATATGGCAACTTAATTGTGTCGTATGTAGTAATTAACACTTCCTAAATAATGGTCCATCATGGACCAGAGGCACAGGAAGATAATTTGCTTAACCAAAGTTAGCGCTAAGTGACCTTAAAGCCCTTAAAGTACCTAGCCCTTAAACGAGCGAATATGGGTGGATAACAAGTTATAAGTACCTATCATGTATATGTTACGATGTGCAATAACTAGATTACGCACTTTAGAAACACGTTCTAAATTAATCGAATAAACGTGTGATATATGGTTTTTATGATTAAATTAAATAATATTTAAACTCAAAGCCGAAGGAAAACAATGCTTAAATTAATACAACTTTGTTCCTGTAAAATGACTTTTTAAATAATCATTTCCCAAACGCACGATGTTTCGAGAAACTGTTATTCTTTCTCGCATAAATAAATATACCTATGTTATATTCGATTTCCTGCAAAACGCGTTTTCATCCGAGATTCGCTATCTGTATGACAATCTTATGAGGACTGTTCTGATAATTGACGATCGTTTGGCGGTACGAGTAGGCAGTAAAAAAGATGGGTACAGCGATGATGACAACGACTGGACGATCATGACGACACGATAACGATAACACGGAAATACGGTGATCGTCAAACATAATTATAAGACGGGCGGCGTTAGGGCGAGATTTTGCAATGAGGAAAGAAGTAACCGTGATTACAAGCCGTAAGTACGATAAATGATAAGGGAAATCGGGCGAATCGTATCACGGATCGCTTAAAAGCTCGTTTATGCGGAATTAATGGTAACGTCCGAGGAAAGCAGACGACCGTATCTGATACCGGCATTTTTCGCTTAATCGCGCCGCGCCGCCGGCCCAACCTCGTCGCGGAGATTGCTACTTTCCATGATATGAGAGCCGCTTTAGCATATGGCAATCCTTCAGCCTCTAAATGCTCGGAGATCGTTTCCCGATCCATTATTGCGCAAAAAAGCACTCGTTTCTCTAGCGTTTATACCGTCGTTTGTACCGTCGTTTGAAGAGGCCATAGGCCCGCATATTCGTACATGAACATTATATGAATCTTGCATCGGTATAAAGTTATATATATCTATTTCTGTTATATATCTATTTATCAATAATAAATATGAATGGAGTATGACAGAGTAGGACACAAAACTATATGCAATTAATAATCATCAGTGCGCTATTTAAATTAGTTGAAATATGATACGTGCTAATTTTCTACTTTATTCATGCTTCTAATAGGACACTAAAAACATTTCTAATTATTCTTTCTTGCGTCAGTATAATACAATATATAATCCTAAAAGGATACGACAAGATATAAACGCAAATCTCAAACTCTATCTTAATCTTAATAAATTTTTCGACAAAAAAAAAGATAAAAGAATACATCCACAAATATTCAGTTAAACAAGGAAAAGCTACAGCATATCAGCCATTTATTGTTAACTACCTGACCAATCAATGGCGCGAAAAACAGTACAAATCTATAAAAGTATAATCGTTAAAGGAATAGACTCACAAATAAATCTTGCTACCCGTTCGCGACTAACGTTTCGAAATAACGTGATAACGCACGGAACGTCTCGCGCCGCGACCTGTCGAGTCGAGTATCACTGTACGAATGGCAGTAATTATAAGTACACTGACCTTACGTAAACACGTTGCGCCATTAGGTGACGAAAACAAATACCAAAGCCTTCCGTGCGCTGGCTTTGTTATTCTTGAAATATTTAACGTATTTCATAGGATAGATATTCGAATATCCACGCAAACTAATTTTGAGAAAATAATTATATTTGTTACGTACTTTGTGCTTTGTTCTGTGGGATCCTTTGACATTATTTAACTAACTCATTAAAAAATTAGCTTTTAAAAAAGGTAAAAAAAGCATCAAATGCACGCGCCAACGTGAAAAACTGTTATATATTAAAAATATTTGTTGTACAAAACTGTTTTAATATATCCAATAAAATATATATAATAATTATGTCCTGCAACATAAATGCAGGGCTAATTTCCGTAAAAAGAATGCTTAGATAAATAATAAAAGTTGTTTCACAATTTTAAAAATATTAAAAATGTTGATCAGAAATCCAAGATAACATTTCAATTCAATTAGATTGAGAAAATTTTAAAAACTGCAATATTGGTTACTTACGGTTTAATTTTCAAAAGCTATACTGTAATTGGATTAATAAGTACGTACGTAATCTTTCAGTTTTTAATTTATTACTCATAAAATCACACAATACGAAATGTCGATCTCGTGAAATAAAAAAACTGAAAAAAGTTATAATAATAAATTAATTTACTTTTCCAATTAAATCGAAGATAATTTTTATTCTATAAATAAATGATAAATTTAATACTGCTGACATATCCATATCGAGTCTGAAAAAGATTAATTTCAAACAATGCGTATCATTGCTTTAATCAATGTAACAATACAAGGAAATTATTTATTATTATCGATTATTAAATCGCGAGAAACAATTGCAAACAAGAACTCAGATTATGTCTCAAAACAAATCCGATTTGTGTTTCTCAATCATCGCGATTACAAATGTGACGTAATAATTATCAAATTATTATAGCTTTCGAGATCCACTTATTAAACCGTACCATGTTTCCAAACTAATTTCACCTGAAACCTGAATTGTTTAGAAGAAATGTATGTATATACGATCATGAGTACGAGCCTCAGAGATATTACCATTGAAGATTATGTTATTATATAATCATAATTGATATTATGATCGTTAATTATATCAATGTGATAGTATCGTAATCACGAAGATTATAAAGTAAACGTGATATATAAAATTATAAATGTCATCAATTTTATATGAACGAAGTAGATCGATTATTGATCGAGTTAAAAGGAGATAGAAACGAATTTCTGCATTATAATCGCTCAATAGACGGTGACTTTTTTGCGCAGTGTTTGCATGCAGCATGCGAGCGGATGTGTTCGAGAGAAAGTTACGGATGCCGAAAAAACCATACGACGAGGATCGACGGTCCCGTTGTGCACGCCGCATAATGACTCGATTGTAAATCCATGCCCGCGCGTTGCATCATTCATGCGGCCCGAGGGCGAGAGAACGCCATATTTGGCCCCGTCTCATCCGAACCTCTCTCCGCAGGGAGGGCTATTTGTTCATTAATCTTATAACGCAACTTCCCCTCTTCTCCTCTGGGTTGCGAGCGCATGAATTACCAATGCCGGGGCTACAGCCGGCTACAACCGAGCGCCGCAAAGTCCCTTATCCCGCGCGCGTATGTACGCGCTCGATAAGTGGAGAAGGATAAAACAACATCCACTTTTGCAGAAGCGTTCTACCAATGTACGCAAAAATTACGATGCAAAATCTCGAAAAATATCAACATGAAAATAGTTATTTATTTAGAGCACCCTGAAATACTAAATTTATTTTGCAATAACAGATAGATTCCTTCATAAATATCTCTTTTTGCAATTTTAAATATATTGCTAATTACGGTCTACAGCAGCAGATTTCTCTGTCAAAATAAGTTCTATATTTGTAATTGATAGACAAACAAATTTGTTATATATCTACATTTTTAAAGTTAAATTTAAAGTTAGATATAAGTAAATCGGTTTAAAAATTGTTAGAAGAAAATGATTTTCAAACAGTTTTTGGAAAAGGATCTGTAAAACAATATCACTAGCTTTAGAGTATCGTACGTAAACTACTGAGAATGCAGCAATGTAAATCCACAGTTGCAACTATCATTGTTTGTACTAACAGTACAAATAAACGATAGAGACTTGTTTGTTATCTTCTGTTTGCTGAGCCAACAATGGTCAATTAGAGAGTGCTAGATGATGTAAACGTACACGTCACTTAGTAGCACGCAATATTTTATTGTCAGATTAAAGAACCGTTGTAGAAGACTGATCAAACAAAAAAGATTTACATTTTTAATGCCTAAACTTTTATCTGTCATTTCATTTTAACAAACGCGCGATTAAGCTCTTGGTTTAGCTCCTTCTAAAGTAGTACGTTCAAACACAGATGTAAAACAGATACACGTAATCGTAGGACTGTCCTAATGAAAGTAGGTAACCCTGGTAACTCTACGTGTTACGTAGTCGACATATTTGCATGACGCAATGGACCGTATTAAAGGTTACTCAACAAAATAACGTGTGAGGATTCGCCGGGGATTCAAGGATAACAACCGGACAACGATCTCCTCATCTTCCTATCTGTGAAACAAAATCAATTTGAAAGTATAGAAATTCATCAGATTTGAAAAAAATAAACGATTTTCTTGTAAGACAATTTGGAAGATAGTGCATTTGTAAAATAAATTTAGATTATATTTTTTTACGATATATCGCGACAGACTTTAATAAACACTATGTAAACCGATTTGCAACGCGTCTGTGTTTTTTTTGATCGTTTTGTTATTTACAAATTATTACGACGTTTTCTCTTAATGTCGCGTGATGGTAAACTGAAACATCTGAACTTTGTCTTTTACGACATAGGAGTACAAACGAGCTGATAGAATGATTTTAAGACAACGCAAAGTTTATTTAATGCTTAGTTCTGCAAGAGTGTGTAAACGAGGATCTATTCTTCCAACAAAAGAAAGCCAGTTGTTACAACGTTAAAAGTTCTCTCAGAACGACTAGTTAAATGCAAAGCTAATTTTGAATAAAAAATACGTTACGTCTCTCAAGTTAAAGTTTGACCTCCTCGATTATTTTAACTATAACAATTAAAGTCATATAGAGAAAGTTATATAGAAAACCTCAATTCTTATTAATTTTAGAGAATACATCTTATTAATTTTAGAGTTTATAATTCCGATTCGATAAACTAGTACTAGTTTTTGTTAGAACAGTTGCAAGTTTTGTCTTTAACAATTTACGTAATATTTACACAATATTTATGCGTCAGATTTCGACAAATGCTTAGTTTTATCTCGCAAGATTTAAGGATTTATATTCTCCACATAAATTATATGTACGATTGAAATTCCACAATTCGTTAGACTTTAATTTTTAGAGCAAATATTAATGATGAATGACATGAATCAATAAGCATATAACGATAAGAATAAATGTTTTTCACATAACGATAGGAATAAATGTTGTGAAGAATTTTACATCGACGTGTGTCTGTTTAAAGACGGTCATATCGATTCTAGGCACGTTGACTGTCATCTTACTTTGTGTGTATTGTCCTAGATATAAGGAGATACTGCGTCACACAGTGCGCGCGCTACGAAGGCAATGCAAATATTTAATTAGTTACGTCTATTTAAACGCATTAATTTACATATATAATTACGAAATATAATTACAATCTATTGGTAGAAGCCAATTAACATTGCGCGGTACAGTTCGATAAGACGCTATTTCAAACAAACAAGTGGCGAACAAGTGGCAAGTAGCGAACTGACACATTTGTCCTAGATTACGACACGTGCACGCATGTGGTACATGACAAAGAAATAAAATGTTTTCGTCTTCAAAAACTTAAAAACACGTTTGATACACGTAATAGGAGAACATAAGTATATACGCAATAAGAGAATGCGATATGAATACAATATTCCTACGAATCCATGATGCATGACACAAGGAAATTCTTCTGTTAGGGGATACACGCTTGCTTTGGAACCTTATTAAAATATCGTAATCTCACCTAAATACCGGATAACGGAAAGCAATTTATATTACATTATCGATATACAATATCAATTTAACGTTTACGTTTTTCAAAGTTTGTAGAATCACCGTGATCTACTTTCACCTATCGCAAATTTTTTATACATCAAGCCACGTGTGACAGTCGAAATTTATCTCGTGGAAACAAGAGCGGGCGGTAACGTTTGTACGCGTATACGCACGTGTGCCGGCCGCGGCCGTGAGCGACTCGTGCAGGTTGCGCGGCACATTTCGCCGACGAGACTTTCTTCGCCACAATGAGAAGTGTGCCGAGGGGAAGGGGCAGGGGGGGGGGAGGAGGACAAGAGCCCTCGACAATGGCGTAACGCGAAACGGTACGCGTCGGGCTGCTAAGTGCATTATGCCTCGGCGAAGGCTGCAACGAGCGAGCGGAGCCGTGCACAACAACGGCGCAAAACGAGGGGTGGCACCGCGTTCTATAGACCTCGCGTTCGTCTTTTCCCACCTTTTTTTTCTCCTTTTCTCCTCTCGCTCCTTTCACCGCGCACCGACAGCGCACACAAGTGGAGTCAACGACTGCCGCGCGAGAGGCCCATTCATGAAATTTATCGGGGTAATCGTTCGGTTACGCGCTGCAACGAGAGCACAGGCTGTGGCAGTGACCGCGTCGTATCGCGTACACGCGATATGTTATTGTACACCGTATGTCACGCATGGCCCTCGAGCACGATGAGTCGCTTTCAAAGAGACACTTTATGGCGATCCACCGCTTAACTGTCTTTTCAGAGACACCTCCGACGCGAGCGTGCCCTCTTCATTACGCTCGGAGCTCCTTTGTCAAGCTACTAATCGATAGACTAACAATGGTTATTGAACTTCGTTAGACTTGATTAGATGCGATATCGGAATGTCGTTTAGAATATGATATATTAATTTGGAGATTTAATGCGAATAGATTCGATCAGAAATAATATGATATAATTTCAATAAATCTTTTTACTGCTAAAGGCATGAAAAAATGTCCTACTATTGCTGGCGTTTTTGCTACCAAAGAGATAGACGTTAAAAATTATTTCTGTAATGTGTGACTGTAGATTCACACAAGTTATATCAAATTCAAAATGGCTGATAATAAACATTTAATTCAAAACTGATATAACAATTTTATATTTGAAATAAATTCCCCTAGATATATGTTATCTAATAGTTACCTACTAGGTTCTTTTTTCACAAATTTTGTACTCCCCTCAGCTTTATGCTTTGTAATTATATTATTTATTTCTTTTCTAGGTTCAAATACTTCCACTCGGACACATTTCAAATTTTCGAAAGTAATGCTAATAATAATACGCAGAACAAAGTCAGCGAATTTAATACTTTGAATTGATGAACACCATATTGAATCTAACTCGCTATATATCGCGCACAGTTTCGCGCGAATGGTCCGATCAATCGTGCACATCGCCAAGCCAACTTCCGAAATCCAAAATGGTTCGGTCGGAATATAAAAAGGGATCAGCTAGCGACGAATATACACACGCCCGAAAACAAAACGGTCGCTGACAATCCGTCATGCCACAACAATGATCCCGCGCGTGACAATCCCCGCATCCGGCAGCGGTCAAATTCGACGAAAAGCCAGGAGGGAGAGCGAGGGAGAGGAAGATAGAGAGAGGAGAACCGGATTATCCCACGGACGATCTACTGGATTTCGCAAACACCGAGGGCCTTATCCGTTATCCGTGGCCGCTCGTCGATCACGCTCAGCGAACCGGTAAACCGCGCGAAACCGCCAAGCGACGCAGTTTCTCGGTACGAAGCGATTTCGATCACGAATAACAAAAGAATTGGAATGTTAAAAAAAAAGAATGTTAAAAAAAACTCATTAATATCACAAAAATAGGTTATTTTTCAGACTGCAGATAACTGGTAGTCTAAATAACCAAGACTGAATAATCAATTCACATTGATATATCACAAATGGTACAATGAATAAATTTATACACATATATTTGATAATTTATTAATTTAAGTCCTATGATTCGCGTATTCGCATCTCGCGTCTACCGCTGACAAGTCAAATCTTTTAAATTGAAATCCTATATAAATCCTATACAATATTGTGCGCAAATTTCATGCGAGGCGGATAAAACTCAGGATCATGCCAGGACTGATGCTAAACGCGAGGTAGAAATAATAACGCGTACAAAATATTTGCTATCTCCGGCAAAAAAATCTATCCACTTCGATCACTGACAACTCTTACAAGGATGATGCATCAACATTCCGATCCATCCGATTCATACGGAAATTCGAATCGAGCCACCGCGATCGAGGCAGCCGCGGACCGCGTCGGATGCGTCAACGAATAAGCGGCCGTTGATTGCGTTCTCATGCGAAAAGCACACGCAACGTGCGCGCAGGCAGCAGGTATACGTACGCGGCGCGCGGCATGCGTTGCATTCGCAAAGGCCGCGTTGTGAAGCAGCGACAGTCGAGGGTTGGTGCGTCGACAACGCGCGCGCGATAGCCGGCATTGTAGAGAGAGTTCAATGCGCTTCGGTGACTATAACGGAAGTGGTGGAGCGAGAAGCTAGGGGGTGCTGCGGGGGATAGGGGAAGCAAGCGCGGTGTAGGAGGGAGGAATAGCGACCGAATAGCGGCGAATGCAACGATGCACCGCGTATGAATATGCACGATAAACGGGACAGAGTGTCGCTTCGAAAGAGGCTGAAACAATCCCCGCGCCGCCGGAACTGCGTTCCTTTGTACGGCACGGGAATCGTCAAAGGGACGGGGGAGATTGATAAAAAAAAAAGGAATGAAAAAATGGAAAAGGAGCGAGAGTGCGGCGCATAGTGATCGAGGGATCGTCCGTCAGTCGGTCGGCATAATCGATACCCATTTATGCAGATGCGACCGTTTCCAGCTGTCCGACAAATGTGCGTACTTTAGCGCGCACAGCGCGACCTAAATATCACACACATATCAGTATTTTATTCCTCGCCTATTCCCGCCTGTACAGTTGGAAATTATACGCGTATTTTCCCAATGACAGACTAAAAAGTACTGTGGCTGCCTTGTCATTCGGGTTATCGTCGTTTACACACTCATCGCACGGCTATCCGGTGTACGATCCTTCGTATCGCGTTGCAAGTCGAACGAATTACGCATGACTTAACTATAAGTATATATAATGATTCGTACTATCATGTATTATCGCGTTGACTGTTAAATCCGATTGGCATCAACGAGTATAAAAATTTAACTTTCTCCGCTCGCTGAACCTTGAATGTAACGTGTATGAACATGGGTTATTTATTTCGCATTCGGTACTTGAACTAGATAATTGTATATTTACAGAGTTTCAAAAATATAACTATCATGTTACTGTTATTTTGATACTAAAATACAATTTCGAATTTTGTACTCTTTACAACGCTGGATTTCCTCATTGCAGAATTGCCCGAGTATTCTTCAAGTATTATAGCTATTCATATGTATTTTGCTTCTTATACTTTCTATGAATTTTATTTTTATATTGTAATTTATGATCTCTGTTTGCATGCTTGGTTTAATTCTTTTCTTCGTGCTTACCACGAGAACATCTTAGACGATGTGCTATGCAAGTCTCGATCGAGAGTTCTCCATTCTCTGAATACACAGCCTTCGTCACCCGATACCACGGCTGCATTTCCCGTCCCTTATTTCCGTCTACCATACCGTACTTTGCGCCACCCACCCGCTATCTAGTGCTCCACCGGAGCTCCGATATTACTTCGGCATTGCATCTGCAGGGAGCATGCACACGCGGAGGCGTCGGAGTCGCGTTATATACGATTACGCGCGAGAGCATGACAAGCCCAGGTACGGAGGACAGAAAGTCGATACTACGAGAGAAGGATACGCGTCTCGGCGGCCTGTCCTGTCGTGGATCGACCGATATATCGATGCTCTCGCGCGCTCGTCGCGCGTCGGAGAGCGTCGACCTAAGCTCGCCGATTGCGTTGCCTGCCTCGGGGGAGTTAATGGGCCGACCGCGATCAGTGGTACGCGAGCGAGATTAATTATCGGCTAAGGGACAGAGCGAGAGAGCGAGAGAGCGAGAGAGAGAGAAAGAGAGAGAGAGAGAAAAAGCGTTTTAGGATCTCAGTATATAGTTTATAGAATTTTAATTAGTATGTACACAGAAAGTTCTTCGATAATATTCAAAGATGTAAAACATAACTACATATTGCAAGAATTTTATGTGCGCGCATGAGCAAGAATGTATCCTTTCGTTTATCACATCACTATAATCCGAAATATCATATAAATTTTTGTGCTAAATATTGAATTTAATGTTTCTTAGAGAGGATAATTTATTTTTGCTGAAGTTTACGTATTCCTGATCTAATGATCAGACTTTTAATCAATATAATAAAAAATATAAATCAGGCAATGTTTTTTCTCAATTAATATACTACAATAGTAATTATTATAAATATTACATTAGAAATGCGGCTCTAACTCTTCTTCCTAGATTTTAAAATAAAAATGTGAGTTATTATAATATGTGATTTAACGAGTAGTATTTGCAGTGGAATACCGATTAATAAGTCAGTAGTGTTTTAAAATGCGGTGCATATATCTACATGCGCAAGTAGATTTATGCTAATCAAAATATTCCAAGCATTTATAAATCCACTTTCGCTATTACTATGATAATAGTGGTAATAATAGCGTTGATGGCTACTGATGATTTCTTATAATGATTCAATCTCTGTACGTATACAAAGTGTTGTTGTGAAAACGCGTAATGCACACATTAGCAAATTAGTGATTAACCATTACCAAAAAAATCATTAAAAAAGCTTATTATACGATTTCCTTCTGTGTATATGTTCGCTATTTAAATAGTACACACATCTCGCTTTTTCTATCACTGAAAATATATACCCTGTATTTTTTTTCCTGATACTCTCAGTGAACCATTAAATACCGGAACGTGATAGATTTCTCTCCTTTCCTATCTTATTGTATTTATGCAGATTGCAATAATAAACATGCCAGAGAATTCAAAGGGGGAAAAAAAGGTAAAATAAGGCGATAGGTATCCGAATGTAAATCAGAGGTATTAAATAGCTATCATCACCACAGTCATATCAATATCGCATTCATAGCGATACGACGCAGCGTGTTTCGCGAGTGACGCAACGGCCAAACGAACGACGCGACGTATGAAAGATAGCTCACAATCGTCGCAGCTACGATAGTGTTTTCAATGCGACACCTGTGTCATCGATCAACCGTGTCGACTCGATTGTAACCGAATCGTTATCGAGGCACGACGACGGTCCTATTGGCGATCAGCGTCTTGCGGCATTAAATAATCGCTATTAACATTCCATTTGCATGCGTGGCGAACGTAAGTAATGACAGATGGCAGCCTCATTAGTATCATTGAAGAATGACGAGTCATCTGAGCGGGGTATCGAGGTCTGAAGGATCCCGGAGCAAAAAAATCTATACGGCTCCACGGCCGTTCCATTTTTCTTGCGTATACACGGCCGTCTGTAATCAATTCAGCCTTTAGCGGAATTGGCGACGGAAATAGCAACACCGGACCCAGACTGGAGAGCCGATCAATGAACGCTTTCTCCTCGCCTCAGCTCCTTACCGAGTTATTTTTGCGAGAGAAGCATAACGACCGCGAGCATGCACGTCATTGAGTACAATTGGCCACATTGTCGTAGAGAGGCACGCGGGTCACACGCTGATGCATAACCGTGTCATCGATTAATCCACGTCTTAAAAAATCCGCGAGTGCAAACGCCAGGAGTGTATGTTCGTTTCTATATGTATTATACTGATAGAACAAATATACCTTAAATAAATGTTAATTCAAAAGACTAAAATCCAAATTTATCAATATTTCATACTTGAAAATTTTTGTACAAAATTAAAAGTTCATACGTATCTGAATCAAATAAACAATATGACAAAAATTCTCCGTCAACTTCTAACACTATTTAATAAATTAACAAAAATAAAAAAAAGAAGAACGCAAGGAAACAACTGTTGCACGTGTGGGATTACGTAGCTGCATTCAACAGTTGACTTTATAACAGAGAACATGCCAAGAACGCGATGTTACAAATGGATTTCAAGACCGTTTTGTCATGATAAAAAGGCATAATAGAACGAAAAATAACGATTAAAATTATCAAGAGGAAAATATTAAATAATTCAAACGATATTTCTTTCTTTTTTAAATGACAATACATTATTTTTAAACGGGTAACAATATCGAAGGATCGTGTAGAAAAATGAAACTGAAAAAGCAGCTTAAATTTTAGCTACGCGAAGCTGGAAATCTGAATATTTTCGTTCTCGTTTTCAGTTCAATTGCGAAAATACATTGATTTTTTCGTACAATGTTCCTATACTTTGACCGATAACGACGCTTGTGTGATTATACTGATTATGCAAGTTCACCAGTAGAGTCTCGCGGTAGAACGTACTTCACGTCGCTTTACGTTCCCCGGATCGCATGCATCAAATTAAATTCGTAGCGTGTAAGAAGCAGAACCATCGGGCGTCGTAACTCGTGACGCCGCACGTTGCAAAGCAGAACGTCGGGGATACCATCGCACTTTACGATTTCTCTGTATTACGAACTCTCGATTCGTTTCTTCGCGCCAATCCTCACGCTAAGTCCTGAACTCTCAGCGAGAGCAATATAATCGGGAATGGCACCACGGCGACTCGTTTGCATCTCAAACGCTCGTCGAACGAGACCGCTTTTCCTCGCGCGGAACAGGAAACGGGTATTGATCGGGCACGATCGCAAATCGGGCCGACTTATTCCCGTCGTAAGAACGGACACGGCGGAATATCGCGCCGAGATCGAAATAGAATAATTCGAACATCGGCGAGCGGCGCCGCCTCGATAAACGAAATTTATCGCGGCCAGTTAACCCGCCACGGCTTTACTATCTCGTTCGAAATGGATAATTTAGCCGGCCGATAGCGCCGGGTAACGAGATTACGGCGCTGAAATCATATCGGATCGAGGAATATGTGCTTGCTGGAAAGCCAGCACCGGGACTCCGCTCGCTGATGATGTCGGGTGGAGCGTAACGTGCGTGACGGGCGGGCCTGGCGCGCGGAAATAAAAGACGCTAACAGCAAGCCTGGTTTTTTGGTAACGGCAAATAACTGTGTTTACGAAACTCCCTGGAATAGCGTTGTTATGTGTACGTATTGCGTGACAGCCGCAAACTGCAACCGTATACCCGGGTATCGCTCGAGCGTAAACGGGGGGAGAAACAGACGTGGGGGGGAGGGAAAAGTCGGAAATTTCGCGTACGAACGCTCCCGCGAAAATGTTCGATGCGCGTGAAACGCGCTTCGGGGGAAATAACGGATTTATCCGGGCCCGAATTTCGTATATATTATAGCCACGAGAACTGGACTCGTCGCATTTTCCGTGCTAATTAAAGTAGCGTAATTGAAAAATTTCAGATAACGCGCATGCCAGGTTAAACGTTCGGCCGTATAATTCCATCGGTTTTACGTCAAACGACGTAATACGAGAGTAAATCGAATTATCCGCGGCGCATTGTTTCATTCGAGTGAAATGAAATGATAAATCGATCGTAAGACATTACTACGAAACATTTAATAAATATAAATTAAATTATCATCCATGCATCCACGCGATATTTACCGCAAACAGATTTTAACGCGAACGATATATATATCCAGGTCATGAATTTATTTCCGCGGTGAGAATAATTGGGATCGATCGGACAGAATGAGATAAAGCTGCCGAGGTAGATTTAGACGATTTCGGGGCATAGTTGGAACTACATGGAGATAACAAAAATAGACACGCGCCCATCTGCTGTTGGTGCTCGTCTATCTACTCCGACCATGGAAACAGCGCGTCTGCCATCTGCTTTTGCAGATGTCCCATCCTTTGTTCTCTACTCCGTTTACTACTTTGTCGCCAAACAAATATTTCTATCCGTTTACGAATTCCTATCGTAAAACGCCAGAACGGCCGTCATCGACGCAAATCATAAATGACTTTAACCCTCAAATGTGCAATTTTTGGTAGAATTCTGACAATGAGTTTTTTTTTAATAAATAATGGGAAGGCTTCTGAGTCTTCCCATCCAGAAGGGAAAGCAGGACCGGAAAAGGCCCTTTATAGACGTGCAAAGCCGCGTTTTCAGTTCGAACTTCATAAGGGAGAGAGTACACGAATCATCGCTCTGCATGGCATATATGCAAAGCGATGCGCACTTAAGAGTTAAATTGCGTTGTCTAAATAAATCGAGATTCCGGTTACATTGCACACAAATCTTCAAAAATCGAAATCCAACTGTGGTGCCTCCGACGTTTTTCGCCATCTCCCTTTATTTATCCATCCTCACTTCTCTGTTCTCTTATTTACAACCGTCCGGCTCGCGACGCCTGCCTTCGCCACAGTAACCTTCGACCTCCCGTTTAAGAGAGATCCCCGCGTAAAATATTCACGGTAGAGACTCTTGCACCTAGACACAGCTGCACAGGTGTCCTAAAAAGTACATTCGTCGGAGGTGAACGAGGGGAAGCGAAAAAGCGAGAAGAAAACCAGGTCACGGTGTGAAAACGGCGAATTAACCTTTCGCTGATCATCACAAGTCGACCTCGATGGGCCGCATGATGCCGCGGTTCTAAATTTAAGAACTGGACCGCGCGATTAATCCCCTCGACGGGCTAACAATAAGAACAGGCACGTCTCCGTCGAGAAAATAATACTGCTAATGCGAGGCGACATGACATTTCGAGAATGGCAACGTCGTCAGCAAGGGGAATTATTTCCATACACGACGGAGACGATTTCTTCCTCTTAACCCGGTTATATTTCTTAACCTCGGATAAATGTATGTCTCGACGCAAAGCTATGGTTTATCTATATCGATGCTGATCCCTGTGATCGATATTAACCTTTGCATCGTGCAACAAGCGTCGCTTTAAGCCTTTTTCTGTTTTCTTTTAAATATATATTAATTAAGATGCGATGGATCCGTTCGAAAATATACGAAGTGCAGTACGCGATACATTTTAAACAATTTAAACGCATAAATCCCTTGAGAAAAAAATGCAAATCATTAATAGTTCTTCTTTCTTATTTTAAATGAATATAACAATTCGCGCGAAATATACTATCCACTTCAATAGATGATTGTCGCCGCGATACGCTTATATTCATAAATGTCACGGGACTTGATTAATCGGCCCGAGCCGACTAATTAGCGGGAAACAACCGCATTTCAAAAGATAGTGCGACATCGCGCGACGGAGCGACTCGGGCGACTGCTTATCGGCTCGAGTCTCGGCATGTGCGAATGATGAGCGCGTTTACGTGGTGAATAACGATACGTGGTCTAAAATTGCAGGGGATCGAGACGGAAGAAAAGGGAGTACTCACCGTGCCGAACCTCTCGAGCGCGCCCCTTCCGAGAAAACACTCGCCGCGACACGAACTCATCTGCGCGCGAAACGGAAATTTTTGAAACTTTCAATGTACGCAACGACGGATACAATTACTCTGATGCGAGATTCACTCTCGACGAGCAGAGAGACACGCGGATTCGCCGATTAGCTTGCGTTAAATGAGACTAAAACTTGTTAAATCCGTTGTATTCCGCGACAAATCAATTAAAATTCGACGCAATCTGCGAACGAGAGACGCGATATGAGAGATATGGATTTACTTACGTGACAAGATGATCGACCGTCGCGTCGCTCAATTCCCGGCACTCCCGACACTCGTTCGCGGGACAAGATTCGCGATCTTCCTTCTTCTTTAATCAAAATGGCGCCTGCCTCCTTTCGGGGCGCAATATATGGCCAGAAGATTCACGATCGACCGTCGCTCAAGTCCGACACACTCCCGACACTCGTTCGCGGTCAAGATTCGCGATACTTGCGTTAAATGAGACTAAAACTTGTTGAATCCGCTGTATTCTACGATGCGACAAGTCAATTAATTCGACGGAACCACTTGCGGAACATCGAGAGACGCGACATGGATTTACTTACGCGACAAGACGACCGCGTCCGTCGCTCAACTCCGGCACTCCCGACACTTCGCGGGCAAGATTCGCGATCTTTCATCTTCAATTATAATGGCTCCTGCCTCTTTTCGGCGTACAGTGTGTACGGCCACAAGATTCACGACCGACGACGGGCTAAAGAATGTTAGAGAACGCGAGACGCGCGGAGCGGGTTGAACGCAGCTCCGAATTCGCACTAATAACTGTCCGCGTCGTCCGCGACCGTGACTAGGGCAATAGGAAAAATTTGGAAAGGGTGGGGGAGTGGGGGAAGTGTACGCCGCGTCGACCGTCTCGCGGGGCGCGGGGGGGGGGGGGGCGAGTCTTCCAGGAAAACCGGAGCCCAAAAAACGTAATCAACCTCGGCGACGTAAACGGCTCGCGAGCGACGTTTTTTAAATCCCGTCCGGATTTCTCCTTACGAAATAATAGGTATGTAAGCGGAAACTGTTTTTCGGCGCGGCGACGAGTGCGACGAGCAGGAACGCGAAACGCGCGACTCGCGGTTAATTTCAGCGCGCGCCGATATGCCGCTCTCCCGCGATTTTTGTAACGTGAAATTGATGATACACGGTAGATTTTAATTTATCATCACTCTTTCGAAATTTTTCTGTTCCGCATGAAATAAAACTGTATGATTTTAATAAATCGAGAAAGTGAAATAAGTTTGTATGTATCTACACCTACACTATTCGTTTTATGTACAACGCGTGTCTGTGAACGCATATCTGAATTCAAAATTATATTCAAGCCATAATCATCTAAAACTCTGTTTCTAAAATATTCTCTGATAGACTTATGCCCATTTCTACCAATGTAGATTAACTTCTAATCTCGGTTTAAATTACTTTCTATCTTTTTCAACCTTTTAGAACTAGGAAAAGATGACAGGTAAGTTAAACCAAGATCAAAATTAACCTGCGTTGATAGAAATGGACATTAGGGCCACTTCGACCAAACTCCGATTAACTTAGTCGTTGATTAGTCCACTGGAAATGATTAATCGCATTTATCAATCTGTTTAATGAGCAAATGCGATTGGTCATTTCCAATGGACTAATCAACGATTAAGTTAATCGGAGTTTAGTCGGAGGGGCCCTTAAAATATCCTGCCGACAGCAAAGAATGAATTCAAACAGTAACTATTACGGATATTCATATTTATAAATATAGACAATTGTTCTACAAAAGACTGACTACAAAAATAAGGAAAATAAATCTTATAAAGTTCTCTAGCTCTCCAAAATTAGACAGAATGCAAATAAAATTATTTATCAGACAATTTCTCGCGCAATTATTGTATAAGAAGATTATATTATAATTTTTAATTGGAACTCATAACTCTAGTATGCTAGCGTGTTAATTATAACCGATGTGTTTTGCTGAGAGCTGGTATTACTACATCGGGATATTTCAACAGCGAGTTGCTGACTGCGTTGTTGAAAACGCTGTAAACGTTGAAGCTTACGCTCGAGGCTACCGCGCGGTAAATAAAGCTGCACGTTGTAATTGGAATTACAACGATCGCCGGTCGGGGATCGTTTTAATATGATTCGACGTTCAACCGTCCGTAATTATTCCGCGTGCTGCGTAATTTGTATCACGTGCAGGTACCTCCAATAAAACATACGATACAAACCAATTTTTAGTAGAACAACGCACGTGTTATTGGTAAAAAAAAAAACAATACATAATTTCTTTATAATAATCTTTTCACTTCCTGCGCAACAATATTTTCCAGCTTCAAAAAATAGACATTTTTTTATTTTATATAAAAAAAAGAGATGATTTATGTGTAAAATGTCTATATTTCTTATCCAAAATATCTATTTATCCTACTAAAAGACTGAAATAGAGTCGGCACACACTTGCATTTTGAACGCAGGAAAAATACACTAAGGAAACATACATCCATATTTTTGTACAGTCAGGCGACTTACGATAACCGTCACGGTTTTCCTGCGCTCCGCCGTTTCGTCGGAATAAAATTTTTCGTTGCACACTCGCGTTCTTCACCGCGCGGGATGTTTTCAGTCTAACTCGGTCGCTCTCTCACGAGACGGTCGACAATTTATTGCCGTTATGCGACCCCGCGTAATATCGCAGCAGCGGTAAAAACCCCGGCGCTTTTCCGCAACGCGGAAGCGTACCACGACAAAGCCCCACTGAAAGCAAGAAACTTCGGCGAGACTTCGGCTTCCTGACTGTTTCTCTCTTTGGACCACCGTCAGAGCGGTCCCGCCAAATCGAAAGCGATGGTTGTGCAGCGGCAGCATTCCGACATCCCGACGCGCGACGACGGGGTAAACGGTACGCGGAGGATGGAGGGACGAAGTTTGCGCGCGCTTCTCGAGTGCTCTCGCTATCGTACTTGCCGATATAGCAACGTAAGGCAAAATTTCAAGGCGTGTTAAGGAGGGCGTTAAGATATTAAATCCGAGAGCTATGTCGGGCTTCGGGTTTCCAACTAATTATGGAGTTGAGTGCAACCTTAAACCCCAACCCTTCTTTCCCTCCCCTCCCCTCCACCTACCCCTCCCACCCCATGTCGTGCCAAGCCCGCCGCTTCAACGTGGACCCACCGCCTAACCACCCTCCTGCAACCCCTTACCCCTTCCTGACCCGCAATTGATTTAAGACTTCACCGGCAGCTGTGCGGATGCGAAATTGGACGGGAAATTTGCCTCACCTACCTTAGCTGCGCTCGTGCAGCCCGTTTCTATCGGTGATGGCGCGAGATGGAAAACGAGAATCTGATAATTCAGCTTAACATCGTCGGGATGTCCGGACGATCCTATATACGTAACAGGAGCGTGTCTGCTTTGTACAATATTTCAGCTTACCTAGAACAAAAAAAATTACAATTGTATTATTACAATAATACAATAATAACAAAATATTAATAAAAGGATTACATATACGGATAAATTTTTAATTATTCCAGTCATTTTAATTAATAATTTAATTAGTACACGGAAAAAAATTGATACATCAACAGCATCATTTTTTGTATCAACAGCATCAGTGTTATTGAGATAAAATTTATTGATGCAACATCAATATTAATGAACAAAAAACATCAGATAATTGTTTTAATCATTTAAATATTTAATCCAATAATATCCAATTGAATTAACTTTGTACGCCGTGACGTCGACGTTTAATTGAAGCAACTTCATTTTTTTTCCGTGCATAAAATTTAATTATTAATTAATTAAAATACGCAGTTAATTTAACCACATATAAGTACTACATGGTTACATAAAAAAAAAGTAAGGTTCTCTGAAATGTTAAATATAATATTTAAAAATAGCTTGTCTAGTAATACTATATATGTACAATATTTAAGTGGGAATTAATGCGAAATATTCATATGCGCACAATGCATAAGATACCTAATTATAAACAATTTTGTTTGAAAGATGATAAAAAAGTGTGCTCTAGTATGCAACTATCACGGACAAGAAAATATTAGATTAATTATACAGTCGACAAGAGTCCTTACACTGTATAAATATCTCGCATGTGAACAGTATGCATGAAACGCACCTGCAAGTTTATCTTTCGCTGCAGCAGCAACGTCGATCGCGGAGACTAATTCACAGTAATATTGCGGGAGTAATGAGAGCGCGACAAAACAAGCGACGTAACAGCTTAGTATTGGCCTAGAGCGATTTATAAGGTATTACGATCTCTAATAACCGGTTTAAAATGACCCGAATTCCTTAGTAAATCTCCAACGAGACGGACTCCAACGAGAGTGGGGGCCCTTTGGGTTAACTTCCGCTCAGTCGCCCCAATTATCCGGCGCATTCTAATGATCTAAACGATTGCGCGGCCACGACGCGGCGACGGAACGTGTCGTTTCACGTTAGCGTAGGTCAGTGAGGGTGGACGGGTCCTTCTCCACTGGGCCATCTACCGACGAGCTCGCGTTGTTTGTCACCGGAAAAAGAAGAGAAACTGAGAACGGGCAATCGTAATTTCTAGAAAGCTTTTCTAGATAATGGAATTCTCAGGATCTAATAAAGCTTTCCACTCACTCTCTCCTCGATTTTCCCCTGTGTTTTACCGCCACTTGATATTCAGTTTCCTCCGCTAACGTCTTTTAAAAATACAATCTTCGTGAAATCCATTGGCAAACGTTGCTCTTGACGCGCTTCTTATGATTCTTACGACGTACGAACCATGGTTGACGAAATAAACGAAGAAACGTCCTAATAATGACGATTAATTGAATCAAACAATATTGTTACATATTGTTAGCGTGCTTCCTTGATATTTTGACGCATTACATAATTAGAACACCGGTAATAAAACAAAATAACGTATTTTAATATATTTTTTATCGATATCTCCATTAATAAGTTAATCGCTATTAAATCTTTCTAAATGTTATAAACAATGAGTATTTAAAATATCTAACTTAAATGTGATGATATAAATATATCTTAAGTATTAGTTGTTTTTAAGAGCTTCGACACTTCAAAAGCACGAAAAGATAATTGTATGATTACAAAAATTCACCCGGAATGTAATTTCTAGATTGGCACGGGCGGCGTGGTGAACGCATAGCGTGTGCTATAAATATTAATCCTATAATTCGCCTACAAAGTGATTTACGCGACTCATAAAAGTATCCTGGTGTTATTTATACACGTAGTATGCGTGTCTCGCGGTATCTGTGTACGTGGACCACCCTCATTGAAGCGTTCTCCCGGAAAAATCATTTTTCTGGAAACGCAAAATTGCGCATGCAGAAACGAAATGAGGGGCCAGAAAGGGTCGGCTAATTGCATGCGTATTGCAAAAAGAAGGCAGAGATTCGTTGCATCATAATAACAATGGTGAAACGTTTAAGAGAGAAAGAGATCCACATTCGACAAAAGAGGGTCTTTGAACTATCTGATGTATATTGCAAATACATATACAATATATGAAAATTGTTAATATATTTTTATCATCATAAATTCTTATTTTATATGTATGCATATAAAATATAAAAATAATAAAGTAAATTTATTAATACAAAAAAATAAAACAAAGTATGTCAGTTTATTGCCACTGCCATGGCCATTACATATTGCGCTAGAATGGAAGAATATGCTTTTAAGCCAAGTATGCCAGAGTGTGACAAAATGCGCTAAAGTCCGCCAAATTACGACACAGTGCGCCAAAGTGACTATGGCACCCCGATGGCAGCCGAAGTAAACGAGATTAAGGCTGTCGAAGTACGTTAGAGCGCTTTATTAGAGTAGGTCAAACTATTCCAAATTGGCCTCTACTCTGACTTGCTATAGCTTATTTTGGCATGTTGCAAACGATCGTTTGCTTATTATTGATCGGAGAAATCGGAGCGTTGGACCTTATCAATGTTAATATTAAAAATTGCTATTGACATTGACAATAGAATTCATCTAAAACTGTTTTCAGCGAAGCTATTTTTACCAAAAAGCGTCATTAAAATGCAAAGAAAAAATATTTTGACATCGAGCATCAATTAATTACCGAAACATTGTGAGTCTTTAACCCAATACATAAATGACGTAATTTAACTTAACACGTGAAGAAACATGTAAAAAGAACTTTAGTCAAATGTGTCATTTTTAAACGCTTATGCTTGTAAAAATAACACACTTCGATTTGCAGCTTAGCCGACGCCGCGACGATCGACGATGGTTTTCGTCTATAAAAGGTGACGCACCATAACGTACTACCGCGTGGCTTCAGAGCCATTTGTAAAATGTCCCTCGCCGATTCCGCAATTTTAAGAGACGTATCGGTCTCGTTTACCGTGCGCGCTGTATTTTACGACTGCTCCCACTTCCGCGCAAAGTGCTCCTCGCCGCAGCCGATATATTTCATGCAGATGTTGCCCGAAAGTAATCGAGGTAACTCGATACGGACTCCACCCTTAAACGAAGGAACTTTTCAAGACCTTCGGTGGCGCAGTAACGATCTTTCTTAGAAATCGTTTCGTATCCCTCTGTCGTAACACGGGCGAAATGTCGATCGTTTGCACCGGTCCGTTCGGCCGTTAGGGTTTGTCGAGGAATACCAATGATCCAAGAAAATTACAAGGGAGAGCGAAACAAGACCCCGGCTTAGCTGCGCATCCGAGTTTTATGTATTTCTGGACGACATATCGAGCATCGACGAGAGTGAAAGATTGGTCGTTTCGGGAAAATTTTATAACATAACACAAAATTCATAAATAACGATTCAAAAATAAAATTCATAATCACGCAACTTCCATCTTAGGAAGGCTAAAAACTTTCTAATATTTCTAAATTATCTGCTCTTCAGATCTTCGAGGAACTACTTTTCTACTTTGAAACGATACACAAACAGAGTAAGCAAATCATAATTGATCGTGTTAGAGTTTAGAATAACAGTTGATCGCGAACATTATATCAATCAGAAATATTAATTCTCCTGTAACGTGATTCGCATGCTATAAATGTGCTGATACGTCATCATGGTAATCGATATGTAAAATAGAAATTTTAACGCCATTTATCCATTCTAAAAACAGAACTTCTCTTCCATCTCATTTTCCATGTATCTCATCATAATAGAAATTGGGAAAATTGACGTAAACGAGTTATTATAGCGCTCGCATCGTTTCAATCGAAGTTTCAATCTTCGGATGTTTTTCTGCACCACTGGTTATTTTATAAGTTTTATATAAAGCGTGTTTTTTCGGTCAGCTGCATATCGATGGATTATTTTATGAGCATCAATTGCGGAAATGAGACACATCAGAAATGATACTGTATTGATCAGAACGTAAAAAGATAAACTAAAGGTAAACATTTATTGTAATGCACCTTGAAATGTTCAATAAAGAGTAAGTTAATGACGAAGAACATAATATCAAGTTTATTATCATTTTCACAGTTTAATATCTCAGAAGCTCGTTTCCTTTCCGTCACTTAACCCACCGGTTCGAATCTGGAGTTCGGTTTGCGTGCGCGTAAATACCGACCTTTGCGTGCGCTTGTGCATGCTTTTTTGTATCGTGTACAGCGAATCACGTGCACGCGTACACGCGTTGGTGTTTACCGCAATGAAATCGATACAAGTTCTTTCGATGAATTGCTTCGAGATGGCAATGTAAGAAAGTACAAAGGCATTCTCCAAAAGACGGTTTTCACTCGTATCATAATAAAGATAATTCCTGTTTTCCTGTTTGCGAGATCGGCTATACATTTATGTTCGCATGACAATTTGCATTGTTTTACGTAAGTGCGTTTGTATTCCTGCTAAACGGTCGACAATTATAGAAAATTTGCCGTTTACTCTAAATTTAATGTTTTAAACATATTTTAAACATACATATTTTACATATATTTTACATATATTTTTTCACATAACTGAATTGTTTAATTCCGCCAATTCTATAGAATTAAAAAAGCATATTCTCGCAAATAAAATAATTTTCTCGTTTAGCTAAATATTGTAAAATTTGTATAATTAATAAATTGATATATTATCACTAAAGTGTATTAATTTTACGTACCCTCGACATATAACAATATACCTAGCAGAACTTTATGCAGTAATCGAGTAAATATTGATTTATCGCTATCGATTCTCTCTCTCTCTCTCTCTCTCTCTCTCTCTCTCTCTCTCTCTCCCTCTCCCTCTCTGTCATAGATAAATCTCTTTCGTAGATTAATTTCAAGTTAATGAAAAACTAAGATTACCACAAATTTTACAATAAAAGACCATGATAATAATTTACGTAACTTGCATCGCGGCCTTATTCATCGATCTACTGTTTGAAAACAATGTAGAAGAATTCGTGTGGCTTAATTACCCTGTTGACTTAATTATTCTGCGTTCTTTCAAAGGCAACCGTAACGTCGCGTATATATCGTGATTTACCGACATTGTTTTTACATTTCAGGTTGCTAAAGTTTACAGGACGATAAGAGTTGTCGGGCGGCGAATACGTTCGCGACGCGGCGTAAATCAATGACACGACGCCGGAAATATTAATGACTCGGGATACAAAGTCCTCTCCATAGATACTGGATAATCTACACCGTTGTTTTCTTTTATGCGAAGCATCGCGCCGCGCCTCGTCAATGAATCATCTCGTCCGCGTGGAATTAACACCGAGTCTCGATCTCGGATCGTCTGAATGGATCTCGAAAGTTAGTAAACCTTCGATCGTTATGCCGCTCACACATAAACATACACGCTTTCGAGAAACGCTCCGAGCATGAATAACGCGCGCGGAATTTACACCGGGTGGATCCCTCGAGCGTATGCTTAAAACTGAAACTATTTCCAAGCGGAGTGAATGTAAACGTAAATGTAAATTGCCTAGAAAATCAATATTTATTAAACTCACGCGTGCTTATAAACATCAGTTTTAAAAAATTAACTATGCGAAGTATCCACATAACTCTCAGTGACGAGTATGTAATGAGAGGTGTTTCAGTAACTTTCTTATGCATCTTAAAGTGAAGAGAAATAAGTATAATGTATATAAAAAATAACATTAACTATTATTACAACGCGATGTAATATATAAAAAAATAGAATGCACATACACATAATAGAAATACTTCTACTCTCGAATGCATTCTACAATTACGGAAACAAGATCTTCTAGCGAAATAACTTCCAATGATATATCTTGCTGCGCACATGACTATACTATTGACAATTACTCTTTTCCTTCATAAGTAATGAGCAACTGCAACGAAAACAGAAAAAACTGTACGATTACGACATGTAAAAAAGCAGCGTTCGATTAAATTATCGCCTCAAAGTGGCTCGCGTCGGCAACGAAACGATTACACGAATGCGTATAATTAGCCCTATCGACGAAGGAAGCGCATTCCTGCGAGATGACACATACTTCTCGCAAACGGGGAAAAACATAAACACCGCAGTTTTGTTCTGCGTGCATGCCGTGCATGCTGTGCCATGCGCGAGCATTTGTCGGCGCTGCGCGGCGCGGCGCACAATGAGAAGAGCCTTCGGAAAGCGCGAGCGCGCAACGTGGAAGACTGCTTTTATGCGAAGTTTTACGTAACCCAAGCATACGCGCCGCCGCGCCGCCGTTCGATGCGCCAGTTAGGTGTTTACATCGAACGATGCGTAACGGCGAAGCATATGGCGTACGCACGCCTACGCACGTACATCTCTGTCTAATCGAGGCGTACAAATACGGATGAGCAACGATGGTGTCGATTAACACGGCGCGCCGCGCCGTTTTCCCATGCCGCAATTCCATTAATCCTCTCGCGGAATTTTCCCAGCCATTGTTTGCTAAGAATCACACTTGCGTTTCTTAATACGACTTTTGCACGAGTTTACTGCAATTATTTCATTAACCGTCCATTATGATATCCTCTAGTTTAATGAATATGCAACGACGTCTTTATGGGCTGTTATCATTATCACAAAGTCTTTATGACTAATTGATATAAAAAGCATTAGAACACAACTTAAAAAATGACTTATTCTCCAATTCGTTGTTAATTCTTTATACAATAAATTTCATATTAATAAATCGATAACCTTACAAGAGCGCCTTTTGCAAAAAATATAAGAGAAACATGTCTCTTTTACTTTTATTGTTTAATTTCTTTGTATGAGTTAGTTTAAATTAGTCAATGTAAATGCCAAGCTTAATTTCAAAGCAAATTTTTCAAAGAGCGAGAGTTCGCTTTCATCGCGCCTCAAGAAACTAACAACAGTCTTTCAGTAAACTCCGAAAATATCTACGTCCAATATTTCCTAAAATTCTTGCCTTTTTTCCCGCGAGAATTATATTTCTTGTTTTAAAAAGTTTGTTTTCTCGAAAAATGTGCGCAGAATGTTTTGCAACTCGTCGAGACATCCCCTCACTGGCTACTCCGAGATGCAGCGCGAGCGAGATCGATTCCGTGGCGCATAATAGCGACGACGACAGAGAGCAATGCAACGCGGAGCGATCTCGAGGTCTGACTCGCGATTCTTACGCGCCGCACAAAACCACCTTTCCCATTACACTTACGTAACTGCGCACACACACACACACACACGACACCGCCAATGCCAGTTAGGTATTTACACGGTACGCCGCGTACGGACTCGACGCATTCCGCCGGCGCGGCGTTCACACACCCACGCACATGTGTGCAACGCGCCGTATCCTCGCCCTTCTTGCCCTCCCTACCCTATATTTTCCGCACATGCACTCGGCCGGGTCCGTGGGACACGAAAGAGAGCGTCTCGCTCCGCTCACGCGCTATACGGGATGTTACAATGAGGGTGACGTCACTTCCGGAATATCCGGCGCAGGCCGTGAGGAGGAAGCTAGGTCGGTAGGTTGGTAGGTAGGTATAGCCAGATGAATCAACTGCGCGGGTTAACACGTCGCTCGCATATAACTATAGTGCTAGTCCATAACTACCGAATGTCCTATCAATCATCCTTATTCACATTCAATATCCATTCTTCTTCAATAAAATTTTAATTTTTAACTTTAAAGATCTCGACAATAAAACCTTTAAATTTTTAAAATTAACTAAGAAACAAGATTTATGCATTTTCGAGTCTTAAAAGATAATAAAAAACAATTAATTTAATTTTCAAAATTAAATAACTTTTTAATCGTTAACGTTTTAAACAATCGCGATATTTTTTTGTTTTTTATGTAGGGCATTCGGTAAGTTTGGTACAGTCTGTAGCGTATGTTACAGGAAAGGATTATGGCATGGTGATCGTTCTGGTGCCCAATGTCGTTGTCGTTAACGGTACGTTACGGTACGACGCTTTATTACGTAACGATCGTGTTAAATGCGGAATGTTTACGATTCCACAAGGTTCTGCTCGACGTTGAGTAAGACGTAACTTGTCCGTGAGCAGAGCAGCCATAGTGAAAGTACTACGCTATATGCAAGGTTACAGGAAGTATATCGTGGGAAAAATCTTGCGATTATTAATACAGCAGCCGGACAATTTTACTTCCGACATTTCCGTGAAATAAATAACTCTTATCTCTCCATTCCCTCGTAACACAGTAATATTATGCTTCAGCTTTCGAATAAAAAGCGCAATAAGTAGCGATGCAAGTTATAAAAAAATACTCCCTCCATTCCTATATTAAAAACGATCATTATACAGATTTGTCTATGTAATTAATCGTAAACGATACATCGAATCCAATTTTCAAGAAAAATTACGTTATTAATTAAAACTTAAAATTACGTTGATAAAGATAACTTAATTAAACGTTATTAAAGACAAATAAATTGTTCAGTTTTTCACGCATAGAATGCGCTTAATTCAACCACGTCCGAACGGATACAAACTGAAGTCACAGACGGTCTCGCTGTCCCTCGCTCACCGGAAATTTTGAAACGACGTTACTTTCCGCACTTCCGTGGACGTAATGCAAATACGAATCTTGTCGACACTGTGCCCATTTCCGTGGATTAGGAAGAGACCGGCGTATACGTGGCGAGGGGCACGAGAATCGAAAGAGGAATATCCGTCCGCTTAACCAAACGGCACTTCATGCGGTGGAGGAACAGATCGAAACTCCTGGCGCTCGGATTAAAGCGAGCATCGATCGAAGCCGGAATTATCCGCTTCCAGGAGGAATTACAGAATCAAATGGAAGCGACGGGGACAAGCCGGACTGATATCCATATAATTTTATCGTAATCGGATGTCAGAGTATTTGAAAATTCCACATTAAATGTTGCCCTTCATTTATCCGTTCACTAAATTGAATCTTTCATCGAAATTACATAGCATATTTTCGCAATACTGTTAGTGAATTTTACATCAAAGAGTGAACAGTTGGAAAGTTTCAATGTACAACGTTACAGTCCACAGTTTATCGTTCAGTTCCTCATCTACTTAGATGGATTAATAAATAATTAAATCAATATATCATTTGTCTCTCCTAAAATTTATCAAAATTTAACAAAATTTGATGCGGTAAAAAGGTGTATTTACAACCGCAAAGTGATATCGATAATCCTCATAGCGCAGGTAATCCGAACTCCAGCAAGAAAGTTTTAACGATCTGGCGGGCAAAAATTTCCGGCGGAATATGAGAAATCGTTGAAACTTTTCCGCCCAATCCAAATTGCTTTTGACGTATTATAAATGATCGACAACATTTTCGGGATTTCGCGAGAGATTTTGGAAAGTAAAGTCTGCGGGTATTCATCATTTAGATCGGTATCTATCTAAATACATGCAAAGCAATTTTTTCAGTCGCCGCGAAAGCTTACGAAAAGAGGCGGAGGATCAGTTTCCCGAACGCTGAGAAATATTCATGAGTAACCTAAAATTTGCAGAATAACAAATTTTCGAGTACGGGTATCGCTATGTCACAGTCGTTCGAAAGCTATTTTAGCATTCGGTGGCCGGATCCACTCTCTTGAAAAACCAATACAGAATGGTAAAATTCTACCGAGCACGTTTCGCCACGTAGTTCTTTTCCGCGCGATCTCGAACACAAGAGATTTTTCTCAAGTTTTCATAAAAGTACGGTCGATAAATCGATTTGTTGCTCGAGGTGGAGATGTCAAGAGACTTTTACCGATTCGCAATTGCCTCGATTCACAGAGTGATACTTCGACGAGCTCTTTCGATGTTACCTTCGATCCTATCCCTTCTTATCTCATTTATTTTCCTCTTGATGTCAGAAAAGCAAAGATAATGACAATAAAAACGCGAGGATCGCACGCGCGATATACCTTCAGACACGACAGCAATAAATTCAAATAACGCACATATTTCATTTCATGTCGTCCATCAAGTGCCATCATGAAGATACGATCGCGATTGCCATTCTTTCTACCGATAGCATCGTTCGGAGAAAAAGTTATTTCAGCCCTTTGGGCTCCACCCTTTTTCCCTTGCACACGCAAGCTTCAAAGTTCGGTCCTTTTCTAACCTTCATTACGAAGCGTAAAGCGAAACATTAAAAATCATGACAACGCAAAGTCCTTCTTAACAAAGAAATAATGATTTACGAGTGACTATTAAAACCTCGCGGTACATTACTGCATCGTGAAGCCAAGCTACAATGATTAAAGCTCTTAACCTCTTGCACCGACGACCTGGGTTAAACGGATCCCAAGTTAATAGATTGTTACCCCTCTCGAACCTATAATCATATCGTAACATAAATAAGGAAAAAAATTCAATTTATCTGGATTAGCGTTATCTCACATCAGTGCAATCGGCCGCTAACTTAAATCACGCGCGTCGCTATAGAACCGGTTGCCAAGGGACACCGTGCACTCGCGTGACCGCAAAAATGCGAAGCAATAACATCTGAAAAGAGAGATATATTCAAATCCAGCCCGGTTTTCACGGTCTAAAGCCTGTTAATAACACGTGCGGGGATATCGTGCGATTCTTGCACGCACATACCGTAAGAAACGGACGCCTCCGCGTAATACGGGCCTCCTTTTCTCCTTGATTGTGAATAGAAATGCTGCCCGCGGGTCCCCGAGCTAATCGTCTTAACAGCAACGGTGGTTAGTAAATAGCCAACGATATTGACCGTCCTGAACGTACACGGAGCGGTCGGATAAGCACGTCGTAAAGCAGTTAACGAGGATCGCCGTAGGCCGACCGTCGATCCGTCGCTAATTATCGATGCGTTTCCATGTCACGATTACGACGCGCGGAGATGTTGGACGACACGAGATGATCCGGCGAGGTCTTATTGACGCGAGCACCTCCGGTTAATAACACGTGCGTTTTGAGACGATTACTAACATTGCGTCACAAAATGAAAAATTATAAAATAATATGGTGATGATCTTTAACGTTATTATTAGACTATACATGTAACGACGAGCCTTTTATTATAGGATTTTTCTATAATAGTGAAACGATTAGTGTGTGTTCCATTCTGTAACTTCCGTAATTCAATATTAGTTATGAGAATATGTATAGAATATTCCTGTGCATTAATTCGTAAATAAGCTATTACTAATTACTTTAGCATTGTGTATATCCGCAGGATATTAAAAATTTTTAACAATATTGATATAAAATCAATACAATTTCACAGGAAATTTCAAAGAATACCAAGATATCAGTATCAATAAAAAGTTATATATTTTATGAAATTTCTAGGCAAACGATATATATTCGTCATATTTAATATTTGCGAAATCGATGTACGAACTTGCCAAACAGTGTTTTTGTACTGCATTCGTCATACATTTAACATAATCGTATATTACGCAATTGCGCGTCAGAAAAAAAAGGACACGATATTAGTTGCGCGTCACACGCGTACTTTACGCAAAAAAGATCGGCAGTCACGTTCGGCATTATCCGTTCGAGCGCGTGCATGATTGATTCGTCGCGATAATCCGCGAACGAACACGTATATGCGGAAGTGATATTAATTATTCGTTCTAAGCGGCAGCGACGGCGGCCACTGTTAGAAGAATCCCTCGACCATTTGTCACTTCGCTATCGATTTCAATTTATCTTAATTGCCCGCGCGATTAGCTCTCACGCTCGAAACACGCAGACAGCTTACAAAACGGGCCCCAAAATACAATCGACCCTGTAGCGCGTTGCGCGACGGCGGGCGCGGCGCTCGCCGTAAACACTTACTCGTCGTGCGGTCGTTCATTAATGAGCTAATTGCAAATGCATGGAATTAGAGAAGGTAGGTGTAGACCGACCTCAAGCCACTGCACTGTCTCCCACCTCGGCCGATGCGTATCGATGCCAACCCCTCTCGGTGGACGAAAGGGGTTCCGCTTTACGTTCCTGCATCCTCTTCCGCTCATGCTCTCCACGCTCTCGCTTTCCCTCCCTCCCCACCGCTTACCCCACCGATGTCGTTCGCCGAGAGTCGGTTTTCCCTTTTATGGCGCATAACCGTAGCCATTTTGAGCCGGCCGGCGAGTAATTCAATTTATAATTGAGCGAAAACCACCGGCACGTTGGTGCCATTGCGTCTAGCCAGCAGTCTGTCGGTGCGACTCCGTACAGGTCATTAGTACGTCAGCGTATCGACCGTCGTTTCCGCGCTGCCTGCTCGGTTGTCCCACCCCGATCCCGTCGCCACGCCGCCACGCTTCCGCTCTCGTCGAGCAGTCATTAGGAAATACTTCCAGAGTCCAATCCGCTCATCCTGACTGTCCTCTGGCTTCGCCATGGTCCACTCTCGCTTTTATTGCGAAAGATCGTCCGAGCTAGCCAAATTGGCAGATCGACGATCGTCGATTAAATGAGTCCAAGAAGAAGCCATAAAGACCTTTTTTATATAGGAAAGATTTTCTCTCCAGTAAAAAGATCCGCATATAGTTGAAACAAATAAATTTAGGTATAAAAGAACAATTTTAAGAAAAAAAGAATATATTTGCTTGACTGCAAATCAAATGTGCCAGATTAATGATATATATGCGCTCTTGCAATGTAAATAAAATGAATCTTTTTGATCAAAACTCTTTCTGTTTCTCTTTTTCCCAGGACTCCCCATAAATCATTGATTATATCGATATCGATTCCTTTACCGCGTTCTCTTTTCCCGTATCATTCGCATGCGGGAAATGTCATAAAATATGCGTACGCACGCGAGCACGCGTAGGTAATCCGTACCTCCAAGTCCCCAAGTGGAAACTCACCGAATTTTAGCGGCAATTTTAGCCGGAATCCTCGTTTTACTTCTGCAAATGTAATCTACAAAGGCCCGCGAAGGGCGGAAGGGACATAAATTAGAAAATACAGCAAGAATTTTGTACGGAACGAGGACAACGACTTTCTAACAATGAAAGAAAAAATTTAATAACTTTACGAACATGCGCATGGACAGCGTGGTTCTGAGCTGGTACGCGATAATTAGTTTTACGATGTAAGTACTTATTATCATCTCAATAAACTTGATAAAAGCGGCCTATATTAAATCGATTAACGGCTACATTTTACAGTTTATCCGAATTAAAATTACGCGTTGCGGACGAGAGAAAATTGATGCGGTGGTCGGTCGCGTATCTGACGATGACGAGAAAATAACGATATTGAAGACGAGAAAAGGGTTGATGTCCCCTCGAATCGCGAATTGCAACATGCATGAAAGGACAAACCTCCGACCACAACTATTCCCTTCCCTTTACGTCGCCCGCTATACCTTTCACTTCACCTCTCATCCCGCAGGCGGGGCAATGAATCAAAGCCGAGCATTACCGTGACCGTATTGTCCGCGCAATAGAATTTAAACCAGGAGCTCTCTCCTTTCTTCGCTAAGGACAAACTTGCTGCGCACACCGCTGGAAAGAGGATCTCTATCCTGCTCCATCATACTTCCATTCGCGGATCGCAACCCTTCGCCCTTCCAGCCGCGGAGGAGTTCCTTTCCTCCTCTCCATCGTCCGCCTTTCTCTCGCCGTGGCGTTTCTATGGAAACGGCGCGAGAACCAAAAGCTCCGGTATATCAGGAGAAACGAAGTTGCTCGTGGATGAGGGAGGAAGCGAGCGAGACGGGGACAGATAGAAGGGCGAAAGGATGAACAAGGAGAGCGCGGGAGTCCAAGGGCAAATGGGTGGATACGTAGATCGGAAAGAGAAGCGACGACGCGACTGCGAATGAAAGCAAACGGGCGAGCGAGCGAGACGCCACGAGGAAGGACGGCACCAAGAACGATGGTACCGTTGGAGGCCTCGGCGAGGGAAACTTTGTAGACGCGACATTTCCTGCTGGCGAACGATGCAACCTCACGGGCCATCGAACCGAGAGAGCGAGCGAGCGCCCACCGGACAGAAACGTTCTCCAAAGTTACCGGAAGCGGCAGTGACCACGCGCTACGACGACGTACGTGCTCGAGGGAGGCTGCTAAGTAATGTAAACACCGTGTAAATCCACTACGGACGACGAGCCAGGATGTTTCAATCCGAGCGGCGAGTACATTTTAGATATACAGTTGCATCGGGAGAATACCGAATTTTCAGCGGTTTCACAAACGTGACAATTTTTCATACAAGTACGTTATTATGAGTTCAGTGCAAAAACATATTATTCGTTATAAAATTGGATTGCCTCGCAAAACAATATATTGTGTCAAAAATATTGTATCAAGTCTATGTGACTGAATGTAATAAATAAAAAAATGTAATATAATTTTTACATTTCTTCAATAATTGCAAATTACAAATTGCATTATTTCATGTAGACCACTAATAAACAATCGACTGCCAATAAATATCAAGCAAGGAAAAGATAAATAAGCGATAGAAATCGCGAATATTTTCCAATATTTAAATGAAATATTCAAAATTTGGTAAAATAAAGTAAAATATCAAATATTTGATATTTTGAAATATACATCAACATTTCTAAAACGTCGATATTTCTCTTACACATACTGCCTCTAATCTAGACCTCCCTTCGTGTTAGCAGTCAGAGTACACACGCGCACGTGTGTACATATATATGCCGCGAATTCGACGGTATTTGCTTGCCGTAGAATCGGACGAATTTACGGTAATAAACTCTCGAGGTACAGAGCACACGAAAAGCACATATCCGAGATGTCGAGGCGATACAGATCATATTGTTGATATTACCAATGCTCTCGTATGATCCGACTAGTCAACATCCATGTATCAGGGTATCAAGATTTAATGGATCTCCCGATTGTAATCGACTAGCGATGACAACGATGACCACGGTCAGGATATTACGTTACCCTAATGAGAATGCATATTTATAAATCTGTTATATCCTGCATCTATGATAATACATATTACATATTATGTAATGGATACTTAATGGATTCACGCCAGACAGGTGGTACCATCGTTAATGAAACGCCTGCTTTTATTTTTTTTATAACACATTAACATGCTGAAATATATATACATATATATATATATTACGCTACCAACAATAAATCAATTTAAATCCGCCCAAAACCCATTATAAACGCCGATCCACGGTCTATTACCGCATGATGTGTACGCGATAAATGCATATTATGAAAATTTATTATCCTTTATAAAAGATATATCTATATTCTTTACGGTATTTTTCAGAGAATGCCGGATATATCATGTAATGCAGATAAAATTACAAATTTGTGTCAATTTATTTATTACTTTCTACATGTAAAGCTTCGGATTCATTATATACGTATTTATTGCATCGCGAGAGCGGAGTATTTGCAAAGATATTCAGCGAAGCGCCAAGCGTAATTTACAAATATCATCGAGTAACCGAATGATGGAATATACTTTAAATCAACCATTTATATCGCACCTCATATATCTTATCTGACATGACGCGGTGCGATTCACGATTCTCGAGCTATTTCAACGAAAAAAAAAGCGCGATGCGGTTCAGTTTAGACGCGTGCAGAAACGACGACTCGCTCGGCAAAGTTATCCTCGATATTCATCGCACGGGCAACTTTATACGAGTGAAACTGCAGTATCGCCAGCTATCGGCTGCCGATCTATCGGCTCCCGATAAATTGTTTCGCTTACGTGGCCGACAAGTACGCTGCGGCGAATCCGTCCGTGTCCGTCCGTCCGTCTCGTCGTCGACAAATTCGTACGTGCGATTTTTCGGTATCAATTCCAAATCATCGAGATCGGCAAGCATCAAAGATCACCTCGCTCGTAAATCATCGAAATCTTAATGCGCCCGCAAGAAACTCGTCGACCACGATGGACTATTTATAGAGACACGTTGCACGATTACTGCGTGTCGGTGCCACGTGTGTAATAAATATCGAGATTAGTGTCCGCTTGATAGCGGATCAACATGATCGGCTTTATCAATCTTGAGCTATGTACATTTAAGGAATGGCTTCACTTTATCGATTCTCGATGGTGACTGCGCTGATAAAAAAAAAAGCGACGCAACAAAGTGTAACATAAATACTGATTTATGTGAATGTCGCGAACGCGAGTATCGCGTTAATTCTGTTATTGCATAACTCATTTATGCTCGCGTCCAAATCCTGCAGCGGAAAACTTTGTCGTCCCGTGCAAAAGGGATTTAAATGCGAAATTAGTCACGAGAAAATCCGTGGTATTAAGCGTCGTAATCGTGTATAATTCATTATCGTCGTGCGGTTTGTCAATACGGAGTTCTGTCATTAGAAAAAAAAAAACAACCACATGCAGCGCACGGCGCGATGGAAATGTTTACTGGTTCTTTTTATTTCAGTTTCGTCTCTACTACACGTTTCATTTGCAACAGGAAACGAGCGACATGTTGCCTGTTGCGTCGCCATTTAATTCTCGACGTTGACGTATCGTCGCCACATTATATCCCGATAATTATACGCCGCTAATGAGAAAATACAGACGCGAGGCGCCGCGATATGCCAGGCCAGACCCGTAAAAATGAATTTTTCATCGTCATTCATGATTCACGGTGAATCAACCATCGCGAAAATACCAAAATGACACCTCCGGCAATTGCGCACTGTCATCGAATGACTCTCCCTGTTCATACGGCAGGGGACTTAATCAAATTATAATCAAAGATCCATATTCCAGTTTCATGTGTGATGACAGTTACATCGTTTCATAAATTTATGCACTTTCGTGGACGCCAGTATAATTTTCTTTTTTACAAACACACATAAAAAAATGCATCTACATAAATGATTTTTGCTAGAAACGTAAATTAAAATTTCTCTTTTTAACTTAGTTTAAAAAAATAGCGCAGCGAATTCATTAACCAATACCATTCATTGACTTAATTAAATTAATTTCCTTCTGATAAATATTATTGCTTTGAATATTTAATATTACAAGCGTATAATATAAAATTTTCAATTTTAACTTTTTAATTATGCAAATACTAAATGCAACTTTGTGTATTTATCGATTATAGAATTAACATTTTGATATTAATAATAAATCGCTTCATCAAAGTCGGTCATTTGATATTTTAGCACATTTATTCGCCACTGTTACATCTGGCAAATAAAGTGTCGTCGGATTTTATGTTTCGTCATAGTTAGCAAAACACATCAAAATTTCTACCGTACTTTCTAACCGATTTTAATAACTTTCGTACCTCGAGACTAACTTGCATATTCACCAGAACTATATATTTTGCGCGTAAACATATGACATATCGTTGTCTAAATGACAACATATTCAACTTCGATATTCAATGATATGTCTCAATAAGCAGAGAATTTATCCTTAGTTCCATGACATTGTTTCCTAGATATGCAGATGGCACTGAAAATATTACGAGAACTGCTTTTCGAGAATCTAAAAATCTAAATAGTTGTAAGTTGTAATACATCCTCTTACACGTTTTTCTCGACGCTCATGTACCCTTCGCGCCTTTTCGGACGAATCGGCCACCCTTTTTACCTTTGCTAGACGACCCCGTGACGCCATCAGACCCTAATGCGATCCTGTCTATCCCATATCAGCGCTCTCGCTCGCGTTTCACCACGCTACTCCGTAACGGCTATCCAGTGCGAAATCTGAACGATCGGCCAATTTGTTGAAAATAAATTTCCGACTGTCCACCGAGACTCCCCGATCACGAACCTTCGATTACGGGACCATCTCTCACGAGGTCCCGAGAATTGCCTGAACAGGAAGAAGAATAATCGATTTTCAGATATTGCTCAGGTTCAAACCTGAAGCAACGAAAATTTATGTAACACTGTAATATAATTTCTCACAAACAGAAACGATATTTTGTATTATTGTTAAAAATCATAAAGCTGAATCATCGTTAAAAAAAAAAAAGAATTTTTAATTGTCATACGTGTAATTAGATGCATATAGAAACATCGATTTGTCTGCCACATCAAAACATAATTGACAATGATATTGCATTCAAAAATTATTTCTCAAATATTGCGGAAAAATAGATTGAATGACGTGGCCTCGCCTTCATAAGGGATAATGTTCCTTGAATTTAATTCGAAATTTGATAGTTACCGCGATTGCTGGTCCGCTTACGGGAGTTTAGACATCACGACGGCTGTGTGGTGTTGCGAGCGTCGGGACTAAGGATCGTGAAATTAATACGCAAACACCTGTAACGATGTAGACCTCGGCTACCGATATAGATGTGTAGTGTGTACTGCATTCCCCGCTTTATATAGGGCCCGAACATAATTACATGTGCCAACATAAGTTATGCTTAAGTGCGTAATATAATCTGCCGGTATTAACGGTACAATGTTATTACGCGTGTTAAATTTGATCGCCCGTTAGAAGTTTCATGAAGTCTGGGGCATGTCTTACAATTAGTAATGCCAAATAGATAATATATCCCCGGTATATCGCAAATATACCGAATAAATTTACTATAAACCCCATAAATTCTCGACGACGAAGCTCCTTATGTAACGGGACATTCAATATTACGATAATATATATCGCATAATTAAATTATTAGCGGATCATATTTGTTTGCAATTATTACAGTTACATCGTTAAGCTCTCTGAAAATGCGCACGTCTCGCGCAATAATTATACCGAGATAAATACTGCCCGTATTACGTGGAAAATCAGTTTACAATGAGCTCTCTCAATGGTTGTCGCGTGGGTAGATGCTGCGCTCGTGAATAATAAATAAATATATCGATCGCGCGCGTATGTCCCTTCGTCGAGAAAGGTTAACATCCGCCATTAACCCCGCTGGCTGGTTGCTTCCCAAAGTATCGCACAATTGATCACGCAGTGTGCTGTATAATTTAATTAAGCAATAAAAATTGGATGGACATAACACCATAAAAGACAATAAGTTAAAGTGACATTAGCAACGCACACAAAGATTTTATTTAAAAGTATTAAAAATTTTATTTAAATACTAGTTAAGAATTATTAAATTTTAAGTTTTTTAACGAACTATTGTGGTTGCTGCTTTGTGACAATCTTTAATTAATGCATACGTAACGCAAATAAATGCGATATACTTAAAATAATATAAAAAAGATCGTATTATCAAAAAATAAATGCGCGACAATAACGTTGCTAATCTACATAGAGCGCATTATATTTACAACGGCGTAATTAGCCAAGGGTTAAATCGATTTCGCTCATATCAATAAAGCACGTATCAATTCACCAAATCATGTACCAAGCAATAAATTCAAATTTAATCAGGAAAAAAAAACGGAGAAATATTCGGGAGTTCCTGTATAAAATAACTGCGTCCCTTCGCGTGAAAGAAACGCCACTCTTCTTTTTTTCCTCTTTTTTTCATGTTATATAAAAAGCGTGAAAATTCAGGCAAGCCACGAATCACCCGCAGGAAGTGACCGTGCAGAAATTATCGGCGAACGCCGGACGGCCGATCGAAGTGGACAGCCGAAAAGCGGAAATTGGAGCAGAAAGTCGGTGGCCGTTTCTCGCGGCCTGCGTTTTCCATGAACGGGAATCAAACGAAATCCCCAACCAGTGGCGGTGGGATGCGCGAGGGTGGACCCTCCATGATTTATGTCCGCGGGGGTGCTGATACAATGGGAGAATAATGAAGTTGAGCTACCATCGCCGTCGCTCTCTCGCTCTCTCTCCGACTGGTCCCGACGGCTTAGGTTGGCAAATTAGACAGAGAATATGGAGCGAGAACTGTCCAACTGCCTGCGAGAGGGTTGGAAAGAGCAGGGGAACGAAGGAGGTTTGTTGCGAGGGTTGGGAACGCTCACCGAAGGCTCGCAGAAACAAGGGGCTTCCGCGTCGCGATTACACCAAAGGGATCCATATTGTGAATGTCCAAGTGACTGACTGGATTGCCCTTCCCTCGTGCCCTCATCCGCAACATTGCTTTTCTCACTCTGTTTTCACTCGGAAACGCGGAAGGCTCCCGCGCGTCTCTCTCTCTCTTTCCCGCGCGTCCAATGGCGTGCCGACGGATATTCCTCGCTCGTGAAATCTGTGGAAGCCGTTGGTGAATGTGAGCGTTAAAACAAAATGGATAATGGCAACGACCGAGAGACATCAACACTGAACACGTGTTGAATACGGAGCACGAATGTTATAATTTCTCGACATATGGAGTCCATGAATATATTGGCTTAAGTTTCAAAACAATTAATCTTATACTAACAGAAAATTAAAAAAAAATATATATACATATATATATATATATATATATATATATATATATAACTGAGTAAGAATTATTCCAACCGGTAAAAATGTGTGCAAGTATAGAGAGATTGGAAATTTGTCAGAAATTCAAGAAGTTCTACCTGGTCTATGTCGATAATTAACGCGCCATATCAATACATTATGAGATTTAATTTCACCGAAGAGTTTCGCTGAGCTACGGAGAAACGTCTGTAATATTATATTGATCCGTTGCAATTTTCGATGAAAGCATGGTGGTCTTTGATGCAACACCAGTAGTTTGTTTTCAAAATAAGATATATTCTTGAAATATATCCCTCGTTTTAAAAATAATTCGTATTTAGGTAAAAAAAATTCCGACAATTATTTTTGTCTATGACTGAATATGAATCTCGAAATAGAAAATCCAGATATAAATACACCACGACAATACTAATAAAAAAAAGTCACGATTATTCGCGTTTACGCCGTTGCATTTTTGTCCTCCGTCCCCACGAGCATTTCGATTTTTCGCCCTTACTGGTCGGGATTGACTCTTGCCACTTCCTTTCTTTATGCTTCGCTAACAATGACGCACCTGTCAAACACAGCCGAGGCGCACCTGCCAGAACGGCGCCGAACCCTCCCGGGAGCACGTGCCCGCGGCCGTTTAATCTCGGCGGTAGGATGCCGTATTGGCGGTGAGTCTATATCGTGTTGCGGCGCGATTCGCAAAGACGACCTCGCATTAATCGCGCCGTTTAACGTTGAACGGCAATTAAACCTCGCACGTTGTCGACGGCAACGCAATATGAGCGTTTATTACGCCTTTCGCGTAATTAGGAGCCACGAGCGTAAACGGAAGTGCGTTATTATCACCGTCAATGCGATGAAAGCATAAACACTTATGAATTAATGATGAGATAATTGTAAATAAGAAGACTTTGCGGCACGGGCGTTAAAGTTTCATGATTGTTAAGGTACATCCGAACTGCGAGAGAAAGAGAAAAAAACAGTTTGTCGTAAAAATGCTGCATAAACTTATTTCTTCCTTTTAGCTAATATTCCTGCGGATACGATTATATACGATCCCGATCGCGGTGAAAATGTTACAGAGATTCACAAAGAACTACCCGATGGACGGATAAGGGTATCAAAGGAACGGGAAAAGTGCGCAACGTCAAGGTAAGAAACTTACGAGGTGAGAAAACACAAAAAGAGACCGTAAGCTGTAACGAGACACTCGGCCCAAAAAAAGAGACAGCTCCCTTAACGAACGCGGTGTGAGCGTCTAGTGCCTTCGTATCGTGGCATGTTTGACATTGTTTATCGGAGGATAAGGACTTCTACAGTCGCTTATATCGCTACAGAAAGTTTTCTCGAAACGACGAGGACGCGGGTAAAAGCCCTTGTAAAGTTGCTCCGTCAGCAAGACCGCCGATAGATCGAAAGCTCGCTCGCCTGATTCTCGACAAGATCCGCGATGAGCGCAATGAAAATTTGACAAACATAACGATATCGATCCGTGCACACTTAGCGTAAATGGAACGGATAACATAAGAAAAGAAATATCAATTATTATATATAATATATCCCAAGTTTTTGTTTCATTTACAAATTCTTTAATTTGGAGTCGACTTAAGTACCAATAAAAATGCCTTGCAAAATATTTATGTACATAAAAAAATATTAAATATACGCTTAAAAATATAGAATTATAAAATGTATGAATCACACATTGTTCAATCCACCAACAGTCTCTCAACATAAATAATATATACATTGTTTGATCTATATGCCTCGCTGAGTGAATATCATTAATGCATCTATGTACAATTTTAATTTGTATTCACTTTCATAAAAAATGAAAGAAAGTGGAACTTTCTGTACGCAAAAGTTTTTGACGTGCAGTAGTAGGTCATCTTAGAATCTATAACTAGAAAAATCGAGGAAAGGAGGATGGATCGTCACTCGAAGCAACTCGCGACACAATGCAAGCGGAACTTCAACCCCGAGGGTATATCGATCACCACACGATTGAAATAGAAAACTTTCCCCGTCCGCGATTCCGCGAAACGTATATACCTCATCAAGTATACATTTGGAAGCCTCTCCGAGCACCACGCGCAGAGCGGCGCATCGCAGCTTCGCTCCGATTTCATATCTTCGCCTCTCATCTCGCTCGGATTCGTGAACAAACGGAAAAGAAGTGCGACAGAGCGTATACAGCCTTTCTACGCTTCGCCTTGCGGAAATTACGATTTTACGAACGTTTTCATTTCTCGTTCCACACTCGCGACACTTGAACCTCATCCGATTAAGAGATTTTACGATCCCGACGGCACCACGGCGGAGCTCCAGAGAACCCGATTCCGATTGCGACGGATAAGTTCTCTTTCGTCCTGAAATGCCAGCGATAAACAGTCGTTAAATCCGACGTATGTTCTCCGAAAAGCAGGACGGCGAGTTAGAATAGGGATTGAAAGATAAAACGGCCGTGACCTTGTGGAACTATTGCGGAAAGAATGGTGTATATATATACGCGGAAAGCCAAAAGCTGTCGCGCAAGTATCTCTCCGCTCGCGATACGGAAGTATCGATCCCCGCGGTTCCCCGGCGACGGGATTCGCTTTATTCCGTGCTCCGTTCGATTACTGGCCTTTATGGATCCGAGACTCGATGGTATCGCGAGGCTTTATGGGCAACCATGTAGCGGCAGCACGCAGCGCGGCATTGAGCGGTGTGCACTGCCGACCACCCGGTGGTTCCGTGTTTTTTCGAATAAAACGGAAAATGTTTTTCCGCGCAACGAGGCAGACGTTGTACCGTGTACCTTTCGCGGCGCACGGATGAGCGTACGTATTAAAGATAAATATTCTTGGCTGCCGGCAGTACCAGGCGTGGCGTTCGCCCAGTGGGAAGCAATTTAATGGAATACACGATCGAGGAAGTTCGACACGGAACGCGGCGGAGCTGCTTTCGATAAGCCGGATAGAAACGCAAAGAATCTTTTAGTATGGACGGAGCACAGTTTAGCGAATTGCGGACTTAGAGTTGCCGTAGGGACGCTTAACACTTACAACGGCAAACTTTCTCTCGACTTTAAATAACTTCTACAATTAATTAATTATTCCCGCGAGAGAGTATTACGATTTATTTTTACCTTTTTTTATTTACGATAAGAATTTTATAACAGCAAAAAAATATTGAAAAGAGCAAACCAACCTCATTTGACCAAAACTTTTAAATGTGCATTCTACTTCTTTGTATACCTACTCCGAGCTAATAAAATTAGATAATATGACGAATTATATGCAAAATTGTTTCTAATTTTCCTTATATTGCAAAAAAAGTATAAAATCTTAATAAACTTGCTTTCTATGTATAAACGTAAATGTTTCGAATATAGTTATAAAGCTAATTTCTTCAAATAAATTTAAGTAACAACTGATGAAATCTATAATTTAACAGCATCGGAAGAACTGTTTCTAAATTTATATATAACAGTAGAATCAGTTGAATCTCATGGGCGACTATTTAAGTGTTAATCCACGTGCAAAAATCGTCCTGGCCGCGAACGATCTTACGAATCCCCTAATCACGCTGCGAACCCATTACAGGATCCATTTAGAGATCCTCGTGACGCCTCTACCGTCGAATCGTAGAAAAGTTTCGCAGTAACTCAGGTAATTAACGAGGTCGTAGAACTCGTTCATTCTCCACAACCGATATCAGGCCAAGACGATGGCCGTGCAGATCCGCATCTAAATCGATTTCGCCGCGTAACTAGCTCCGATGATCATCGAGTTAATTAGCTCAACGTCGTCGTAATGCGATTACACATGCCAAGATCGTACACACGATGAATGCGATGGTTATTTAAACAAATATTTCCAATGTAATATTGCGAATTCCTGTTAATCATCGCGTACAATTTCTACCAACCGAGGTATTCTATCCGTCATTATCTTATATAGAATCGCATTAATGACTCTTTTCTCGATTTTTCCCAAATCCTCAACTTCCTTTCCATCAATCGATGTATATACCGTATACCAATCGATGTATATAGAATATCTTAGATGTTTCACATTTTAATTTAATTTTAAATATCTCTATGCGTAGCACACAATTTAAAATTATATATTAAGATAAACAAAATTAAAGCAAAGGAAAAAATAAATATCCGATATGTGATGATCTGATCCTTGCATTCTTCAAACTGTAAAATTTTCAAACATAAAACTAACCATAATTGATAAACTATTAGTACCTTGATGTTTTTACCAGAAATCAATTTTAGATTGATTGAAATATTCAAAAGTAAAAGAAAGTATGGATATCTATCTATATACTTTCTATAGATAATGTAGAGAATACGAAACATTCTGTGTGTTAATTCAACTTAAGAGTAATGATGGTAAATAAAAAACAGGGGGAATAAAGAAAAGTGTGATTCAGTATAAAACAAGTTCGATTAGCTAGTAAACATTCGCATAACAAGTATGAACTTTATTACCTTATTAATATTACATGAAACCTCATACCCTCGGTGCGCGCAGCCGAGTGCTGCCGATTTATTGCAACTGCTACGTACACCGCCGGCATAATCAATAATTCAGTTCTCAAATAAACGTCTAGGCGAATTAGCCGCTATCGTTTCGCTTCTCTCGTACCGCAAGCCGACCGGTAAATCATTGCGGATTGCACGGGAGTAAAAAGGCTCCGATGTGTATCCATTTAATTCGGTCTACTCTTACTCATCGCATCCGAGGAGCTCTTTCCAATGAGCGAATTCGATTAAATCGTCTCTCAAATAAAGTCTCGATTCAAGCCGAATGTCTTTTAATGATTCATCGGGATTAAATATTGATCCTTTAATCCATCGGTTCCATTTATTTCGCATTCGCGTACAGTACGCGTTTGGTGAGACATGATTTAAGGTAACGTTAAAAATTAAGGTAACGATTTCATCGTTAAAAAAATAAGGTGACATTTTTACTATACGAGATATGTTCGTCGAAGAAAGGACAATTCCCGACCAATTTAAGACCAGATTATTTCTTAATGCTTCACAACGAATATATCGCGAATTACTGCCGCGCTGCATTCGTCGTTGCAACGAAGCCGTATCAAAAACCGATTTTTCACAAAATCCTCGTATTGGATCGCGCGAACCCGCGAGAGCTCATTTTTCTTCGGCGATTTATCGATACTGTTACACCGACGGGCCCCTTCACCTTCTTCTGACCGACGGACCTGTACGTCCTACGATTATAGCCAGGACTCCATGATACCAGACGTTAGCTCATAATCTTCCGATAAATCGCCTTGAGGCACCGCTGAATCGCGACCGAGAGCGCTGTCTGATATCCGCGCACACAGAGAGCCGAGTATTGTACACATGTACACGCTTGCAAGCTAACAAAAGCCGTAACGTATTAGGTACCAGAATATTTTATAGACATTTCTATTTGCGGTGCATTTGCACTCGTTTGAATCTTTTTTTACACGTCTATCTTTTTATTGACTTTCAGATATGAAATACCAAAGATCAATTAAAGGAAAAATATACGATAAAAGACGTCAATTATTACACAAATTACGCTAATTTAATGCCACATCGTTGTAACAATGAAAATTTGATTGCAAAAGTCGCGTATGTATATCATATCGATTCGAGAACGATCTCCCGTCTCTTGTTTCTGAAGCACGGCGTTTGTGATAGCCACGAGAAACGTTCACAAGCAGGAATCACCCAGACGAGTATACACGTATACGATCGCCGGATATTTGATCCTCCGTCACGGAGGACAGCGCTTTCGACGCGGCTTGCCGTACCACTTAAGTTCCCGCCAGACAACGTTTACCGAGTTTCACTGCAGTACGAACGAGTGGCAGAGAAAGCCAACTAAAAGTTCCGAGACCCGTAGAATCGCGACACAGTAATCCCGCGGATAATGCGCGATAAGTCGCCACCGGAATGGCATGAGTATGGTTGATCGCATCTCAAAAGTCTCACCTCGAATCAGTTGGTGCATGAGCTCACGAGAGGAAACAACTTTTTGTTATATATATATATTCTCTGATTCTCTGTGCGAGCAAAAGGAGAATTCAATACCATTACGATGAATGCGTTACTTCAATTTTACATCATTAAGAGTTTCGCCTGCCGTATTTTGCAGATATAGATGAATCAAGTATAAATTACCATACTTCACGATATATTTTATATAACTATATTTCGGATATATTATTATATTTTACAAGGTTACGTGTTCGTAGTGTGCCCAAAGTAAAGAGTTGGAAAAGCTCTTTGTAACCAATTGATGTTAGAAAGTTAAAATAAATATTGAAACAGATAAAGAATTATTCGCATAAAATATGATTCGCAAAGAAATAAGAAATTGATGGTTCGGTAAAAACAATTACGAGCAACAACTGTGCAACTGCGAATCGATAGAAATTGCAAGCGCACTCGCATTTATTAATAACTAATATTGTGTTACGCATGATTTACGCCAAAATCGGGTCGATGAATTAATGGGGTCGACTGGTCGATAATCACAATTATGCGTATTATAACCCTGAGAATTACGGTATCGAGCGAACGGTCAACGTCGAGGTCAGAAATACGTTAGTCCATTGGGACGAAATGATCTTTTCATCGGACGGGATCGTTGAACTGTCCAGAGAAAGAGACAAGACTGAGGCCAAAGTGAGAGCAAACGACAGAAACAGGAGCAAATAATATTAACAGTTTAGCGATAGAATCGAGCGTACTTCAAGCTAACACCAACAACGGCAGCGATCAATTGCGCACCACCTCAAGCTAATCAAGCACAATATGATCAATTAGACCGCTATGCGTGCGTAACGTTTTATCAAACCTGTCTTAAACTTACGTATTCTCATGTATAAATGAATCGTATTTAAGAACGTGATGTTCAATGTCGAACGATAATCTAGTCAACTTATTTAATTAGATTAGGAAAGAATAGAAAGAGTGCCGTGTTTGTATCGCACAATGTTCTACATAGATATAAATTTCAATGCATTTCCATAGCGGAAGTTTTAATAAAAAATTGATGATTATAAAAATAAAGAGATAATAATAAATAATATTTTTACAATTATATCATATTTATAGCCTCTTTTTCTCTCTTTTCCTCTCCCGGTATAAACACGAATTTTCGTTTAATTATTCATATTCAGATTAATACATTGTTTTTATATTGCATTATTCTGTCACGTAAAATGTTTTTCAAATTTTCATTAGCCGAAATACAAGCAGATTTGAGCAGAATTATTATATATCTTGTTATTTACATCATTACAGTAGATTTTATATTACTTTCGCATTTAAATTTATTTTAATTGTTTTTCCCCGTATTTAGATATTATTAATTACCTGCTTCTCTACTGCTTATATGAATAAGTGCTATGCTCACTTTTAGAGAACTGACCGGCTAGTCGGGTTAGTTTACAAAGCGAAGTTAATAAAATGATCTATGATCATATTTCAATCATTCGGCTAATGTTTAAATTGGCAAATACTTTTGAATTTATTTATCTTCATATAAATAACATCCAAATAGCATCTAAATTTAAATTAAAAATATCCAATTTACGATAAAAATAAATACTAAAATAATAAAATCTTCAATAAATGTCCATAAACTCCACTATAAATATAAGCACTATTATTTCAAAATTTATAATAAATAAAAATGAATAATACATCACGTACTTATTTAAGAAATGATATAATATCATTTTGTCATAAATATAAAAGTTTAGTCGCTCACTGAATACACATAAGGATACATCTACCGTGGCACGATGAAGAAGATAACGGTGGGGATATTCCGAGCCTTTATGAGATTTTCTCCGGCGCTTGAAAATTCTCGAGACGCGACTCTCGACACATTTCCCGACACGGGCGGACGCTGGGCGTCGGGTCGACTATTAACGTCAGTCCCGGATCCCTTTCCCTGCAGCTCGCGCTGGTGGCAAACCCCGAAAGGAAAACCTGCTTACGCTCAATAATAAATCAGGCAGGAGCTTTGTTCCGCCTAGCGCACTTTCGGAATATCCGACGGAACGGTACAAACGCCCGATGCGAAGGCATGGCGGCATGCATCGATCGAGGATACCCGATCAATAATAAATCAAGCAAAGTCCGCGAGACTGCTTTTCGGGTGTCCGGCTTTCTGACGCGAAAAGCGGAGAACAAACTGCTATTCTTCCTACAGTCGACAACGATGACGAATTTCAGATCTTCTCGTGCCAAGATACATATGCAGTAGTCGGCGAAATAAAATCGCATTCGTTAAAAATGAATACGGGACTACTGCAGAGAACCGGGAAATATTATTTTAAAAATTGAATCAATACAATATTGGCAGCTTTTGTTATCTAATTATAATCTTGTTTCTCCGACATCTATTCGGAGATATATAGATACAATTACGTAAATGTACTAAAGCGAAGTAGGAGAAAATAATTCTATCAAATATATTGTGCAATAAATGCAATAAAAACTTTGCTAAAAAAATATTTCAAACAAGAGCATAACATTTAAGCTGATGTATAGAACGTATCAACTAGAAATGCGAAGTACCTAGATCAACTTGTATAGTACCTAAACTATCTATCATCTGATTTGCTTTTGAATACCTTCCGTAGACCGTTCAACGCGACATTGACGCGCGAGTATTTAGTACCATAGAAAAAGCTCACCGATCCGTTTGATTTCTCTTCATTGCACTTGTGTGTTGAGTTATCGATCGTTCGTGGCATCGATTATCGGCCATCGCTGCTCGCTTTTTCGTTACTTCACCTTTTCTTCTCACTCGTCATTTTTAGCCTGTCAGCTCTACCGACACGCGCTCGCGAAACACGTTACGTACAGCCGATGTACAAGCAGAAGGTAAAAACGAGTTTTCCTCGGCCAAAAATGTAGTCGATATACGTATGTACCTATCCTTACAGTAACGAGTGTATACGCTTTCGAAAATGTAACTAGTAACCGTCGCGTCGTGCAGAAATTGTCGAATACCGTGTGTGTTTCATGATAAAGAAATCAAATTCAATTTTTAAAGATTTCCATTACCTTTTCTGTTTACAGTTATAATAAAGCGTATGTAGTTTCGGTGATTGTTCGTATTCCGACTCTTTGAGATTTTTGTCATTGTAATTTGAACAATAACAATGCGCTAATACGCTCGAATAATCGTATATTGCTCTTAACCGATAATGGTTCGAGAATCTCTATCCTCGTCAGTTTTATATGTTTCACGTGTAACGCGCGCCTCTCGTAACGGGAACGGTAGTAATGGGCGGCATGGGCACTCGAAAGCTAAACGCATTTTCCGGAAAAATCGGATTAGCGGATACACGAAGCCGCGTACGGTTAATAATGCCCGATTGTTTGCGGCACTTAGCAGCGAATTCGTGCTTTATTTATTGAGATCTTTTCGTAATCCCGTCAGTGGTACTCAAATATTCATGCACCGCGAGGTCATGAAATAGTCTCTCGATTCCGTGTTCTGGTCAATATAATGGTAATTCCGGGCAAACGAATATCGATTCAATTCCGATACCTAGCGCGGGGTCAGCCAACAAATCATGTGCGCCTTCGTTAAGGCCAGGAAGGTCAATATTTATTGTCAATATTCCCATATTGACAATATTATTAGCCGTTTGAAGATAAATATTGAAGGATTGCAAAAGTAATGACGAGAGAAACGATTTCATTGAAACTTTCATATCGACAATACGTACCTTGACGATTAAACAAATCTCACGTTGAACATAGATGTATAACACATTTGACTATTCTATGTACAATGCTCCGATCTTCATTTGTCTGATTCTGATTTACTATTAATCGTCTAATTCATCTGAGTGTCAATTTTATCTGAGAGCTGCCGTTCTTCTGCCAGGAAGAAGACCGGACGGATCTGATAAGGAGGAATCAACGTCACGCAGAATAATTTTCACGATTTTCACGTCCCTTCGTTACCTGTTCCGATAATAATTCAGGCTCCGAAGTTCTTCGCTCCCTCTCCGACGGACAACCGGACGGCTTCGATCGATCAACCCGCGTCGAGCGCGCTGTCAATTAGTTGAGCTTACCCGCAACAAAAAAAAGATGAAGGAAATTAAATAAAATTACCGACGTCGAGCGTCATGGGTTTAATAGCGAAAATAGCGTCGCCGAGCGCAGCGTTAGGCACTCTAAGCGTTATCGCTGTCGTGTCGATCCGATTTACCGCTTCGCCGCCGATTGGTCGGCGCGCGGCGCGACATCGCTATTCACCAACGTGACACAATCGCTCTCGCGAAACGTGTCCGAAATTCGCGCGTATCGTCGTCGCGCTGAAATTGAATAACTCGCAATTAAACGGTCGCCAGCTGAACGGAACGCGTGGCTTTGTCGCAATTAATACTATTAATTAAAACCACCGCGGGATTCGGATTGTCGCGGAAACGCATGCGAGAAAAGCGCACATACTCGCGTCGGCCTTTCCTGCATATGAAATAATTCCCATTAACGAGCACCCTTACGAAGCGGGCAACGCGCGCGCAGGCACGCGAGTGATGACCATTAAGTCGCGCTTTTTTAATGAGTGCACCTTCCGTGCCGGGTTCCTTGCAACCGACATCAGATTAATGGACGCTGGCCACTTTATGGCCGTCGAGTGCAATTCGCTTTGCCGCGCCGAGACGTGTGCTTCGTGGGCAATACGGACGTCGTTCCTACGAAATAATTTACTCTGAATTTATTGGAGGTAGCCGCTACTTGGATACGACACAGAAAAGTTAAAGGGAAAGCAAACAGGAAAATTATACATTCCGTATTTGAGTAACTACTCATTGGCGATCGTTCGTTTTCACGCGAGTTACTGATGATATATAGAGTACCGTCAGCACTTGGATCATTGGTCATAAGTGCGAACCGGCTCTTTGCTTTCGAGATTTCTTTTCATTTTCCTTCCTGCTTTCCGAAAGGGTCCATCAGATGATCGAATCGCGCGAAAAATACTTCGTAATTTTCAGTCGTCATTTTTTTCTTTCGATTCGCCGCAACATATATACGCGATGTGCCAACACCGATAACTCGAGCCTCGCAAACTGATATCGGCGTACCGTTACCTGATTGTAACGAGCGGTGTTTGTAGATAAGCGAGCTGATAAGATCGCGCGAGTGAGTTACGTTGCGCGCGAAGATGATGAAGAAACTCATGGCTCGATGACGCCAGTAAACTTACGATGTCGCGAAGTTCTATCGACGAGTTCTTGAAGATAAAAAGTCTATCCTCCAACAAATATATTTATCACCGCATTTGAGGCCGGTGTCTCGGCGAAACCTTGTCAACAACAATTTGCGAGTCCATTCTAAAGCAGTTTCTCCTTAAATATTTAAACCAGAATAATTTCCTATTTAACAACACCGAGATTAATAATATCATTCTGGCGTAATAATGATACCTAAATAACAACTACATTACAGCAAATAATAACAATACAATAAACTAAACGCAAATGTTTCTCGAAACGTTATACATTATACAGAATCTATTATTATTATTATCATATGTATATAAAATTTCACAAACAATACAAATATTAAATTATTGGAATAATTACTTGCATAATATGTGTGTTACGTAAGCGAATGTACAGAATGTAGCTAAGTATATAAATTTATGACGCGAGAAAAAGCATCGGAGGTTTTACCTGCGAAAGTCCTACGACGCGCTGGTACAATCGCGCGATTGCGCGGCGCGTACGTCGTACACTCGCTTATCTGCCGTCGCGCCTCAATTCGAGATATGTACAAGAGGGTAAAGTTTGTCCGTCGTACACACAATTATCTTTCTCCCCGTGCCGCTCGATTTCGTAATCGACGTAACGATTCGCTGTGGGAGGAGAAGCGACTACGCGTATCGTAACGCACCGCTGCGCCGCGCGCAGAAGAACGCAACCGTGCTTGGTTTTCATCGACGGTCTTATCTCGCGAAACTTTCGCGATGAGGCGCCGATTGCGCGAGATTTATTTACGTCCGCGTCACGTCGCGCGTTCGCCCGGGCGCGGAAGCTCGGTTTATCGGATGAAGCGCGCGCCCAAATTGCAATTAAAACTTTTCGTTTCTATTCGCGCACGCGTCCCCGGGGAGGAATGGAGGTACTGCGCGAAAAAGCAGACGGGTTATTCAAGGATATTTGAACGAATTGAAAAATAAGTAACGAGGAAATACAGAAAAACAAAAAAATATCATGTTCTTTCAACATTGCGCTCTTTTAAAAAAAAAATTCGTTCTTTTAACTGTTGCTGCTATTTGCTACCACTTAAATGAGCATTACAGAACGCATTATCTTAACTGTGAAAATTGCAACTACTAATGCACACAAATAAAATATTAAATAGAAAAGGCTAATAAAAAAATATAAATAAGCTTTCAAAAAGTCAAAATATTTAAAATCAGAAACAATTTAAAGTAGGTAAATGTATTTTAGCGAATTCAAACCCCAAATAAATAACAAAATTTTGCTTTTCATTTAATTCAAAACATTATTTTATAACAAAAATACGTTTTAAATCTAATTGCTAAAATGTTTAATGTTGAAAATTATGAAAGCACAACAAATAACGGATATGACAAATGTATATGTTATATACAAAGAGAAAAGCTTTTCCTATCTACACGTTCCATCTCTACGGAGTGTTCACTATTTAAAAGAACAGTTGACTCTTCTTGGAAAAGTTACGTTACTGGAACGCGATAGCACGTTAACCATCTTTCCTTCGAAAGTGATCGATGTACCCGAGTACGTTTCGCAATGAAGATAATGAATACGTGCCACGTACGCCAATCGATCTTGACGGTCGATACCGTGACACACTCGCGTCTTTAAAGGCTCGCTCGATGTACGGCTGGAAAAAGAGAACGTACGAATGATTCACGGACCGATATATCGTAGAGGATAATCCAAAAATAAAACAGGCGTCTCGAGGCTTCTAATATCGAGTTCTCGTCTATCGCCTTTCGACGATGCGTTATATTATTTGATAAATGATACTGTAGATAGGCATTTTGTCTTACGCACATTGCCATAAAATTAATTTTTTCACAGAAACCATCATGAGATAAAAATTCGTATGTTATAAGAGTATACTTCTCCACTACAAAGATCTCAAGATCGGAGATCAGTATGAAGCAGCAAGACAGCATGAAAATGGACGATAAGAAGGTCTTAACTTTTCATTTTCCGCTCTTAGACCGTTTCCAATTTTAACTGTGTTGAAGAGTCGTTCCGAGCTGTCCTCTCCACCGCGCCGCCGCGTGGGCATATACCTCCTTTTATTCACCATCCCTGAGAAATAACCATCCCTATTTCACGATCGCGGACGACATTCAGTGCTCCGTAACCGATAAATACGACGTCCAATTCCCCGCCATTTTTCGCACATCCGGGAAGTCTCTTCGAGGATGGTGGCTGTCGTCAGTGTAAAAACGGCGTTTCCGTTGAAAGACCCTGCGTCATGACGTTCGCACAGAGTTTAAACTCTAGGGATTAACCCGGAGATTGAGCGATGAGGATTAGAAACGGCGAAAAAGAAGAATAGGAAGGCCCAGGTATAATGAACCACTGAGAAAAGAGCGAGAGACGACGGCAAACGAAGAGATATGACGGAATTAAAAATCGATTCGCTTTCGCGCACAAAAAAGGAAAATTTATCGCTGATACAGTGCCTCCAAAACAATTTTCATTAGAATGTTTGCTAAGAGACTAATTATACTTGATCTTCGTACGATTTGTAATAACAAACTTTGATACAAATTATTAACAAAAATGTCTCTTAATCTGTGCAAAATACATGTGATAATTACATGCAAGTATGATCATGAATTCGGAAATTAATCTAAAAAATTAGTCTAAAAGTTATTATTTTAGAAAACATAGGTGTGTATATGTATATTCCATTTAAATGTTATAAAACATTATAATATTATTGTATAATATTCAAATGTCGCGAAGTCCAAAAAGCACTTCCTACGAAATATTTCTCGAAACTCTCGCGCGCGTCATTTTCGCAAATCGCCGTGCGTTTATCGCGCATTAATAGCACTTTGCTGCTCAGCGAGTCTTCAAAGTTCGCGAACATTGAAAATTCCACGCCGTTATTTCGGATAACTACGAGAGAAAGAGAGTCCTGCGACGCACTCAAGAGACATTTTCCGGCCGCGCTTCGGAGTTCCAGACCTAAACGTTCTGGATTACCGTAAAATGGCGCAGGCGGAATGCGGGAGAAACGACGATGGCATGAGGAAGAAGTCGAGGAAGTCGAGCTTCCTCTCCCGCGCGTCTCAATTCGTCGTGGACGACGCGACGCGCGTGGAACAGCAAGAATGAAGAAGAATGACGACAAACGAAGCGATGCACCGCGGCTAGGGGAAAGATCAGGGAGAATAGTAAAGGGAGGGATGAAATGAGACGGGAATAAAAAACCGGTTTCTCTGTAAAGTGGAACGTGGGGTATAGCCGATATAAAAGCGAACGAGAAGTATCTTGGGGCCGCAGGATCGCCGCTGTGGAACTTTACGCGCCGCCCCGGCGAACGGAGGAGGCGCAGGAGATACAGATAATTATTTATTCGCCTCGAAACGATTCTACTACCCCTTCCTTCCTGTCCCTTTGGCGAGCAAAGAAAGACCGAGGAGATGAAAATTAAATCGAGAAGCGGACAAACAGAAAAATACGGCCGGTTATGATGTATATAGCGGTCGTCACCCTGCGTTATATATAAATTCCGTATTTTAAACGTCGCGTTTAAAGCAGCCAGCCCGTGCTCTCTATCGAGCTACAAAAGGACGGAAGTGAAGACAATAAAGAAGATGAACTTGATATTTTACCTACATTAATGTAAGATTGGGCGATATGTCATTATGTGACTCGCAAATAATTTGTCGTATCTGATGTTCATAATATGTAATAATAATTTTTCTTAAAAATAAGTAAAATGACTTCTTTAGGAAATAGACAATTCTTTCTTCCTTCCACTTCCAAGAGTGACACTGACTTCATATTTTTTCTCGCACTAAATTACCTAACGTATTATTACATAACGCTTGAAATGATGTTCAAGTGCAAATGTTAAGAAGTGAATTGTGAAAAGAGATAGCCACGGTAGAGGACTGTTCCCGTATAATGTTGTTAATGGCATCGCAAGCGCGACATCAAAAGGACCACCTCTTTCCGTCGATGCGTGCAGCGGTGCGGTGACGGTGATGCAACCGCATGGCTCTTTCGCGATATTACGACACGGCCGCGCGATTAATTATGGGTCGACCGGCGCGGCGGGTCCCTGGTAAGCGACGTCGTTTCTAATCGAATAAATCGCAGCCGTGAATAATGCAGTCGCGCGAGTGTTCCTTGAAATTTTCCCTGAAGAGATCGATGGATCACAGTTATTAATATGTCGCCAGCATTAGCCCGTCATCTCTCATTCTTACAGAATTCATCAGCGATTTAATCGATCATCACTCGATTCAGCTCATTTCAACGAACAGGAAAAATAGTTATCAACGCTGAGAATAGTATACAGGTCCGGTATAAAAATTGTATATATGTGTATACATATACAACATGTATATATAGTTTTATTTTTATATACATTCGCAGGAGGACGAAGAGATCCTTTCGCGAAGTTTCACTCGAGCGACGACTCGCGATCAGATAGTCGATATCAAAGGGTCCCGTGCCTCTCCCGCATTATTGCACAAAGTGCAAGCGTGCAACGAGGACGGTGAAGTGGCGTATAGTCGGAGACGCGACATCGAGCGTACCAGCAACCGGTGTGTCCTTATTTCCGAGACTCTAGCGCTACCGCTGTGTGCTCTATTGGCTCAGTGCCTTCCGCGTGACGAGGGTCGTCGACACATGGAGGCTACTATGAACGAATGTCGGTCATACGCTCGCACTCAAACACACTTGAACGTCCAAGCTCAAAAATTTTGTAGCAATAAAAAAAATAATTGATACAGGGGTGGTGCTCTTGACACTAATAGAAGTAGAAGTACGATCGATTGCTGCGAGTCACTGCAGCACTTGAATGCAACATTGCGTGCAAACATCAAATTCCGCGTTTGAAAGAGAAGCTTTCGTTATGAAATGCCAATAGAATTGCTTATTGCGTACACTGAAAGTATTTCAAGCAAGATTTCAACTGACAATCGTAACGTCTATTTCTTGCGATTTCTACACAATTCAACGGCGCATTTCTCGCGCATGTGTGTTACTCGATTGTGCGAATTACCATTGATGCAGCGGGTTGGCAACGACGACATTATCGCGATGCAACAACTACGCCGTGTCTCGATTACGGAAAGGCTTTTTCTAGAGCTAGTAACACGTATATACCCACACCTACAGAATAGATTATAAATACGAGCGATCGTGAGGTAATTGAGCTCACAAGGGTTTTTTCCCTGCAGTAGCTTTTACGGTTTATTTTTGTAATTCCTCCTTCGTGATTGTGAGAATATTGCTACCCTTGATAAATCCCAAGCAAGTGGCACGTGTAACCTTCTGCTCCATAATTCCGCCAGCCGCGATCTCGATAATGAAGAAATTGCAAGTTTCGCGCTCGAAGTCACGTGGCCGGCGTGGTCGATATCAAAGGGCCTCGATGGCTTTCTTGCATTACTGCGCAAAGTGCAGGCGCACGGTAGTGCTTTCAGGACGTATTACAACACCACCTTGTTGCGCGATTAATTACGCGCTCGACGAAGGGAACTGCAGTGAGGAAGCGGGGAAACGAGAAAGGAAAGCAAAAGATAGTTGAAGGGACAAAAGGGCTCGAAAGTGGGTGAGTGAGAACCTCTACCGGCGCCGTAGGATATAGTATACAGACACGTGAATATGTAGGTATAGATATCTGCTTTCGCCATATACACAGAAAAAGACTGGGAAAACGAGTATAATACTTGCATTACGATCTGCTCGTTTCGCCATCGCTCTTGATGTTGCTTGATTTCGTTTGATGTGCATGTTTCGAAATAGGTGTCACAATTTTTCATCTTTACGACAATCAACGACGCAAAGGAAAGAAACTCCAGTTAAAGATTGCAATATAACTATATGTATCGATCTTGTTATCATTCAAAGGTTGAAATAAAAAATTGGTTTAATTTCGGATTTTGACGTTTGACGATGTACGAAAATAATTTCTATCTTTACTCACAATAAATAAATCGCAAAAATTAGTGTAGCAAGCATATTTCTGTATATGTATCAAAAATTAAACTTGATAAAATTATTATTCATTTCAATCTATAATTTACATCACATATATGCTGTACTAATTCATTAAATGCAAGAATGATATAGACGTCATCATTATCCATTTTAATCTGTGATGTACATGTCATATTGTATGCTATTCTTGCTTGTGTGCTATACTCATTAGTATAGCACACAAGCAAGAATAATAATCATCTCATCGTGGTTCTTATGGAATCATCATCTCAATTATAATATATAAGGTTTGTTACGTCATTTAAGTATTTCCTCTACCGCTGATTTGAATTCATGGGACACAATTCAATGTTCATCTCGATGTTCATTCATTAAGATTATATATTCGGTAGTTTTTCGATAATAAATAGAAATTAAAATACCACCGGTGTGCGTAATGCATCGCTGCTACGCATTAACGTGATTGTAACGCACCGATGCGATGAGAAATCGAAATTAGCGAAACAATCGCAATACAACAATTGCGAGAGGAGGTATGCGGATGCAGACTGAAATAACAGCGACATTCCAACGATCGCTTATAAACACGCGTAACGATGAACTTTACACAGCTGTTCGCCAGTTGGTTCCTCTCGACCCGGCAGTCGCGTTTCGCCCTTAGCTTGCATGCCATTTATACACCGTGCAAAGATTCTAGAAATTTAATTAATTCCGCAAACATGCTTGGCGTACCGTCAAGCTAATCTATTTCACAAAAATAAATACGGTCCTTTTTCTCCGGTAACGGAATGTAACTTACTCTTTTAAATGTCAACTCCATCCGTTTTTCCAGAACTAATAAAAATATATATTATACCATCTCAAAGATAAGTTATATGTAAAGATACAAATTTTACAGTATATTTATATAACAAAAATAATTTTCGTTACATAAATTATTAAAAGTAACCCACATATATTAGTACAGAATGATTACGTAATATATTATATTGCATAATGAAAAGATAATGGAATTATTTAGCATAAAATTATTGTAGAATTTCTTAAACCTCCTTCCTTTCTGCCCTGCACACTTGCAATTTTCTTTGTGAGTATTATCTCATTCTCTCAGGGTTTAACATCGCGAGTAAGGAAAAAATAAATCTAAACGTTATACTCATCGTTGCGCGATCAACTTTAATATTGCGCGCCAACGCGATATTAAACATGCAAAAATTATCCACGCAATTCAGCGATAGAAAATTCAAAAGCGCTGCTATCTTCCTCAAAGATAATGCGGAAGTATCTCGTGCCATGTCTTTGGCACGTAGGTATGTGCATAAAAATAAGAGCCGTCTCTAATAAAGCGTCGTACGTGCGGGCCGCGCGGTCGGCGATAACGCTAATTAAATACGAGTCGCAGTGACACCGGACGAGCGGGTCCGCCTAACGAGGCCGGTAATTACGCGACAGCTTCATCTCGTCTCGAAGCCTCCACAAAAACCACACCAGCATCGCCACCCTAGCATATTACTCTCGGAATAACTGCCGGGTCAAAAGATTCGCGAACCAGCCACCACAATGCTAAGCGCATCCATACGTCGATCGTCTTGACGAAACGAAAAAAATAGCGATAATTAACATAAATTAAAGGGGTAAAAAATGGCTGATTAGAAATTTCTACATTATTCCCATAATATCAACACATTAGATAATTTAGGTTTTGCCTTTAGTAGAAAGTATATACTATAAAATTGTTGAAAAAATAATATATTTTATGAAAAATATCATAATTTATACATAATTATAAATTAAAGAAAAAAAGACAAAATATATATCAGGACTCGATGTTATTTTTTGGTGTATGTCAGGATAATCGCAGATTAAATACGTAAAATTGATAATTGGATGCTGTCATCATGCATACTTCACACATGTTTTAAACATAATGTTTATGTTATGTATTTTATATGCGACGTATATTATTAGCACACATTAATATGTAACGCGATACTAAATAATACGAATTAATCGATGTAATATTTACGTAATTCTCTCTGTCATGTTTTATGCGCGCGTTAATACTGTTAATGTTCCCGGGAAGATGTGACTCAATCAAGCAACAATTAAATTCGTATTTATTTCCAAAAATAGATTTAAAAATGTATGCATACTTAAAAATGTATGCAAATTGTATTGCAAGCAACATTTTTAATTATCTTATGCAATGTTTAATACTCAATTTCCTATATATATATAAACTATATTTTCTACATATATAATACAGTATGACATAGTATCAATTAAAAGGAAGAAAAAAACACGTGTACTTTTCACTTCAAATATTTGTTTCCGTGATAAGCGAGAGAGACAGAGAGAAATTGACTAGATAACACTTCGGGACAGGAAATCTGTCAGGAAGTGAAAGGATTGAAAAGAAAACAAAACCTTACTAAACTGAAAATCGTTTCGTTTGCATTTTCATAGTTTGTATATTGATGAGCAACATAGACTTTGGCGATAAGCGTATATATATATAGTGACGAGCTAAAAAATGTTTTGCGAATAAAAAGATGTACGTGATCACGCACATCAAATGGCAGCTATGCGGATAATCCATCAGGAACATCGATGTGTAACGAATCGGTTCTTTCGGCCCCGAGCGTTTTCTTACAATCCTAATAATCCCGGCGCATCGAAACGACGCTATTCGAGAATTCCCCTTCTCAATCAGCGAGGCCGAAAATCCAACGCGCATATGGCGAATTCAGGGAAGCGTGTGGTCGATGCCATTAGCAGACCGTACATTTTCATATTCAGCCAGAATTACGGTTGGGATCAGATGGCGGAAACTCGATCAGCGTTAATCCGAAGTGGCTACTCTTCTGCCACGTCTCTGCGAAGGGATCCAGGCTGAGCGACGTAATGCGATCTCCGGGAAATAACTTTTGTGTGCGAAGCTCCCCTAGAAACTTTCCCGAGACACAGGGAACAAATATTTATGTACAATTTAATATGGAACGATGGTATAATTCAGTATTATATATCGTCACAATTTTCAGTCCTCGATTAAAAATTGTATGTTTAGTAATAAGTAATAACATAATGCGACGGCAACTCGATGATGCATCGTTGTTCATCGACTCGATGAACTCTTGCGAATCCGACTTTTCTGATAATACCACGAATGTCACGCCAGAAGATGTATACATTCTCTGTTAACTTAGTACCGCCGACTAAAAGCCGTGAACGCATTCAAGGGTATTAGAGAGGTGTCTAGTTTCATTTAAGGGAGAAATCTGGTCGGGGGTCAGATGGCGATAATTCGGCCGGTAATAGTCGCGCGGTCCGTACAAGCAGTCAACAGCCGAGGTTACCGTTCCGTTAACGGACCAGCAATGGAGGACGAGGGGTGAGCGAGCGGGGGTGGTTTAGACCAGCGGGGACGAGAGAGAAGGAGACGAGTTGGCGGGCAATACTGTGCGAGAGCCTCGACGCGACGTTGCTGGGGGCGATTCGCCGCGGGGGAAATGAAAATAAATGATAGCGCCGCCCGTAATTAATTTAACGCGCGAGAACGGACTGCGAGGCTGCTCGAGCGAGTTGCTTTATACGCCCGTCGCGTATAAACACACGCACGAGTGCGTGTGCATTGGATATATGTGTGTTTGCGCGCGCGCGCATGTGTGTTCGCACGTGTTCACGACTGCGACGCATCCGGGTTACGCGTTTCTTCCGTACATGTGCGCACACTGGTAATCTCATCGAGCCTTACGGAGTGTTTTAGAAAAAGAATTGAATGTTTGAGTAACGATAAATAATAAGATATAAACGACGAAGCGCTTCTTAATTACAATCAATTTGCAAAAAAATCGTGTAAAGAATTGTATTATTTACGCGTAAATTTTTACTTTTTAACAGATGCTGTCAAATAATTTTTTTAAACAGTTCTTTTATATAAACGCATAATAGAATATATATTTGTAATTTTGCAATATAATTTACATAGTGCAAATATTTTCTCTGTACTTAAAACATCAAGAGATTGTATACGGAAGACTAGTCATTTATGTAATTACATAAACGCACTTTCAAAAAGAAATAAACGATTCAAAGGACTCAGACATAAATGAGAGCGAAATGTAAGATCTCTCAGAAAAGTTCAAGTTGCGACGCAACACGTATTCGCACATATTTTTTATGCGGATGCTCGTTAAGGTAGGAACTAAAAAGCGACTATGTACCTTTCGCAAGACAATACATAACGTTCTTCCGCAAAACCATCTGCATATCAAGGATAGTCGAGATTCTTACGCTCGCCGTCGAGCCTCTTGTCAGAGAAAGAAAGCGAGAAAGTCTTGTCACTCCTCCAGATTACAAACGCGCCTCGCGTATGTCGATTGTCGGGTATTGCACGGATTTGAGGCACTTGTATGAAAAACGATCGAACATATCGAAGCGTCGCAGGCGCTCATCGCTCGGAAAAGCGCGATAATCTGGTTTCATCCGAGACACCGAGTGCGCGTATTCTCAGCCGATCGGTGATAAGGCACGAGCTGATTTTTCCGCGCGAAGGGAAACGAAGCCGAAGGATCTTGAGGAGAGAAAGAAGTGAGCCCGCGTGTGCAGCCGATTGCAAATTATTACGGCAACTACGTACGCGTGAATAAACAACGTATACATGAAAAGAATGTAATGACGGACATACAGAAAAATAATGTGTCAATACATATGTACGCTTTAAAGGCAAAACCGGTTTTTTTATGTGATATCGTTAAATAGAACTGATATCTGAATGGAATCAGAGAAAGAGCTGAATTAAAGAGTTTAAAATTAAAACGTCGGTGCCAACATATACAATATAATAAATAATACGCATACCTACATAAATACCTGTTCACTAAAAAAAAAAAGGCAAAACAAGATAAAATGCATGGAAACAAATCGCGATGAGCGACTTTTTAATTTTAAATCCATTTCGCTCTCTAGTGATTCACCAGTCTTGTATAAGTGTGCACGACAGGTACATGCACGTACCATGTAACAATATCATGCGAATAAATGGAATTATAAGATAAAATAAATGCAACAATACAAATAGAATAAATCTAACGATATATAAACATTGTGAATATATATAACAGGGGACACCTACCTAAATTCTTCATAATTATTATACACAAAAATAAATATTTGTGGCTAAATATATATATATATAACCTTCAAATATAACGTACTGGATACACCTTGCGTCTGCGCTAGAGACGTCATGTTACGCGTGTCGGTACATACTTGTACGAGGTAGGTATTACTACCAGTGCACCATCGTGCACTTTATCGTGATGTTATTGGACCCCGTAATGGCGTCCGCCGTGTTTCCTCGGCAAACAAGCTTAGACGAGACGCAAGTCGCGCATGTACGGCACGTATTGCGCGTGTGTATTTGCATAGAAACGGAACGAGGAAGGGCCTTTATATCCTGTTGGATGTTAGCTCAGGGCGCGAAAGACGCGACGAAGATGGTTGCGAGCTAATCAAACAGAATTCGCGGACCGTTTTCCTCGGGTTTTCTACGAGCAGCTTGTTGTTTTAACGAGCACGCTGATATGCTTTTGCTTTCGTTAACAAAAAACTAAGACAACTTATTATAAGCCAGTATTTAAAAAATGAAAAAAATAAATAAGATATTAATTCAAATCAAGATATTTCACACAGTATGTCCCAAAATTATCAAAGTAATTAATATAATATATAAATAAATCGTTGAATTAAACTAAACACGAAATCCAGTTAAAATTAATTGAAACACGAGTATTTATTATTTAGAACAACGCTTTAATTTCCAATATTGAATAATTTTATAACTATCAATATTTTTTTCTTAGTTTACTTTCTAATATTTAATCGTAAGGATAATTTCAATCATTATTACATTGTTCTAAAAAAATGTGGACGTGAATTTATGTACATAATTGCATCTCGACAAATTTTTTTTAAATTGCTAGATTAATTTGTTCTGACATTTGTGGACATCGATGATAGAGAGATAGACGAGGGTAAACTTTGCCGGTCCGACAAGCGGGATATTTACTTGGGAAATGAGATGACGAAAAGCGAGCAGCAAACATTCCGTATTACGCGCGTGTATATTTGCATGGAAACGGGTCGACGAAGGGCCTTTATACCGTTGCGTGCTCCCTTGATCGTGAAAAACTCACAAGAGAAAGTCGACGTAGTAAGGAGGTACACGCGCGCAGGAATCAAGCAAGTCTCCCGACTCGATCTTTCTGACTCAATATTCGCGTTTTTTCTCTTCTACCCCACGACAGCTATTGTGCCTCGAGATTCCAGAATAGCAAGAAAAGTTTCGTATATTCGTGTTGTTATCGAGACCGCGGCTTTCTTCCCGCAGCAGCAGTGAAGGACATTAAGGTATCGCGGGATCGATAAAAATTTCGCCTGAACGAGCACTATTTTCTGTGAGGATAAGGGAATAAACTTTCGAAGCGTGGTAAGATTATGTAATCTTCGCAAATATTTCGCATAATTATGTAAGTTAAGGATCAAACATTGCAGGGCTTCATTCAAGGTTTTATAATGTCAGTACCTAACAAAAGCATTAGATTTAGTACTTGGTTAAAGTTAAGAAAAAATTATTTGTAAATATATTAAAAAACCGTGTATATATATGCATATAATATAATAAAAATTCTGATAAAATAATCCTCTTAGAATTAATTAATAATTTACTTTACTAAAAATTAACTCATTGATCTTCTTACGTTAAAAACTGGTTAAGAAATCAAATACAAGTTAGTAGTATCCTATTAATTAAATGATATAATAAGTACTGCGCGTCTTACAGAGCTGGAATTAATGTGTAATTATAATATAATTTATTATATCTTTGAAATATCTCTAAACGATTTTGGAGGTAATGAACAAAAACAGACTTGCAATAATAAAGTTATTAATGCATATGTACGCCCCTGTAATCAAAAGATATCGGGAAAAAGATATTGAGGGAAAGAACTTGCGGTGCCTGCAACTATTCGCGGCTAATGAACGGCGGTGGACCAGACCGGGCGGACAGTCTCTCCGACTAATTCGATTTTAAGAGTTCCTGTTCGGACTAACTCCGGCATGCAAGACCCGCGGATTCCGTCGTTTCGCCATTCACCCGCCCCAACATCAGGCTTCTCTTTCAAATCCCAATTTCTTGCGAAGTTTCGCGTGTCGATTCGTCGGAAGGCACCCTTTCGCAAATGCTCGGACCGCCTCGGATTCCCACGAAACTGTCCGCCGAGGCCAGAAGCAGACCCTTTGAAGGCCCATAATTACCGTCCGACTTCCTGGCGAATCCCGACGCAGAGAGGGGACGTGATATAGATAAAGAACGAAGGGACGGGGGCGGCGACTCTAAGGGAGAGACGGAGAGAACGAGAGACAGAAACTTAATGATTGCTACGTTTTGCGCGTGCATCGGTGCCGTGCGTGAGCCCTGAGAATGAATCGTGCAATTGCCACGGCCACAAAATTGCCGCCCCTTTCTTCCCCTTTGCCAACAAAGAGGGAACGCAACCCCTGCGGATTGCCCACTGGCATGAAGTATCCCTCGAGTAACTTCTGAGGATCCATATCACCCAAGCGCGCGTTAAAAGTAATTTTTCTTCCGTGAGCTTCGCTAGCTCCGCAGTTTTATTCGCAGGTATGCAAAATTAGCGGTAATTGCCGAAATATTTCATGTGACTAATAAATATTATTTATATCTTTGCGTACCTGATACCCCGTATTCACGCGATGACGAGTCAAGCGAAAAGCATGAAGATAAATTAACGGTTCTAAAACGCTACGATAATTATAAAGAAATATAAGTTTTTTTCTAATTTTTTTTTCAATTATATGTACATTTAAATTATTTTTATAATTTTTTTTGTGTTAGTATATCGATTTTGAAATCATGCTTTTCGCAAGACATTTTACTTTCTTTCGATCGATTGTATTGTGATCGACTGGCGCTTTGTGAGACGAAAAAGACGAATTGATGAGCGCAAGAGACAAAATCTTCGTTGTTTCCATTACATGCAATCTGTATGAGACTTATCGCGACATCGACAAACCGCTGCCATCGAAGTTTCTCTCTTTATCTGCCCGTCAGTGTCAGCTCTGTCTCCTGCCCCGTGCATACGTCGTGCCTCATTCATCGTGCAAATAATGTATCATTGGACTTAACTGCATGACACTGAGCGAAAACGTGGGCGAATCACGATTACCGATCGGAAGCGAACGCCAACCAATGGAACGCAGACAAGAAGCCAGCGAACACCGTGATTAATAGCGTCGCGTCAAGTCGGAGTTTTCGTGATCGAAGTATGTTCGGGTGTAAGTAATGAGAGCGATTTCTCGTGAAAACAAAGTTATCCGGTGGAAGCGGCGGTAAAATAATCCTTCCGAAAGCTATCCTCCTATATCCGCTGTTACACACAAAATCCTTAATTAACTTGAAGGGTAATTAAATTTGTAACCCGTGCGTTTACGAAGAATTTAATTGCCGCGAAGCTTCCGGTATAATAAGCTTCTGGTCCCGTGACGCGTCGCGGAAGCGCGGGAGGAACGGCGATAATAACAATAACTCGCATGTGAAATAATTCGACGGCGCACAACTCGCGACCGACTCCAGAACAAAGATCTTCGTGTGCGCCGCACTGCGATGCCAGCGGCAAATACGCGTCGCATCGAGAGATTTATTCGTTTCACGAGCGTTCAATACAAACGTGGCGGAATGAGAAATTTTTGCGTCCGCGGCGCGTCGCATCGATGCGACGCGACGCGACGCGTTCCGGCGTCACGCAAATCCCTGCACAGCCTCGATCCTGAATTTCCAGAGGGCTCACTGCCGGATCAACGCCAGTCGGTTGGAATCTTCGATAAGGCAATTTTTTGGTTCGTCCACTCGGCGGCGGTGGCGGCGGCGGTGGCGGCGGCGATGGGTGTCTGGAGTTCCGATTACGGGATCGCGCGAGCTATTGTCGATCGGAAAATTAATAATCCCCTATCGAGGAAAACCAGCCAGTCGGAAACCGAGGAATTTTCGCGCGCGAACAGTGTGGTTAAAAGTATCTCTCCTACGCTGTGCAGACGTGTCTCTCCGCTCTTCAATTCTCTCGTAGGTATAGCGTAAGCGAGCACGTCGCAATCGTAACGTGCGAAGAAGTTGTGTATAACGTTTATGAAAATCGGAAATTTAATTTACTATATGCAATAAAAGAAAACAAAATAAAATCTTTTACAATAATATATAATAAATTCTTTCTTTAAATAAAATATCAGAATTTCAAAATATAATTTTTTTAAATTAATGCACGTTTTCTTTTTGTCTCTCCTCATAAATATATTCATCATCATTATGTTTACGAAATCATTTGACATAAATTCTGAAGTTATTTGTTTCTTACATGCTTATAACTCGGTTAAACATCGTTCGGTCTTTACTCACGGCGTATCCCGAGGCGTATCCAATTTGTTTATCCGCAGAGAATGACTCAGTGCGCAATTCATTACATACTTCATAGACTTCGCCGTTAATCCTACCATACAGAGTTCTGCGCATTTTCATATATCACTCTTACGGCACCAACATTCTACACTTTGATCTATACATGATATTTATCAAAAAATTAATTATTCACATATGAAATACATCTAGTTCCTTAGAAATATTCTAGAAACCAAATAATTTCGTCGCAAAACTGCAGAAAAATATAATATGATTAACTTCTGAAGACCAGAAATATCTTTCAAGATAACTCCTTCAAGATATCTCTCTTAAAATAAAATATATTTAATAAATAAATTGTTGGTTACAAACACATATATATAGATAACGATAAATTCTTATCCCGATGTCTCAAAAATGCCGATAAATATATTAAAAACGTTTAGATTTAAAATAATGAATATAGCATCGTCAGTATATCTCTTAGCACACACGAGAGCTTGAAGATTTGTATAAAACTTAAAAATACACATCCCCGAGGCGTTAATCTCGTCTCGAATAGCATCCTTTCATCTCGGGGTGAATGAGGAAATTAAAAATTTGAGTTATATTTCGCGTTTCTCGCGTGACTGATCACGACGGCGCCGCGGCGCTCGGGCCCTCGCAAAATTCCTGTCATGAACGCATGTAAGAGCGCGTGCACGTGTATGTGTATGTGTACACACACGCGCGCGCGCGCATGCACATATACGCACACATACCTACGCACGTGCACACACGTATAGAAGAGTTCCTAAGAGAATAGAGTTAGCGAGAATGCAGTTGGTGGCCCTGCCACGGGCAAACCGGAGGAACGAGCTGAGCGGCCCGCGCGATCAATAACACGTGTGTACGCAACGACACACACCCCCGCACGCACTTTTACATTCACGCCGGCGGCGTCCCCCACGCTCCGACCCTTCGCTTCCCTCCACTTCCTAAACCCGAACGATCCACAGGACCACTACCGCTAACGGCACCACCACCGACTCGGCTGCTTCATCCCCTCTTCCGGCGTGCCGCCACCAGACGCGAAGGCCACCCCCGTGCATTACACTTTACAGAGACATGTACACGCGGACACGCATACGCACACGTGCCACGAGCGTGCGCTTGCTCGCTCGCTCGCACACAGGCGCAGCGGCAGTCCGCGGTGGACGTACAAACGCGGAAACGCGTCCGCGGGGAATGGGAACGTGTAATTGTGTAAATGGCACAATGGCCGACGGTCCCTCGTTAGAGAGCCCCGCCGTGGAAACAAGATTCTGATTAACGCCCGAATTTTATCATTCAGCAGCCGCACTGTTTACCCGTTGTACCGCCGTCGCCCCCTTGCCTACGCGGGAAATCGCCACGACCGCGGAGGCTTCTCTTTCTCTCTGCTTTGATTATTTATTCCTTTTTCTTTTTTTATTTTTTTAAGTAGCTTCATTTCTCGCGATCTCGTTGACTAGTCAGTTAATAGTCGTTCTTTTATCCAATATCAAAAGAAATCTCGCGTAGTGCAGAAATGTTCTAAAAGCCGTCGCGCGGATACAAACTCTTCGAATACACAGATTTTATTAATAATCTAATTAAGTCGTAACTTCAATTCTTGTTTAGTTAAATTAAAATTAATTTAAAACAAAATCCTATATCTATTTGTAATTTAGAAAATTTCTTGATTTTCAGTATTAAATAATTGCATAAAAGAGTGAAAATTCTTATTCTTTTTACTCTACCTTCTAAACCTAAAGTGATTTCCGGCACATTCGTATGCTGCTTTTGTTCTCTTCGCGCTACGTCCGACAATTAATGGGCCCCGGTTATTCTCCTGTCGATCTTTCGTAGTGCGTACTATCAAGTGGTCGTGTATAGTATAATCTCGCAGTATCACCCTTGCGGTTTCCGCACCTTGCTCGACGTAATTCCGACACCGTAACCACGTAAACGGTCATGGACATTTTCTATCGTATGTATACTATCAAAGACACTGATTTCTTGCTATCTATTTAATCAAGAAAAACGCTCAGAATAAAGTTTTATAATATCTTGAAACAAAAATGTAGTCAATAAAATATAATGATTGTAAAAAGTAAAATACACAATAGAAAAATCTATTGTTGTCAAATATTCTACTATTTTAAACTCACTATTACATATGTGATGAGATAATTGTTAGATATCACATTATTAAGTTATAAATAAATAAGAAGATAAATAAATAAATAAACTACAAAAATAATAATAAATCTGAATTATTTAAAATAAGTATAAAAATAAATAAAGTAATATTATCGCGTTGCGAGATATGTTAATTATTAATACGAACTTAATTATTGAAGAAATTATTATTATCCGTACAAACATCGCGATATAAAGCAATAATTTATAATTCGCGTCTCCTGTCTCTTCTGTGAATAAAATAAATCACGCAAAATACTTCCTCAAATAAATAGTGTATGCATTTACGATCGTTAATCATAGGAGTTAATTAATCGCGCGCGGTGATAGTAACTAATTGTTCGTAGGAAATGATCGCGTCTGATATTTTCTGGTATACTTGATACGATCGTATCTCGACGATGGGACCATGTCTCATCGACACGAAATACAATTTAAGAGGTATTATAAAATAAATCTACGTTAAATATCGTGTTACTTCCATTTCGAAATGGTTATCATACAATATATGATCGATATAACACGGTTTCTCATTACTCGCACGACTCGTATACATATTCTTCCACAGTATCAATCTCAAAATATTATACGAATTACATTTAAGTCAAAAATTTAAAGCACGATACAAGAGATAATCGAATCCAAACGGCAGATACACGTATCTACGTAGTATATGTATACACACGCCACAATTATTGTACTTGCTTTAAATATCCCCGCGATATATCTTTCACTTGCAGAAAAGCAAATTCAAACAAATTTGATTATCTTATACCAGTGCCAAAATTAAAACTTGTTTGCGCAAACGCGCTGCGAATAAAAATCATGGTCGCGCGCGCGCGCGCGCGACCGTATATGCGCTCTGCATCTGCACTGCAGGAAACGAAACGGAGAAAAGCGGAAACGTGCATGGTTACAACGGCAGAGGGAATCTTTTTACGGGAACAGTAACGCAAGAATACTTCTCGGAGAAAATCCATTGGTTAGAATGGTCAGATGAGTCTCTCGCGAGCAAACAAGCCGCGCGCGAGAGGAACTTTCGATGCAATTTTCGCGCGAGTATTCGCGCGCGATACGTGCACGCGAAGGAGGAGGAGGAGGCAGAGGAGGAGGACGTGGAAGAGGAGAAAAAAATTGTTCGACGCGGGATCGGAAACGTTTCGCCAACGTACAATCGACAAGGGGTAGATTCGCGTTTACTCGATTTGAGGCAATCCAATTTCGCTAATGAAACGTACCCGGTGACGCAGTTAGCTTCCACCCAGCGCGCACACGCACGCACGCACGTATGCACGTAAACTAGCTCTAATATCGTACTCCGTTGAGCAGAGGTAATCAAGCTGTAATTGATAAACATGTAATTCCGACGACATAGACTACCGAATAGGAAAATTACATTCATTGGTTGTAAACTGCCCGTGATTTAAAACGCAACGACGCGCGCTGTGACTGTTTCGCTCCAACCAAGTCCAAGCTTACAAACAATAGCGCGTCGATAAGCGCCCAAGTGTCGAAACGTGTGTCAGAAATTATCAGCTGTGGGCTAAGATGAGTTATGTCGCGAAGAAACATTATGAAGTATCTTATCAGTTAACTTATGCGCAAAATCGCCTTACTCTAGCTAACACTCTAACTAAATTTCTTTTGGTTAGCAAATTGCACAAAATGATCTTCAATATTCGTGCTATTTAAGATGCTAAATATCCGTCATAAGATAATAAAAAACAACTATGTTCTCGACTATTTTTCGTACAATTCATCGCGGTCCAAAATCGCGAGCAGAACGTTACAATTATAATTTTCAGAATAACAAATGCGTCGCGCACTCTGAATATACGATAACGGTTGAGAGATGCCAACGGACGACAGGATGCGCGAGAGGGTACGCGCTTGACGCGATAATAAATATCGTGAAATATCATGGATGAGCGCCAGTATACACGCAGCAGCAGCCAAATACTCGCGAGGCCCGGATATGGGGCGAAACGGAAGTGCAGTCGTAAACTACACATAGAGCCTACAGAAAACCGGTCGTACGTTGACGGGTTCGAAAAGAGTGCATCGAACTTGACATCGACGTATTAAGTCGACGATTTACGCGATAATCAATTATTCTAGTTTTTAATCTTTGAAAAAAATGAATATAATCTTTGTTTTTATATAATTTCTAAAAATATGATCTCTCTTCAGGAATATGAACTTAAGAACATTAGATTTCTAATTTAAAATTTACTACAAAAATTAATTGTTTATTCATAAGCTGATTGCTTGTCAAAACATATAAATAAAATTCTAACGATATCTATTAAAATTATCAAGTTTCCTTCAAATATTCTTTTATTTGAAGATCCTGGAAATCGGAGTACGCAGTTATCTAATACATTTTCAAATTCCACATATTTCCAATTACTCAAATAAACTTCAAGCTGATGGAGATTTAATTTAAGTCTTTATTGTCAAGATATTTGATGTTAAATATATACATATGCTGTAACAAATAATTGATTCTAGTTTATTTACCTTTATCTTTAAAAAAGAACGATGCCACAGAGTGTGCAACTAAAAAATCTATTTCTATCAAAATATCTAGTATTTTAGTGCACAAAAACTGTCAATCTCTTTATTTCAAATCTCACCGCCTGTTTCCTCAGCCGCATGATAAATGTGCGAGTTCTCCGGATCTCCGGTAACGCTTGTCACCCATTTCCTCGCTTGATATTCAGAAAATAATCTTCCGCCACGCACAGAACGGTCGTCGTTTGTAGCGTTATTTCGAGTGGTGCCTCGATGGCGCCTATACTCGCAAGCATCAGGCTCGTATCGCAAGGGGAAAGTGGGACTTGGGGGTTGGTCGGATAGAGTACGCCGATAAGTTAGCATTGCTCAATTATTGAGCCGGCGGCGCGGCGTGCGGAAAGTGCCCGCGGAGAGCCGGGGCACCGCCTGCGTCCGAAGTATAAAATATTTAGACGGCAGCAAAAAGTGCGCGCCGGTAGTTTATGAGCGTGCGGAGTCGAGGAGACCCGTACGCGGCGGGCCGGTGAGACGTAGCTGGGAAATGGGGTGAGAAAGGGAGGGGAGGGAGGGAGAGAGAGAGAGAGAGAGAGAGAGAGAGAGAGAGAGAACGAGAGAGTAAAATAGGAGGCGGGCGCCCGCGTTCCAGCTGCTCACTTCCTTAACGTTTCATTTTCCGACGCCGAGTAATCGCCTTATGCGAAATTACGACGGCTACAAGCCGCGACCTACGTCTAAACGAAAGCGTTAAAATCGGTACCGCACGTATTTCGGAAGAGATTCATGACGTGCACCGCGTGGTTCGCCTTGATGCAACACTATCCATTGACTTACTTCAAACAGAAAAAGAATGACTAGTTTCTTTCTAAAAAAAAAATGTAATACGGTGTTGCGTATAATAAATAAAGAAAACTCCTGAAAAACTCGCATTTTATTTTGAGTAAATTTTGCAGAAAATTTAAAGGAATATTTTCTTAAGAAAAATTCACTCAACGCGCAATATCTTCGTAACTTTAAAATGAAAGTCCATTATTTAATGGGTAGAATAAATATTTTTTCGATGATAATAGCCATGTGATTAGATGAATTATCATACTAAAAATATAGTTGCATAAGACGGTATCTTATACTTAAGCTAAGTAAATTCACCTGGGATAATCTCGGAACTATTCCCGCGTCTAATTTCGTGGAGAATCACGGCGCGAACCATTTATCATCTCCGCGTTTACGCTTAAAGCGGGGTAGATATTCGGCGCGGCAAAGGGAACCGCATAAACACAGTGCGACAACGCGCGCATAAATCAAGGGTTGCGTAGAAGACGATATTTCTTAGGGCACGGACGGGTGCAATTTTCGCTGTTTGCAGTCTACTTACTATAAATTCGCGGTCCGGGAGCGTAGGATCGCGTTCAAACGATCCTCCATGAAATCGCCGGTGAACACGCAGGTAATCATCGCTGTCTATATACCTTGTGGCGGACTATACGCAACGTAGCCATGGTAAAACGTAATATAAGACCATACGTCGCATAATACGCGATTAACGCTGCACAAAATATGCAATTACTCCAATTTAATTAAAGCTCCTCTTTTTCTCATTTCTTCTTATTTTTAATCTGCTGTATTAGAAGTAAGTTCAAATCACAAATATTATTATTTCTTAATATAAATAGAAATATTGAGATATGATAAACTTGAAGTATAATTTGGTCTCACCAATCTTCGAGAAAAGTATCTTCTTAAAACGTCGACAAAAACAAGTTTCGAATTTTACACCGCTAAATTAGACAAATTGCACATTACATACTAGTGAATCCTCCTAGTTGGTGCGCGCGATAGTAAATGGCGATTCCGAAGATGGGACCGAAACTCTCTCCCCGAACTCCGTGGCAAGCGATGTATTCAGGAGCATCGGGTGCAGATATTATGCTAATATAATACCCGGTGTCGTGCGGGAGCAGCCCTCTTCTCACCCCGGCGTACTGGTTTTCTGAGGAGACCGCGGCGTGGCGAGAGCCGCGTGGGGAAGAGACGAAGTAATGCGCACGTGCGCGTGCATACACGTTTCACGTGTATGCTACGGAATTCGCGCACCTGCTCCCCACCAAGTTTTCGGTCTCGTCCTTCGGGACGTAATTTGTGAGGTTTACGGGTACGGAGGGGTCGAAGGACACGCCGTAAAAGGGATTTCGGTGGAACCGGGATACGAAAGCACCGCGGACCAACGGAATCCTGCGACCCGTCTTCACCAAGGGATTTCCGTCTCGATCCCGATTCCCGATCCTTTGAACCGAATGGATTGGCTGGCGACCCGTCGAATCGATAGTCCTTCACAGCCTGAGGATCCTCCTCGTTTGGTCGCTGCATTCGTATATAGCCTCGTATACCCTTGATACTTCACTGACTCCCTGTGGAAGTCGGAAAAGTCAAAGATCCTCTCGAGGACACGGTGGACGAACGGGTAAGATGCTAAGTACTTGCGGCGCGTGCCAATAGAAATTTCTAATTAGCCACAAATCATTCGTCTAGTTTGTAGAATCGCTCCAAGTTACTCAACTGTCAACCTCCTAATCTTTTAGTTTCTACTTGTAGTTACATCTGTTACATTAATGTAAGAATTTGTGAAGAAAAGACAAATTATATATGTGTGCGTAATCGATTGCCTTGCAATTTGAGCTTTTGTCATAAAATCCAAGAGTTGTTCTCATAATACAAATTTTATAATTTGTAAATAATCTCAATGTCACTGATATGAGATAATATTTTATCTATTATTATAAAATATTCTACCCATTAAGATTTTTTTAGATAAATGCTATTCACAAGATTATTCTTACAACTTTTTAATTTTTATATCCATTTGTTGTATATAATAGTTTAAATCGTCATTATTAGCGGACCATCATTTTATCATCCGTTGATTCTGGCTACCACTTTCGTATTGGTTTGTGACTTTTATCCTGAAGATTGCTATCAATGCGCAACATTGATAATAATCGACTCAATGAATACCTGATATGTTGGAAGAATGTACATCTGCAGTTATCTCTTTCGAGAAATGGAGCAGATACTCGGAAGCGTCAATCGTTTCTCGTAAAATCAACACCGATCTTGAGTATCTCAGTGATATAACATTAGAATGTTGTCGTAGCTTCATCATTCGATTTCATTTCTCTCTCTCTCTCTCTCTATCTGTCTCTCTCAACTTAATCATATACATTTTCCGATATATACAGCTGCATTTCTTAATACTTTAAGATGTTTCAATATTGTTTTACTCAAGTTATACGTTTTAAATTAATCTGTGCAAAAGAGTCAAACTTCTTCTTTGGTCAAATAGTATTTCATCAATTTTTGTCTAGAAAAAAAGATAAAGTTTTTCAAAAAAAATATAATTTTTGTTGGCAAAAAGAGTCATCATTTATTTTTATAACAAATTAGTTTTGTGTTTATTAAATTTTGATCACGCGTACAACGCTATCTTTACTGGCTTGTAATAAATTTACGTGACAGTCCAGAACGCGACTTTATATCAGTAATAACCAAGCAGGAAGCTAAGGTCGATAAGGCCGAAAATACGGGTGTTCGGATGGTCGGATGAGCAAGCTGGCAAGCAAGTGAGTTGCTATTCGAGGGGGAGAATGGATCTGGTTACTCGACTCCTGTTATCCGTTTGAGACGGTTACCACCCCTCTCATATAGCTTCCTCGGCTAGGAACACATACCTTCGATAAAGAGAGGGGCGACATCGAAGACGAAACCTTCGCGAAATTATATTATCAGTCGGTTTCCCGTTTCTACGCTTGTGCTGTGCTTTCCAATCATTTATAAACGAAGTGCCTCGAGTTTCTTCCACCATAACTCCATCGGCGTTTATGGCTGTTCCTCGAATAAGCCAATCTTACATCGAATTAATCATCCAGAGAACCACCGAGTATTTTTATTATTGTTAAAGTTTAAACTAAAAATGCATCAATATATCTAGGCATTAATAAATTTTTGAAAAGAGAGATTGAGGATTAAAGAATTAATCTTCAATCTCTTTTCAAAAAAAAAAAAAAATTAATCTTACAATCAGTAGTGAAAAAAAAAGTAGAATTTATTAATATGCTTTGATTATAATTTAAGGTTTAACAATCTTTAATTGGATTTAGTTTATATTAATTCTGTTTCTCTCTCTCTCTCTCTCGATAACGAGACAATTATTATTCAGCTTGATTAGCTAAGAAAGTTTGTATACTTGTGAAGTAGAATTAGATATTAAATTAAAAATATGACCAATCTAATAATGTGTAACGATTGTATCGCAGCAGACTTTTGTCAAAACTTTCACAGCAACATGTGGAATCAATATCAATTCGATCAATTCGACAATACATTATAGATTCACGAAATGACGCTGCACGCAGTTTCCTGCGTGCATCCATGATTGTTTCGTGAAAAGCCATTACGTCAAAAGCATTTCAGAAATCTATTGCACAACTCGTGCTAATAGTGAGGTACGAAGACACGGCCGCGATAGCAGCGATAAGAACAATGGCCCGATTTCTGCCGCCATTCACGAGACTCTCTATCGGGACTCAGTGCATGGGCTGCAAGACAGTTACGTGTCCGGAATCTTTGGAAGAACACAAGGGAAGAGCTTGTAAGCGTCAGTTCTCTCTCCACCCTTTCCTTGCCTGTCTTCTCCTATATTTCACCTAACGCGCGCTGAAAATTTACTACGTGCGCTCCGAGATTATTCCGTGTTCCGGAAATACGCGTTTAACCACGGCGCGAGAGAAAGAGAAGGAGAGAAAACCAAGCGCAGGATTCTCGATTATGATACTAAAATGATGCTAAAAGCAGCAGCCTTGCTTGCTGCAGCATGCGTAATGCAACACTGTGACATTTTAAAGTTTAAAAGGCGAGTATTCCTCCCGAAAAGATTATATACCGAAATAGAATCAATCCGAAGAAAATTCCAAAGTCTGCATAAAGCTTATGAAACTCGTCACTTTATGCCCTGATTCTGTAACTCCTAATGACAATGTCGTTATCATTATATTGTCGTTGCGCTACTATACTGTATGGTAAAAAAAGCTGCACAACGACAAAATAATGATAACTATACTGTCATTAGAGTTACAGAATAGGGGTACTGACCTAGTTAAGAACTTAGAAAACTTAAATGTGATTCGTTATTAAGTTTGTTATTTTTTAATTAAACTATTTTCATATATAATCTTATAATAGCCCTTAATTGAAAACTAGCGTGCAATTATGTAGATAATTCTATTAGCTACAATATAAAAAGTTATTTACAAAACTAACGAGTAGAGCAAAGCAAAGTTAATTAATGCTCTATATTTCTTACGAGAGTAATTATTACTAATTTTTACAGTTTATATACAGTTTTGAAAAGATGTGTGAGCTTTGAAACAGACCGTGCATAAAACACACATGCAAAACACGTCCGCACAAATCGTCTAGCAAAATGAGAAAAAAAAAACGATCAAGATGCGCGCGCGCGCGCGTTCTCGAGTCAAAGTCAAACATGTTTTTCCACGATAGCCCGACGTTATCGCGCTGGCTCATCAACGTAATAAGAAACATCCATGATATCATTTCGCGAGTGAGTTGCACAAAAATATTGTCCCGCGCAAAAATCAGCGGAGCGACAGTACTTTTACATCTACAAAGGAAGAAACCGAGTCGAGCATGAAAACTTTTGCCCCGAATTTTGAAGCACCGCACCGCTCGAAAGTTTTTTTTTTAGAACTGATCACTTACCGTCCTAAAAAGGCGCGTTTGTTACACGTGTATGTTCAGTAAGTATGCGAAAAATCTGAGAAGAAATCTGCGAAATTGTCGAATTTCCAGTTCGACTCGCCGACGACGGACTCATCGAACAAGCTTTCTTCCGGTATATACCGTTTTGAATATATAATATGTGTATAAAGAGTTTGAAAATCGTTTTACGCTTCCTGAGAAATTCCGTAATGTAGCGCTATCAATATAATTTTGCTATAGTATAATAAGATAATAATATGATAGAATCAAAATAAAACAAGAAATTATTTGCAGGATAGTTGGTGTTTGTTTTTTTAATTTTTTTAATTTTAAAATTATTTATTGTAGCATGTAAGTAGCACAAGTAGTTCATTAATTATGACGATATATAAGCGTTTAGAAAACTAGAAGTCTGTGGGCAATGACCGATAAATAAAATATTCAAGGATGGTTTCGCATATCGAATGCGTATCACTCTATTTCATCTATTTCTCTCGCGTAAGTCGTGTACGTAAAGTTACACCAACCTCGAGCTGGTAAGTGTGAGAAGAACCTATCGCGTGATGTACCTATACGGAATGTTCTTACGATGCACGCTCGCGCGCAAATATTCACGAGGGGATTGTATCGCCGGGCCGGACGCGTGCTGAAACTTAATGCCGAATTATATACGGAGTACTTCCACGCGTGATAGCATGATAATGATATTCTGCGTGCTTATTTAGAACGTCGAATTTTTCATAATTTCTAATGCGCAAAACTCGCATAAAATGAATTGAAAATAAAAATATTTTTTAAAAATATTAAAAATATTGTATATGTTACACAGCGGAAGATCATAAAAACGTATTATAAAATGATTGTATTAATACTTCATATTAATAACAATTTGCAAAATAATTCTTTGTTTATTGCATTATTAATTTAATTATTTTATCGCAAAAAAACATGTACAGTATCAAGAAAATAGAAATGTAGAATATAATCAAAAACAAATCGATGAAATAATTTAAGTAATAATGAATATTAATTATAAAATGTTGTTTTTCAAATATAATATTTAACCTTTTATGAATTTTCTACTATTAAATAATTTGCTTTAATACACGTGATTTTAACGTTGATTCTAAATAAATCATTCCAAATATAAGAAAGAGAGATGCAAGAGAGCGAAATGTAAACAATATTTACGCAGAAATAATCACTCACGTTGAAGCAATGAAACAAATATAACTATTATCTGTTCTTGGTCACTACGATTAATCGTACAGTGATGAGTCATCCAACATGCATATGATATTGCATTCTACATGATTCACATTACGCTATTACGATAAGTAGACGATTCAGTGTAATTAAAACTTTCAAACTGGAGATATACGCCTTTCATTTCGACAGGTGTTCATGACAAAAAGTCATGAATACCTGTCGAATTGCATTAGACTGCACAGCGCGTTCTTTCTTGCGGATGACAAACCTAAACGAAAACTTGTTTATCCAATGTGCGGTGGTATGTTTCATCCAGGATTGGTCACACCGAGAATGAATCATATAGATTCGCTTCAAATAACGGTGCATATCACGATTTTCGACATCGCTGTTTCGCAGATATGACACAGCCGAGGGAGCATTCATCCGGTCGCGCGGAAATAATGTAACTTGGATGTAACGCGAGCGAGAGGTATGAGGTTTCGCCGAGCAGGCGTTTATCATAATTCTCCTGCGGAATCGCCCGGCCCAGGATATCTGCGTCATCCCGGATAAATGTGTAAAGCGGCCGAAACACACGCGAGTGCGCCAAACGTAATTTCCCCATAAAATGATATCAGACGAGTTGGACGCGCGCGGCTCATGCAAATGCATCGCGCGGATCCTTTTTTTTTTCAACTCCAGATAGAGCTCCGTTAAACTCGACCGTCGCGTTCCGGCGCGACGAGAACGCTTCTTCCACCTCTTTACGTGCAGAAGAGCGTATCAAATATCGCCTCTCTTCGTGGAATACATACGTTTTATCACGACGATATAAACGCGCGGATGTAATAAATCGCGCGACTCGTTCCGCGGGATCAATTGAAAAGTGGTTTATTATTGCCGGTGCTTCTCCACGGTCGCTTTAAAATTCAACGACTCCCTGTACGACACCCTCGGCGCACACGGAGTTGCATCGACATTACCGACGACGTGATTACGCGCGCTCTTCGACACTTCTTTTTTTTTCTTTCGCTTTTTATTGCGCGATATTAAATTCGTGATAAGCCGGTGTTACGTCAGCAGTGCCGTAGTTACGCATGGTAATCCGCGGATGATCCGGCAATCACGACCCCGTTGAATAAATGCGTCCGATCGGCTCGCGTGCGAGCGCTCGCATATACCATCGACACGGTCATTAACGTCTCTATATTGATAACGAAATCGCAGTAAACGCCGGCGCGCTGCCCATGCCGACGCAAAGGGAATGCTGAAACGTCGACGGTCACGAGCGTAAATGAAGTTATCGGACTACCGTCGACACGAGCACGATAAACGGCCGTCAGGAAAAAAAAATACGTAAATAAACGACGGCTGGGAACTGACGCGCACGGACGCACGGCGTCGATTTTAATTCACACGGCCATACCGTTTTTTTTTTCGCAGCGGACAGAATTGGCGACATTTGTGATATTTGCGAGGATTGCAGTTTGCAGTCTCGTGGTCATCGCGCATTTATAAGATAGAATTTAAGGGCGGATCACGCGCGGATTCCCGCGCCGAGCGCATTAATATCCATTTTAACCGGATGCGAATGTGCAAGAGGATCTGGCTGCGTGTGCGCAAAAGTACACACGAGCATGCATCCGCGTGCATTCACGCACGTCGCCGGGTGACGCGCGGGGCAAATGCAACTGTTGTGCACCGGTAAAAGTGACGGCCTTTCAGACAAAATCAAAATTTATGTTACTATACTGCTATACGAGCCGCCAATATCGCGTAATATTTTGTAATAACCACGACAAACACTCTTCTCGCGTTGTTCCCATTTACAGGAGATGTTTGCCGTGGAAGTTTTCGTTTAATCTCCACGTTTAGCGATGAAATTTAGCTCGAGATTTAGCAACACCAAGATTAAGTAAAATCAAATACTCTGTTGTGAACTTGGAATTGCATTCGCTTTCGGCGAAATTTAAAAGTATATTACTCGCAATCGTTCTGTAAATATTTCTCCATGGAGAACACAGATATTTGCAGTTTGTGTGAATTAACGCGTAAAGAGAAATTAAATTGCAATTTTAAACTTTTATATCAAAGTTAAAAACTTTCTGCCTTTAATATATTCGAACACGCAGCTGTAATATTCTTATCTAAATGCAACAAGTTCGAAAAGTTTTGTTACTTTTAAGGACGGTTTATGAAAGTTTACACTCGTACTATAATAATACGTCAACCCTTAATGTAACGAGCTAATCAATCTTCTTTGTCGCTTAAATGTGAGCGCATGCGCGCGTGGACACAAGTATTATTTACAGGATATTTTTATGGTGAGTGGATAACGAGAAGAGATTTTTCACGACGGCCGACCATCCGGTCGCGAAAATGATTGGCTTAACGAGCGCTGTGGGAGGAATGCTTCTAAGAGGACGAGAAAAAGCGACGAATGAATAACGACCGAAACGCCTGTGAAAACAGAACCGCGCGACATTTTCTTCCTACTGCGCCGTCGCTAATGGACGGTTTCGGATTTAGTCATATCCGTATTACCGTGAGAGGCATTAATCTGTATCACCGTGCGCGCGCAAACGTCTGAACTTTTGTACTCAACTCGAGTCTTCCAAGGAAAAAAACCATGCATTAGAAGATAGACGAGACTGCCGTACATTAGAATATCATACGTTATTAATGTTATGAATAAAAAGTATTTTGCAGTTATCGTAAAATGATAAAGATTTGTACAAAATTAACACGATCATTCAACGCAAAACTAATTTTACAACTATTTTGTAATTTTAACAAGATTAAAAGAGAAAAAACTGTGAAATATCTAACTATATGTATTTATGATTAAACGTTTTTACTGTAATTTTTGTTTACAATTTTCCTAATTTTATTTATTTCTTATTTGGTTTAATATTAGATTAAAAATTGTAATTGTAGAATAATAAGAATTTTGTCAGTTAATTTTATTAGACTAAAATTGTAGTTTAAGGATTATTCGCATATATAACGCATCATAATATAAAAATTTACCTCTGATAAGGTTAAAGAGCGACCTAGAGCCAGTGAAAACGAAAGAATTGTTTCAAACCACCGATATTGCGATCTCGAGCATCACGCGAGTATTTCCAACGGCAGAAGCAATTGCACAAAGAAGTCGCGGATTCTCTTGCAGACACGAGAAGGAAGAAAAGAGTGCAAGACAGATAGATAGAGACAGGGGCGTCTAGAAAGACAGTCAGAACCGGCGGAACGTAAGAAGATTCCGGAGTTGAAAGAGCAGACTCCTGTAGCTTTCCCTCGAAAGGTGAGGCTGCACAAGCTCACCCTCGCCGCTGTGCGCACCGCCTCTTTCTCTCTCCGCTTTCCACGATCTATAGCCGGCTTAACTCCGGCATGCTCGTATTTTACGGGGCACAACACACATACACACACACGCACTCAGATACCATACACGTATATATGTACACGTGGTCGCACGCTGCAGGACCGTTCCCCTTCTCTTTAGCCCGTGGAAGCGTGTCTTGGCGCTCCAGGGTTCCTTTTCTCCCTCACAGGTTTACGTTGTGCCTCGGGCCTGCGTTCTCCCTGAAACCTTGGCGCCCATCCCCCAATCCGTATAAGCTAAAAACGACTTGGTCGCTTAAGGTTTCGCTTAATCTTCCCTTATCCCTCAGCGTGGCAGGTACCCGTAGGATCGTGGGAGATCTGCCCCGCCTTCGTTCCTTTTTTCGTCGTCAAGGGCGGGTGGAGGAGGCGACGATCGTGTCGCCTCGGTGACACATCTAGAACGATCCCTCTTTCCGCCGGCCGGCGGGTCTCGGATTGTACGGGATTAATATTGATGAAGGGGAACTTAAAAAGGAGATGGGGATAGATCGAGGCAGAATTATATTCGTTGTGTGTAAGCATGCAGCGTGGCCGATGACCGAAGCCTTACAAAACGCGCCGCAGACAATGTTGCACTGCGCTTAAGACTTATTGCAATTGAGAAAGCGAGAAAGAGAGAGTGAGAAGAGATAAAGGAAAAATCAGTTTTTCTTAATAAAAAATTCAAATCTTCCCTACTATCCAAGTTGTATAAAAAGTTTCCCATTTTAATCTAATATACCCAATATCACCTCACAACCCGGCATAATACAAAACTAATAGAAAACAATCTTTTCTGTTTATTTTATTCTTATTTGAAACAAAATTTCAAAAGTGTGTAACATTAGCTGAAGCAAATAAACGAATTAGTTAAGCAGCTGTTAAAAATTTGAAGTATTGGATCGAGTAAATAAGTAAGATAAAATGGCTAAATTAAATTGAAAAATGTCACGGATAGAATGCATTTGTACACGATAGTAGCAGCTCTACGTGTCCTTTGTTTCCTACAGCAATTTCATTATCGCCCGTCTGAGATCCAAAGTCAGTCGATCCCACACAACGCCTTACGGATCTGCTCTGACGCTCTACGAATAAATCTAAAACCAGAGGCCTGGGTGACACGACGCGCGTCGTGTTCTGCTCTTTTATTCGGGGAAAGATGAAAGTCGGCCCCCCCGATCAGTCATTGCGACAGCACTCCCGCAATGACACGAGACAAATCGAAAAGAAGAGGAAACGATTCGTTTCTTGCTGCTAGATCGAGTTTACATGGAAATAGTAAGAAGATATATCACGTTATCGAATTATTTGCCTATATTTTTCAAGAGAAATGGCATAGAGTGACCGAGGCTATTGAATAAATAAAATAATGATTTTATAATAAAAAAAATTATTAGCCAATCAATAATATTATTAAAAATAATGAGTATTTATTCAATAGATTAGTTATTAATTTCATCACTAAAATATTGTTGTGAAATAAATGAAGAGGTCTGAAAAATGTGAATCAAGTTTGAAATAAATTTTACATCGATAGAATAAAATGACAATGCTTGAGTAACTTCCGTTTAATTCAGTTAAGGTCGCTTCGCATAAATTATGACATGACCGTTAAAGGTATTAACTAGCACCAACTTCCCGGACAGCCATTCGTTCCAGTGGTAACCAACCCCCCTAGTTATTCGACACTGGTTATCCGACATGGATTAACATGGTCTAATTAGCATGTCTACGACAACCAGAATTCCCAGGCGGATCATTGATTTCTATTTCGGAAGGATGATATCAAGGAGATCGAAATCAGTTGTAATAATTCTAATTAAAATATATAGTTACTTATCACAGGATTAGAACAGAAATCTAATACATTTTTAGAATTTAAAGTTATTCAAGATATGTAATTTTTCTTGCATCCTTCTGAATTTTTTTTACCCCAATCAAATCTAAGTTTTTCTTTAATATCCTTAAAAAGTCGCGAATTAAATATTCGAATATTAATTTTTCAATTAATTAAATAACGTGAAAGAAAAATAATCTAACCAATCAATAATATATAGATTCGCACAATCACGTAAGGCGAAGAAAAATAGATCCTCCCGAGACCGTTGGCAGCTTCTCTCTTGCTCCCCCTCCCTCCCTCTCTTCTCCTCACCGACACGTTTTCCGACAGCGGACCAACTCTTTCTTTTTCCCGCCTTTTCTTCCTTTACTCCTCGATTCCTTTCAGCAGTTTCCTTCGGATTCTGTTATGAACGCTAGCGCAGAAACGGCGCCCGATATCCGCGTCGCGGGACCGTTGCGGGACTTTTTAGAGAGGACTTTTGCCCCTTTCAGGGTAACCGGAGCCACGAGACGAAGGAACGCAGGAAGAACGGGGGCAGTGAGAGTGGACACTGTAGTTCTTCATGCGAGGGGAGAAGGAACTCTTTGTATCGGGGGCACCGACCGTGAATCCGGTACCAGTATCTGTACATGCTGCTCTTCCTGCTCGATGCAAAAACGTGGTCCACATCTCTAAAATTTCGCGTAGAACCGCGCGTCACTTTGTAACAAATCTGTCTTTAGGCAAAAATAAATGTTTTGCGATATCTTATCAAACAAATATTGGGCAAGAACGGATAAATTGTGACATATTTTTAACCCACAATCTAATAGATTACATTCAAAAGAACAGCATCATATGTCAAATAAAAAATTAAAAAGACTTCAGCATTACCATTATCTGTCTGTTATTTGCTTTGTGAAGTCTTATCGGTATTGACGAAGTTTCCTCCAAGTGTCATTTCGCGTTACTTTTATTATATGTACAAATGTGGCAGTCGCGACGTCCATTGCGGGAAATATGTGTGTACAAAATCAATTCGATTATTCCGCCAGTCGAGTTCTTGCGCGTGTAGCAGACGTCCCGACAAAGTTTTGGGCCGAATCATTCCCTTTTCCAGAAGCCACAAAGGCTTTTCTTGCATTATTTTCGCCGGAGCACGCCGAGGGATTGCATCCTCCGACGGTGGATCAGCCGGAGCGAGAATAAAGGAAGAGAACCGCGGGAGGAGAGACGCGAAAAACGACGGAGGCAGCCGCGCGATGCAGAAGAACGGAACCGCGCCAGCATGGTCAGCCGAAGGCAAAACAAGAGCCACGAGCTTTATTGACTGGAACCGATGAAAAACGAGGAGAGAGATCGACCATCGCCACCATTCCGCCGCGCCGAGTCGAACCAAACCGAACTGAACTGAACCGCGCCATGCCACGTCGGTCCACTTCGAAACTCGAGCTCCAAGGGAGACCGATGGGGGGATAAAAGTTCTCCCGCATCTCGCATCGATGCGATAGGTAAATACGCGGGGATAGATACGTGATGTTACCTACGCGAGTACATATGTGCCACGGCGTATACGCGTTTCCCGCGAGCGCGTCGGGACTCGGGAGGGTGCATCGCCCTCGTGCAACTGCGAAAGTTTTGCCGCCCATCCCCGCGCACGACTCACCCATTCGCAATTTTCACCTTAGCGATCGCGTCCGATAGTCCCTCGCAATCTCCACCGAATTATCAAACCCCGCCATGCGAAACGATTCGCATTTACTAATCCGTATCCGTAATCGACGAATCCTTCGCGCTTAACTTTAAGCAATATAGTGAAGTCATCCAGAGTCCCTATTTATAATAATTTACAATTTATGATAATATCTGTGTTTTACTTGCAAATATTAATCTGCAAATACAATTTAGTTTTGTTTTAATAAAATATCAAAAAAGATCATCTTAAAATTATATTAGAGTTCTACAGGGAAATACTCACAGGCAACGTTATGCGTTTTTTGTTCCAAGTCTTATTTTTGTATGCGAATATAGATCCAAAGCTTCAGAACACATGACTCTTAGCCTACGGCGATTTGTTTATTCGCGCTGTGCTCGTTACAATGCAGTTTTACGAGAACAGAAATGCGCTTCCGAGGAAAAAAAATGACTCGACAATCCGTACGCCGCCTTTTCCTATTTCGCGTCGACCGCACGCGAGAAAGCATTTCCAGATCCCCGAATATTTCTCCGCTCGCGCGGCCTGTACGGGCCGATGCACTCGCGTATTGCATTTCTAGCAGACAGCTACGTGGCCATGCTACATAACCGGTACGTACGTATGTACATACATACATACGTATATGGGAGTTACGTGTCGAATCAACTACGATCGGAGAACAGCTGACGCGATGTCCCACGGACCAATCAGTTTTATCCGTCGTGGAACCGGCCCCCGTCGTTCGTCGTGCAATTTCGAAGATTGCGCCGCGGCACACGATGACGACCGGCAGTGACATCGCCGGGCCATCGACTTCCGGTTCCGTCTGGAAACCGCAGTGTCAAAGATTAACGACGTATCGTGACTCGTGTCACGGTCGGTGAGCAACGAATCGGTCGAAGAGTCCCCGACATGGTCCCCGAGGAACCCGGCGACCACGAAACTGAAAAAAAAAAATGGAAAACCGTAGGAGGAGGAGGAAGAGCAATCGTCCACGACGTTCCTCAGAGCGCAACGTTGGCCCTCTCTCGTGTATACACACGTATACGCAGACATGTATAAACGGCCATCTATCGAGATACTTGGTCGCAGCGCAAGTCGGAAGTTGCTTTGAGCTTTGACAAAAGTTTCCGCTTCGTTTAGGCGCTAAACTTGAATCGATTCAATTTGATACTGTTGCCTTATGCCAAACCCGGCATTACACACTTAAATGTGTGCGATACGTATGTGTATGTACATGTGCGACCCGCAGCTTGTGTATCACGCGCGAGAGCCGTATTCAGATCGGATAAAAGTTTAAAGCTGTGACTCTCAGTAGTAAACCTCGGCAACTTCAGCGACACGAATGGAGAAGGGGAGGCGTTTTCGCGCGTTCTCTTTTTTCTTCACGAAAGAAGGGGTGACGAGACGTACAAGAAGAAACGGAGGAAAGGAGAGGGGGCGGACACAGCGAGAGTCGCTTAAAGTCGTAATTGCGCCAATTTCGATTCGCTCCTCTTTTCTCTTCCGTTCGCTTTTCATCTCTTCAATGCTACTTCTGGTAATGAGAATGAAACAAACGCTTGCGTCTCGTCGAATCGAGCCGGCAATATCACTCGCTGAAGTGAAATAAAAGATCTCGCGGTAGACGTCGGGTTTGAAATAAAGTCTTTATCAATTGATGATTGATAAATTAATTGAATTCGTAAGCAGAAGCAAATTACTAATTTTAAATAAAAAATGAGCGAAAAATAGACGTCACATAAATTGTATGTGCTTAAATTTAAATCATAACACTTAAAAGATCGAAAAAATTAAGAAATCAGAGGAAGTACTACGAATAACGTGTTATATTATCGATATACAAATTTTTAACACATTTCAGTTTGTTGCACTTCTTTAGTCATGAAAAATATCATGGATATAAAATCATTTGTTTCAGAAACAAATATTTTTATATTGCAAAAGATAAACTAATGAATAATAATATGAAATTTTCATTTACTAAATTTATAATAAATAAGAAGTAACATACCAAATATGATATTAGAAAACATATATTTGAATAAAACATAAAAATATATTATCTCTTCTAATCTCTTAAAATTTCTAAAAATATATCGGTAATTCTGAAGAAATTAGGGTTTCCAAAAATATATCCTATTTCGAGGACACGCGATCTTATACTTAAACGATTTATTCATCAAACGAGCTTTGCTGCCGGCCTGTGAGTAAAAATACGCACTCAAAGAAAGTGCGAGAGAAGTAAGGGCGAAATTCGAGAGGGACTTTACGCGCATCCGGAGTCGTGGAGATGCTTTTGAGAGCGAAATGTTTTCGTTTTGAGGTCCTTTAGTGTTCTCCAGAGCTTTCCCGCGGGAAGCCCTCCTCTTCTTTTCACGCGAATGCAGCTACGATGATGGCCGGGTTTTTAACCCATTCTTTCATGCATTTGCAGCTTTTTCACGACGCCTTTGATGTGACTAGCTGGGGTTGCGCGCAGGTTTCCCCGCCATATAGGTATGTGTACATGCAGTCATAACACACCCTACACACCCTCATATATACGCCTACATACAGAGAGTTTATAGGTAGAGACCCAACTATACGTCCTCCACTTTTTCCGCCTTTCCGGGATCTCCTTCTCTTTTCTTTGTTTATACAGCACCTCTTGGATGGTTGGATAACATTCAGGGGCAACCTCTTCAGCCCCGGACCACCCCCTCTATTTTCCTCCATTTCCCTCCATCCGCCGCGCCGCCGCCACCACTGTGCCGCTAATCACTCTGCCGCGAATGTATTGTTGGTTTTGCTTTCTCCTTTTGCCACTGCTGTGAGGGAGAGTTGCCGCGAAAGAACGAAAAAAAAGAAGCAGTCGACGGTGAAATGAATTGATCGATGGCGGGAACAGAAAACGAAACACTCGAGAGATTCGTTCGTTCGGTATTTTTCGTATGTAAACTAAAGTAAAACTAGTGCGATTCTTAGATATGAGAGTCTAACCCGACAAATATAGAACAAAATTAATTGGAAGTGATAGACAATGTTAAAGATAAATACAACAAATAAAACAACATAGTAATTTCTATTAATACGAAAGTAATATATAATCTTTTATAAAGTTATTAAAAAATACTACACAAATATTAATAAAAATTAATAAATTATTAAAAAATAGAATTATAATGTTTATTAATAAAAAATTATAACATTGTTTCATTTACTAAACTGTCTCACAATGTTAAATTAAAACTTTGCTCTTGAATCCCTAAATATAGATATATTAAATAAGCAAAATTAAATAAAAATTCTTAAAAAATATCACAAAGCGATGAAAAAGTGATGCTACGAATTATTAACAAAGAAAATAATAGACACTAAAACTGTTTCATATATTGAGGGAGTAATATTCTACGCGATGAGAGTATGTTTACAACTTCTTAACGATATATTGTTACGTATAGGTATATAGTCGGCTATGTACATAACATACAACATAGAGACGACTAAGCCAAAGCGCGAGAAAGAGATAGAAAAAATAAATAGATGACAAAAAGAAAATGACACTTGGCGGAGGAGAAATAATTTCACTCTCGGTTTCCTTTTTTCCCGTTCTCTTGTCTCGTCGCCGCCCGTTCTTCGACATCGTTCTCTTTCCCCTTTATTTTTTCGTGCGACGTTCGTCGCCCGTGCACCACGCTTACGATCCGACACGAATGAGAACGAAGACGAAGAAGGCGTCCTGCCCGTGGCCGCTACGGAGTCGTGACGATTGTAATTTACATAAGCTTCCTTTTCGATGACGACGTCGCTGAAGCTATATACGACAGTAAAGAAACGAGCAGGAAACGACCGAAGGATCGAATTCTTTGCATTTCGCACTTTAGATCGTCGCGATACAGTAACGAGGGTTTCTAACAAGAAGGACGGAGAGTCATTTTGATTATCATCTTGATTATCTTCGCGATATATCAGAAATAAAAATGATGGGAGGATGAAATAAAATGTTAAGACAAGCAGAGAAGCATTAAAAGTATAATAATATAATGTCAGGCTAGTAAAGTCAAATAAAGAGTAGAAAAAAAGATAACTTGGAAAATTCTGAAATTTAAATAAATAACCTGCGAATTTCCTCGAGCAAAAACTGAAAAAAGAAATCACTTATTTCTGAACACAAAAGAAATAAATCACAATTCTAAAATCTTTATACATAAAGTCTAGACCATGTTTAAATAAAATTATATCTTATAATGATTTAAAGTGCGCCCTCGATTTGTCACAAATTTGTCGTGTGGCAAATGTTTAATTTATTTAAGCGAATTTCTCGATAATAATACGATACCATCGTATCGTTATGGTTCGAATGTATCGCGATGATAATGCAATTATCACCGTACGACCAGCTATCTCTCGCCCGGCTTCTCGGGAATGGAAGTTCTCAGTCGCGTAATTGGTACGTGACTGGCTGTTCCCCGCTACTCGCGTATCTATATTTGTGCCGTAGCTCTTTAATGAAACGATATTATCTTTACGACTCGCTCGCTTGATAATAGGGTTAGAGGAACCGGGACTATGCGAGCAATGCGGCGCGTAATTGAGGCCGCGTCCCTTCCGCGAGTGAAAATTTTTGCGCTCCCGCAAAGTTACGCGAAATAGCTCTCACGATCTTTCCGGCCTTGAGTACGAGACGTAGACACATTCCTAGAGTCGATTTTGCCGGTCTAGCCGACGGACGCGGAAAACTTCGTAATAGCCATAGAACCTTTCGTGTCTTATGAATGCTTCCTAGTAAAAATTTTGTAAGTGACGATTCTGTTCGTTGTAACAGCAATAGATCTAAAGTTATGAAAAAGTAGTTATCGTCCAGGAGTCAAAGTTTGAAACTTCCTAGAAATAATACTGTAGAAGGTTATGTGTGTGAATATATACCAGCAGCGTATTTGTCTTATTTAATCTAAAGATTGTCTAAATATGTCACATGATAAAATTGTTAATATATCACTATACGATCAATCAGCGTAAATATTTTCTTTCGTAAGCCATGTAACTATTTCTTATCGATGATAAAAATTCGACTATCGCAATAATAAAAAAGTATACCATATTTACAGCGTTAAAAATTCATACACTACTATTCAAACATCGCTTATGTAATTTCTATTTTTTTTTTCGGATTTTTCTAATCTGTTATGATATACGCACAGGCACGTGCATAATCAATGTGCAAATTATTGCTGTACAAATCTGTCTGACCGTCGTGCATTATCAGTATCTCTGTAGTCTAGACTTAAAGCGGATGTGCCTGCGTTTGGCACAAATGTGATAAGCATATCTATTGCGGTATTGTGTCCAGAAGTGAGCATCTTCGACCTGTTCCGCCGTGGTCATTTCGTATCTCAACATAAATTTGTGTTTGAACAACTTTTCGTGAAAATATAACACTGTGTGATCTAACTATATATATTTGTCCTTTCTTGACAAAATATTTTATCGTATTTATTGTCCCTCTCTACAGCATCCTTGTATTAATAACAATAAAAATTTTTTTAAGTTTTTTTTTCTGTACTTTATCTGTACCGCACCTTATTTGTAACGCAATCGATCAAGTAGCTACTCAACGTACAAGTCATTGCTCCAACGTAAACAACAGCATATGTTCAAGAGACGCGCCACACAGCACAACTACCTGCACCTGCATTCCTTTTTCTCCTTGTCCGGTTTACGAGCACAGAAGAGAATTTTCTTTCTCTATAAAGAGTAAAATCCTGGACGCCGAGGGTTTACACAGATCACACGGTATCTTCTTGCGTAAACACGGATTGCGTCAGGACTGTCACGTTCTTCTATCGGTGTATTGAAAACGCCGCCGTATATCTTTCGTATTTGCCGTCCACACGCCAGGAATTGATAGACGGAATGAGGGAAAAGAGAGTGACGAAGTGTAAAGCGACAATCTTGGCGTGGCCGATAAGTAACGTTTGTGCGTGTTAAGTTATAGATATAGCGAGTTCCGTGACTCACTCATTCGCCGAACCAACCCCCTCGGACAAGCTGGTAAATGACCAGTCACCACCCCCGGTTTTACCTGGAACTAATTCGGTAACAGGTCCGTGCCCGGAATATCCAACGTCGAGTTACGAGCGGATTAGTTTAAATCGCGAGGGTCCGAATGCGGCTCGTATTCGAGCCTAACACGTCGCCACCAGGGCTTTTAATTATAAGCGATACTCCGACGTCGGATTAAGTGGTATTTACTTTGGACGCTTGAAAACAGGGATTTCGTAATAATTTTGGAAATATAACACAGTTACGATAATATGCAGCGTGTGCGGATATAACGAGCGATGTTGCCCTCAGAATTTTCGCGTTTGCATTCTCAAAACATTTTCACAAATTTTCAAGATACTCGGAGGTTCTGATAACGTTCAGGGTATTGCACCCCGAATGCGTCATTTATACCTGTCTACTCTCGATTGCAAGAATTATCGACTAACGCGAGGCGGATAAAAGACAAGAAGGAGTAATCTCGTATAAACCTGAAGCAATCGAAAACGTCGATTCTAGAAACGGGAGTGCACTCAGCCCTACGATAAGAGCAAAGAAACTCGAATAATCTAATCGGCCGGTATCTATCATGATTACTGTTCTCTCCTTGAAGCACCGTCTTCCTCGCAACTCTTTTTTCGCTCTCTTTCATGCGAACAAAATTAAACGTGTTTGATTTTTGACATTCGACTATTGACATCCGTGAATTGAAGACACTATAGCAAATATTTCTCTTCTTTCTTATCAAGTTTAACTTGACGATCGATTTTATTTACTTATGTGATAAGTGATAAACATCGATAAAACACATATCGTGAACGATTCATAAACCGGTAAACATGACATCATAATTTCGACAAAATGATCGAAACGACAAAACAATTAGAAATCGTTATAAATCGTAAAAGAATGTGCTAAACTGTACATAAAGAACACAAGTATATACAATGCCTTATATATTATTCAAAAATCTCGAGTTAAAGAGAATTAAATATATTTAATTTCCTTCTGCAAAGCAAAATTTAAATTAATACCAAGAATTCCGATCAATGCATCCGATCATTACGTATGACTATTAGAACGCGAGATCGGTCCTAGGGCGGCACGTTGACTAGATATATACCTGGCATGAGAATAGCGGCGCGGACTCAATTCTCCTCGCCATCCTGGCGCATAGCGAGCCTTGAATTTCCGTCGTAATGCACCCACGGGCCGTACTTCCATGCTAAGCCGGTATAGCTTGGTGGAACAGCCACTTTCGTCGTGCTTTTCCGCGGCTCGCTGACGGTAGCGTGGGCACGTATAAACGTCGAGGGGGACTCGGCGCAGGTAGAGGGGAAAGAGGGATAGACCACCATAATTCAGAACGAGTGCTAAAGGGAGCCTCGTACGTACCACTGCGAAACTCTCGCATATACCCGTCCTCACTATTACGGGCGGTACAGGCGAGCGAGCAAGCTCGCGTGGAGCAAAGAGGTTCGGAAGAGCAGGCACTCTACTCATAAAAATACCGACATGCGGCAAAGAGACCGGTGGCCGAGGCTGGCGAAAATAACACTTCAAGAGATCTTACTTACGGGCGATGTAGAGCGAGGAAAATTCGCGGAGAGAACAACCGCGGCATTCACAGTGGACGAGAAAAAAAAAGAGTCGACTAGGGTGGCGCGGGATCTTTCCTCGCAACCGAAGAAGTCAGTTGGAGCCAACTTATTATTTCTGTTCCGTAAAGCTTACTCCGCTTCAATTCTCGTATCGTGCTTTTATAAACTTTAATATTGCGTTTTGTATTTTTGTTTCAACATTTTAATATTTGCAGCATCTTCCAGATATTCGAATAATGTCGATATAACAAAATCAGAGATTTGTTGCCACAAGATTTTTTCTCATCTCTAGTTTTCTCACAACTAATCGCAGCAAAACTTTTGCGAATTAATAATTATTAATTGAATGAAATCAAAAGAAAAAATATATATACCGTGCAAGTAGTCGTCAGAGCAACGACTCAGCAAGTCGACAATTTCTATTTCTCTCGGAAAAGCTAAGTTGTCGCCCTTGTCAAAGGGAGTCACGTACGGCACATTCAAGAAGGAAACTGTCATACCTTTCATAGACAGCGCCCGATACATTCACCTTGCGCACGCCTCAGCCTCCGAAGGAGCAAAAGAAAAGGGAGCTGTAAGATAGAGAGCAGAAGCGCGATGTAGAGACGAAGCGGCGAAGGCTTTCCGCGCGATGATGCTTTTTATACAGCCTCCTCCCTCGTTCCCTCTCACCTTCTTCCAATGCCACCCTTAATCCTCCCTGCACCGCCGAAACTGCGGCGCCATAAGCGGCGCGCCACGTAGCTACTTCACTCGCAAATAATTCGTTTTGTTCCCTCGAAGGTGTTAATATCGACGCCATCGCGTCCGTAGCTTCTCTGGCATTCTTTCTTTCCATTTTCTCCTCCGGCCCTTCGACACGACCGCTGCACTCGCTTGTTCGCGCGTTCCTCAGAGGACGCGCCGCTTGAGGGAAAAGGCTGTTTGTCAGCCTTCCTTCATCGATTCGACCGTCGAGCCGCGTGTAAGCAAACTTACAGAGACGGCGAGAAGATGAGAATAGAGAATATCCTGAATAGAGAAGGGATGTACGACGGGGGCCTCCTATTATCGACGCCATCGCGGGCGCCCCGCTAACACAAAATAAAATTAGCGCTCGTAACGTTTTATGCACCCCCACTGTCTACCCAAGCAACGTGAGCGAGAAAAGGACGCCGACAGGAAGAAGGGAGTGGGCCGTTCACTGCCGCCGTTTCACCCTTGAATCCCTACCACGTTGCTCACAGTCGCGTCCCTACGGCTACCGCTCTCTTCGTCTCCAACCCCTCGCGAGCCTGTCTCACTCTTACACGCAAACTCCATTAGGGGGTCCTGGCACTCGCGGGGAATACCGTATTATGACACCGGAGGGCTTAAGGAAGAAACGAAGAACGCGCGAATGGAAGGACACGCGAGAGACGAAGGACGCAAAGATGCGCGACGAACGAGTAAAAAAGACAACGAAAAATAAGGGTGAACAGTAAGAAGAGAGAGAGTGTGATGTTCTGCCTGGAAACGGAGGTTTTCTTTTCTGACGGCCTCACTTAAGCGAGGAATTATAAATATATCCTTTTTGCAGATCGTGCCGGATATGCAGAATACAAGTGCATTACGCTCACAGGAGGATATCACATTAGATATTTAAAATATCCTCCTACCCCCGGAGAGTATCTCATTTTGCTAGAGTTCTTTTGTTTGCAATCGTTTTTGTTACGTAATAATTTTGCCGTTATGAACTAGTTTTATGTTCATATTTCACAACCAATGGTTCTTGCAGATTGTTTCGAATAAAATATGCATTATGTCAAAATTGCGAGTACTTTTCAATAATGTATACATTCGAAGAATAATTACATAAAGCTACTTTTATGACAAGCTAAAAGTCTCATCATGATAATGGATATCTCGTCGCGAGATACCATCCGTATCTTCGTAGATCTTCGTAAAAGTCATAATCGTGGTATGTTATATACTCGTCGCGAGATGTCGATAATGAGTATTATTGAATACCGAGCGATAATATATTTATTAACGCGAGATATCGTGCAATGTGTTATTATTTCGAATGGTTTTTTTTTATTCACAATATCTTGTCATCGCCTTCGTGGAAATGTAAAAAACGAAACGCGTGCGAGATTTTAAGTTTGTGTTATACTCCGAAGGCACCCTTTGCGCCCCCAAAAACCGCATCGGAATATATCCTTCTACCGTTTCACGAGACCCCTGACGGTGTCGTAACTTTTCAATATTTTTTCTTTTTTCTTTTATCCGCCGTCGCGCCGGCTGAATATACCGACCAAACATAGGCGACCTCGGTGCCACCGGCGCGCGCGAGCGCGCACGCGTCTGGAAACGCTTAGATAAAAGCCAACTCTTTCATCCGGTTATGGACTTTTATAGTGAGTCTTATCAGCGTGCCCGTCATCGAATGTGTCACACAGTAAGGAACAGATATTCAGTATTATATGCACCTGTATTACAATAATGTTTTTCATCCAAAAAAAATTTTTTTTATAAAGTTTAATTACCGCTCGAATATTCCAAGGATGAATAACCTGATTTAATTTGAATTCGCGTTATTTGACGAGCTGTTAAAAGAAACTAGTTGAACGCTGATGTGATTATCGAAAGAACGTATTCTTTATACAAAAATTATAAAGTCACAATACTATGACGGAAGTGGATTGAAAATAGCAATTCTAATCTCGACGTCGGCACCTTCCTCGATCTGAAGAGGGCGGAAGTGGTCGAGATGCGTGGCACCACAATTTCGTTTCGTATCTTCCGCTTGGTGCACCGTCTCTCGCGCGGTTCGTGACTAGAACCGACAAGGAAAGGAAAATTTCATGAATTGAAGCACGACGAGTGCGCCGCTTCCGTCAAGCGAACCCGCGCCGCGACGGGGAAGAAGAGGAAAATCGATAGCGCGCGCGTCTCAGCCTCCTCCTTGAGAATTTCTTGCGATCGCTCGTCGAACTCTCACCTCCGACCGCCGCCCCCGTCTATCCACCATCGACGGCTCTCAACTTATCCCCCGCGCCGCCTTCAGACTCGATCCATAACGGTTTTTGCCCGAAGCTCCCGTCGAGGCAAAATAGTTGGAAAGCCTCGGGTCATCCATCAAAGTAACGCGATTCTCGTCGACCTCGCTCGTAAGATTCGCCGACCTCCGCTTAGCCCTCGCGAACTTGAAGGTCCTATATAGCCTAAACTCTCGGCATTCTGCGCAACGATCTCAACGACGATAACCGCCACGTGTGACATAATCGTTGCCAATATAATATTCCAAGGTCGAAGTGAATAGTCAGCTCGATAATCGTTCCGTCTCGCTCTCCTCTTACTTTGTTAATTTAGTGCACTCCCGCACCCGTTACATCGTCGATAGTCGGGCGACGTCAAGAGCTTGCTCGCCCTTTCCCCTAATGGATCGAGTGCGCGCATATATCTAGCCGACGGGATATCCGAACGCATCAGAGGTCGAGATCCGTTCGTGCACCGAAAATAGAACGAAAATGGGAAATATCTACCCTTGCCCGCGCGTTAGAGACGAACTACTCCGCCGAACGTTATATCCCAACCTCGCAGGCGTAACTAACGCTTTCCGTTATCCACCCGATAACTGGTTCACCGTCGATTTACGAGGTTTTAGCCGTTCTTAGAAGACCGATGGGAAGACAGGCTCGCGAGAGAAGGAAGAATCGAAGGGACGAATGAGAGAGATAGGCAACGTTTATCTCTTACGCTCCATCGTTTTACGCTCGTTGCTTTTCGGGCAGCGAAAAATCTCAAGCAATAGTACGCGCGAATCTCGCGAATCCACGAACAGAAAGGATAGAGCTGCGAATTGCATTTCTCTTTAGCGTTCTATAGCGATCGGTTCTTCCCCGGCGGAAATGAGACCGCGGAGTCTCGCCCGATTCTCCCCAACCGCGCTATTTCACGTATCGTCGAGGAACACGGGTCACGCGCAGGGATCGGCGCTCCACGTCGCGTAATTAAATGATAAGGATCAAAGGGAAGAGTTGCCGGTTGAACTTTCGGCCATAGAAGCTTCCACGTGATCCAAGAACAGTGCGACAATACGACAGAATAGCAATGAGAAAGCGAGGAAACTTGATTGGCCGTATATCGAACATTATTAGAGCGAAACGTTGTTATCGGAGTTACTTGACACGGTACCTTCGTCGGAGAATGACATTGCATCTACCGTGTGTGGTAGACGTCTATTTGTACACGTCTCACGCAACGATCAGTAACGATCGACAACCGCGTCGATACGTTACGGTACTTTCCAGTTACCACACATTTTCCTCTGCGCTTGACGTGCTAACATCGTCGATAACTATAGTTCCTAACAATTCACATTCGTAATAATGATTTAAGATAAATTTCCATGTCATATATGAAATATCTAACAAAATAACAAAACATAGAAGAGTATCAACATTAAAAATATATTAAATATATCATATCATATAAAGATCAACGTATTATTAATAACTTAAAAACTTAAATAAAAACATTTCTTAAAACATTTGTTTGAATGAAATAAAGGCAATAAAATTTGCACGTCTTACACATATGACATCAATAAATAATTCAATATAAAAATCTACATGTACCTATTATATGCTTAATTATTATTAATATTTGCTAATCAATTAAATAACAAGTCATATATACCTCAGATAATGTAAAACCTTATAAATTCTACGAAAAAAAATCTTTTTTTTTCTTTTGCGCATGAGGAAACAGAACGAAATATAGTAAATCGAGCAGGTGCGCTCAGGAACCATAACATGAATGAAAAAACAGACTTTCATCTACGCGTTAGGGACCTCGTTTTGATTATTCCGACAACCCTTTTCGCACTCGTATGAAACAGGAAGCCGAATTTTCAAGGTCGGTTTCACAGCAACGAAGAATAACGAGTTCACGTTCTCACGCTTGCACCCATATTTGACTTTCCAATTAACGCACCCGTTCGAGTCACTCGATCCGAAACAACGAATACGAGAAGTACTCCGCAATGTGTGCGAATGCACGCGCGCTGGCAGGGAATGGCGAGTACGCGCAACGCGATTTATCACTCAATTTGTCCGAAGAGCGTCGTTCTTTCCAACGTCAATATGGCCTGGGAAGTGATCGCTGTAATTATTTTTCAAGGACTCGGTAAGTACGGGAGAAAGCACGAAGGTCCGTTGCGAAAACCGCAACGGCGCGGCGATGATAATGAAACCAACGCGGGATGCCCTATCGTCGGTGCCGTTAAATATCAAAGAACGAGATAATTCTCGCGTGGAGTGAATTGCATGCTCGGAAAAGACCCGCGCGAAGGACAGAGGAGAGCTAATACACCGTGAGTATCGTCTCCTTATTCCTTGAGAATTGATTGCGCGGTGTAAAGTCGCCGAGGAGCTGCGCAACGCGTTGTTTTTAGTGTTTACACGTTAATTGAATTTCTGTTACGTAAAAAAAGAAGACAGCTAAATCGACAAATGTATTTATCTCATTATAAACTGATTATCACTTATTGAACCTTTAAAAACATTCAAAATATCAAATTATATTTGTTATGTCCATTCGTTTATCTCACATTTTCATTATGTCTACTCTCAGCTATTTACTAATACATGCAGTAAATGACTCATTTACATTTACTTTTAAATATTATGCATGCTGAAAAAGGCCGCGATATGAGCATCCGATGCGAAGAGAAAAGAGATAAAATAATTGTGCGTCAAATAATCTCATTAAAATATTATTGGATTAAAATATTATTGGATTAAATCAACAACCCCTGAGGATAATCATTTCGGAGTATGAGTCGCCCGTTATTATTTATAGCATTTATAATCGAGCGTAAAATATTCACGTATCAACAAACTCACTTCCCAAAAAAAAAATATAGATAAAATCCATAGATTATTATTTTTCAGATCTTTAAAAAAAATTTTTTTTAATTAACATTTTCTATATTTTCTAATACAATATTCTGATTTTTGAAACAACGCTCCAATTTTCTTCGCGCAGTAAATAATGAATAAATAAAATTATCTTTCGTCACTCCAAAATACTAATTTTGTGCATCTTATAATGATCGGAACTTCATAAGGAGGTGACAGCGGAAAAGTGAGAGAGGTCTTAGCCGATATTTACAGGCACATCGGTGACAGGGTGCATAGTATCGCGGTTAACCTGCATCGAAGATAGGCCTTAACGACCTGCATTTGCCTACGTAATGGCGGTTACGTTTCACTGATAATTTCCGATAAGTGCTCGACCGCGTTAACTAGAGCAATCACCAGAAGCTCCTACCTCCTTGTTGTGGTGCTTGCCATCGCCATCGTAATAACAATAATATCGCATAGATACTATTTAACGCGTTATTTAACAATAAATAAATAAAAATTATATAAGTTATTATGTAAATAATTATTTATAAAAGAGAGTAAGATTAATTATTATTATTTATTATTCCTTGCAGTTGGTTGCCAATATATTTATATCCATTTAACTCTAATTTTAGTTCAATATTTTTCCTCTCTTTATAAAATTTTGATTTCTAATATCTAAACCTTAAAACTTTAATACATAGATATAAAAAAAGCTTAAGAGATACCAACTAGAATTAATTGTATTTATTGCTTATTTCTAAATTTACCGAAATCCGTGGGCCAAGGTACATCCAGAAAATATTCCCGCTGAATTAACGTAATCGCCTCTTACAATTAGATAATTTTTCTTACCTGAAACATAAAGAAAAGAATCGGTTAGTAAATCGTAACTGTTATTGCCTCCTATAGCTATTGATAAAATTTTCAAGAAAAAGAAAAGTTAACAATAAATAACGTATATTTGCATATTTTATAGAATCTCTTAAAAGGAGTAATCAGTGCGCATGAATCATTAATTATATAAAAAAATTGGATCGGCGATCAAATAATGAAACGCAAGAATAAAACATAATTTCGACGGAACGATGTAAAAAGTCGATGCCCTGCGAGTTAATCGATTTCACGGCCGATCGGAAAAGCAACGACGGAAGCGGCCGGGTGCGCGCGCACGGGTTTATAAATAATCGCGATGCCGCCCCGCGTGCATTTACCGGAGTATAACAGACGGCCGCGCGTGTTCGTAGCGTTAATAACGGTAAGTAACGTGGAGCGTGGCGAGAAAGACAGGGATGAATACGCCGCGGAACTCGTGACTGATGGCGGTTCCCGCGATCCACTTTGTCAGCCGCACCGCCATCGCGAAACTGCTCGCTCCGCTCTGTAGCCAACAAAGTACGAGGCAACAAAGTGCGAAGCAACAACAAAGTATACACGCGCGACACATTACTCGCCGCGGCGCTCTCTTTCATCCGGAAGGATTCCGAGATCTCGACGCTGCTCCAATTTGTCAAACTCGCCCCGGTGGCCCCTGCGACGACCGTTCGAAATCTCAAGCCGAAATGCAGATCTAGCCAATTACTGTTCGTGACACGGCTATAAATCGCATCTGGCTTTTAAGTAGATGTGGCGTAACTTCGTCCTCGCGGATCTTCGCGGAGCTGCGTTTTACATTTTATCCCGATTACTACGATCCGCTTTACTAACTCGCGCCGTTTAAAGTCTCTATTTGCATCATTAATCTGGAAAAGCTTAGCTTAATGATCCATTATCTTTTTCTAAATTCTACATACAATAGAGCAAGATTTGCTCAATCAAAATCAAGCTTAAATGTTATTTCGCATTCTCTTCAAAAAGAATCTTTAGAGTTATAGACATAGACACGATTCGATATATTAAACCCATCATTCATATATAAAAAATGCAGTATGCAGCGCTAGACGATTTAAGGGTGACGACTCAACAATAGGACATTCTAACTTTCAAGTGGAGACTATAATTTTGTCCTCGAAACTCCACGAATCCGCAGTCACGTTTTCCGTTTTCTTGTCGGCAAGCATAATAGAGTTATTACATTCTCCGTCTAATTAATCGTCATAAAGCTGTGCAATTACGTTTTTTATATGCTTTTCACGCAGGTTATTCAAGAACATTACAAAGCATAGGCTGTCAGACCAAATCCAGTCGAGGTGTTTAAATCTTTTTTTTTTTCGGAATAGCGGAGAAAATAATTTTTCAACGTTTCAATTAAGCGAAAGAAGTCGTTGACTGACGGCGCTTAATTGAAATAAAATCGACGAGCGGCCGACGTCGAAATTAAATTTTTGTCTCAAACAAAGATTGACGGCGCCATGAATAAACGGCATTTGCGAACGAAATGCGTGTAAGCGGAGCTGTTTAATTGCCAAAATATCATTGTGCATCCCTCGCGAGGGAGAGTCACGACGGTACGGTAGGAACGGAAAGTTAGGGGAGGACACAGTTGCAAAGTCGGGGTAAAACTTTGTCGAGGCGAGTCGGCTCGCTCCTCCACCAGTAATTGTCCCGATCCATTTCCGGCGACGCGGCGGCGCCCGGCGGCGCGGCGAGTGTGTTCGGGCCCGCTCACTCGTTATACGGCAGCAGCATCGATTATTCCCAATTATAATAACAAATGCAAATCAGGAATAACGACTCGGAAGCCCGGCAATAAAGTTTCCCCAGACGCTCGTTCGTGTGCCGCACTCGCATACACTATCGGAATAACTTGTACTCTTTCCGTTTTCTCGTTCCGGAAACGGCCGCATCGATGAATTACCATTATCATTATAACAAACAAATTAAATCGAGCACAAGCGAGTGCGAGTTTTCTCGATTTCTGCAACGGATCTCATCCCGCATTCAATAAAAATGTACGCTTTAATTATGACAAGCGTAAAAACTGATCATGCAACGCAACAACAATGCGGTCATATAGTAGTAATCGGTAATACACAACGCGTCAATCACGAAGGGATCAATTAAGCAGCTCCAACTATGCCCATGCCATCGACAATCTGCCCACACACGAATAATTAATCAGGTTTCGATCGTATCAGACGCGCAATCACTGTGCCTGCGGTCATAACCAGCGCGCTACCGACCATGCGACGTGAGTTTTATAATTAACGAAAGCAAGATTTTTTTATTATGCAAAACGGGACCGTCCCAATTTTCGGAATTTTACGGCCGGTGACGATTGATCGGGCCACACGGTAATTACGCTTAATTATGAGCCCCACTCTTTGGCGGTTGCCCCCGAAAATAACCTTTCCTAAAAAGATAATTGCCTTGCTCATGGAATTTTTACAGCAACATTTTATTATGCAAAATGCAAATGCATCGAAGACACTACCTATTCGTTATTCTCGCAGCAGAGAAGCCACAGATGCTCCATAAATGTGCAATCCGCACGAAATATGAAATAATAACACTAAATTTTGGATAACACGATAAAGTGTCAAATAGATACGAATTATCTATAAAGTGCAAAATAATTGAGTCAAAACTGTAAGACATCAAACGCGTTAGCAATTTAATTACATTTATCAAAGTTGGATGTACGAAGAATATTTATTGCTACAAGATATATAGCATACACTATAATAAAAACAAATCACGTATATAAAAAGACATTAGATATAATGAAATAAAACAAAAAATATAATCTTCTCAAAGATTAAAAAAAAAAACGCAGATATTTTGCGATAGTTCCGATTTGCTTTATTATATGTTTCGAATAATATCCGAAGGTAGAACGACGCAAGGGAAAATTGCGAGGCGCGAGGACGGACGAGAGAGCGGTACGACGATTACCGTGAGTAATCGCGATAATCATCACGGGACCTGCTGCTGGAGTCACGACACCGACCGAGCCTGCCGATGGCCGAACCAAGCAGAACTGAATATTCATTAGCGATGATAATGTCACACGATTCTCTCCCCCTCTACTCTGTTTCCCGTTGCAGCAAGCTCTCCCGGTCCAGCAAAACCCCTTTCTCTCTCTCCCTTCCTTTCTCTCTCGCTCTCGCTTTTTCGCTTTTTCTCTCTCTCTCTCTCTCTCTCTCTCTCTCTCTCTCTCTCTCTCTCTCTCGCTCTTCCCGTTCATCTCGTTTCCGCTTTCCGTTCTTCCGCTTTTGCTCCATCTCTACCATTACTGTTTCGTTGCAACGCGAATGCACACGTGCATGTGCGCGCGATACCGCGTATGCGCGCTCTATCCGTTCCCTTCCAACAAAATGGTGTACCGGCTTTGAATACGGGACTGATTATTATTCAGAAAGTATAGCGCTCCGACCGATTGCGAGTCAGGGAGGGATACCGGGCAAATCTAACTCGATTATGTCCTCGCATAACTCGGGGTGAAACACCCCGGTCGCCTCAGGGCGACTACGCAGCGCGGGACGTCGCGTCGCGTCGGTTCTCTTTGAGAGACTGCCCTTTACGTCGCGTTCTACCTACGCGCCGAGAAATCGCGATAAGTCGCTCTGCTGCAACGAGAAGTTAAGTGGTATAACGAGAATGTCACAAGTAACGTTATGTCGATTACAATGCAACTATCGAGCATGAATCAAGAACAGCTCAATTCCGCAGTTTATTTTTGCGCAGGTTTGCTGAAATTATTTTCGCCGGAGATTTCAGATAACTGTGTATATATGATGATATCAGTGAGTTTAGATTTTGCATGATATGGCCATGCAAAAATATAAGCCCGTTTATTCGCGATAATGGAAATATGAGAATTAATGTTGGTTTCATAGAATCAAAATCTGAACTCGTCAAAATTATAACAGTTTCAACTTGTGATTTATACGAAATGCTGACAAACAAAATATTTCAGTAATTTCGATGATTCAAGTTTATTCAGATTTTTAGCTTAACATTCGGTAAATGCAAATCAGCTTTGATTTTTTTACAAATTGCTTAATTTGTATGCAAGCTTTCGGACTTTATCACGTACATGTAAAAACTAGATTTAGGATTGATTCGTACTCGTAATCCAATAAACTAGTCCGGTTTCAAATTAAATTACGTAGCGAAATAAAAGAAGCACAGATTTTTGCGATAAACTACACAAACTGCTATTTGTTAATCAATACTTTGTTAATCAAAAATAAAATGATCATGTTCGAGCGCCAGGATTAAAGCAAATATTATTTGCTCAAGTGCTACCATATACTGTTTGAAGACGAACAAGTCTAAGAAAAGAATGAGTCGAAATCAAGTCTAGTTTAACCAGAATCACTATTCTAGCAGCACTTCTGATTGTTGCGAAATTGCCGGAAATGACTGTAGTGGTGCTTAGCAATCGACGATGAATCACGAGTGATAAAATACGATGACAAAATACGAGGAAATGCTTATACACTGATAAAAAAATGTACTCTATGAAATAAGTGGTTATTCCTCGTAATGTGTAAAAAGTCATTAACCTTAACATGTAAGAGTTTAATAAATAGCATGCACTAAGAAAACAATAGTTTTTTTATTTTCTAAATAATCACTTAATCATAAATACATTCAATAGTTTGTGTTTTTAAAATAATCTATATACATTAAAAAAAAATTACGTACCATTATAAGGTTTTGAAAAAAAAAAAAATATTCATTTTTATCCCTTTTCTTTTCGAATAAGACATCGACAAAAAAAGACGAAATGATTATGTGACGATAAAATTAATTTCGTGGCACGTCAATATTTCGCGGCTAAAGATAGTGTATGATATAGATGTATGTTCACCGAAACGCGATCAGTAACGTTGGTCACGTCGAAATGACGGAAATGAGATCTTTCGAAAGACATATACCTAGTTCTTTTTTCTTCCGCGAAGGCGACGTTAACCGAGGCAAAAGTGGAGCGGAGCATGAATTCCGTGCGCGTAAGGCACACGGAAATTTATATCGTTAGCAAGAAAGTAGAGGACACGCATGCGAAGAGGGGACCGGTATACGCGTGAGAAGAGAGAACTGCACGCGCGTGCACGTGCACGCAATCGATTCCACTATAAAGTACGACGATGCGGTTTTCAGAGGCGTGTTCTAAATACGTATAAGCAACCAGCGCTTTCCAGAAATGTCCTCCGTCGTGCGGAAAAACGTAAGCTCCAGAGAGAGAGAGAGAGAGAGAGAGAGAGGAGAGCAGTTCCGCAACAGCAACGCAAACGCGGCCATAAATCGCTCGTGTTCTCGCCGTGAAATTATCTGGATTTTTGGAGCTTCACGGTGACAAGGAAATTCCAAGATTTCCTCGCGACTTCGCTCGAGGTGCTTCGCTCCACCATTCCATTTTCATTCCCTTACAGTCAGCAAACCGATGAGGAAAGACAAGAATGGCTCTCTCGCTCTCGCGCGTACGTCCTTTCTACGTGCAAGCACTCCGGCAAAAATTGAGCGAATTCTCGACGCGCCGCGCCGACGAGACTTCCCGTGAAAAGAAACTGCGTGCGTGCGTGTGAATTTAGACCGGCTATGTTTCATTTAACTGGCCGCGGCCTCTACAAATTGACTCTTCCGCCGTCTGAGTCAAGAATAAGTAAAGTTGTCTGGAGTATAATGCAAGAGACTTCAGCGAGATACGATAAAAATTTGTTTAAGAATTTTTAATAAAATACCATAGCAAGCTGTTCGACGGCTGAAGCGCGTGAGTTGTCTTGAATTTAATAATCGCATTGCTGTTCGTTTCTTAGCAGTAAGAATGATATAAGCGCAACAAATATCCGAAGAACTCCCCAAACAATTTAAATTTCACGATGTAATCAACTGTATAAGGGCACAACTGAACCTAAAATTTATATTTGCATGAAGCAGTTTGATCATATTGCGCGATTATATGTATAACAATGGAATATATCACTAAAGTATTATGAAGAGTGTGTAGAATATATAACATCTGCGGTAACATATAATTTACATTCTAATCAATATACTTTATATACTAGATCATTCTGATGTAAAAGAACATCGTATTTGCAATTTTTAAAAAGAATAGCGCCATTGTTGAACGATCCACCGATTATCAGATAATGATCGATTTAACAAGATTGTCGTGAAAAAATTCAACGCCGCTGGACACAGGCGCCTGGAACACAACCGATTACGTCAATGACGCGATAGTTGTAAGAGTTAATTAGAACTTCATATAAGATAAAATCGATGCGGATTAAAACAATAATACGTAACGTTTATCGATGTATCTCAGTGCACAAAATAAATATATATAAAACATATAAATATGAATATATCATAGAAAAACGTGGTCGGCAGATAATTAATAAAATACTACGATAGCGAAAACAATAACTAAACTTATCCTATCAAGATAACTTACGCGATCTTACTTTTCACTTGTCTCAGAAGAAGTTCGGAAAAATCTACGGTCTAAATAAAACGCGGAGAGAATAAAATGGTACGTCGGCAATATTTGCAATATCGTTCCTTGAGTCAGGCACGCATATCCCCCTTTCCCATTTGCATAAAATTGCAGTTACATCTCGGCAGACACGTTTTCCTTTCGCGCCGCGCAATACGAATGTCCCGCAAAATTTCTGATAGTAAAGTAGTTCGATCCCCCTTTCGCGCTGCGTCAGCAGAGGAAAGAATGGAAACGAATAACGAGACACCTTTCGATTCTATTGTACGAGCACATCTCGCGAAATATTACACGTGTGAACGGACAAAAATATTGCGTTTATATTAAAGAGAAGACTTTCTAAGCGATGTTACATTTCGAAACAATTAACTTAAATGTTTCTTGATTCATCGATAAATAGTATGTTCAATAACGTTCTTTATTATTCAAAAAGTAATTGTGCTATATGATCTCTATTTTATATATCTTATATTTTCGCGAATTCTATCTGCAGTTAAATCTATATCTTTGAAAAAATGCGTAACAAAATATTAATATCAAAAAAGCTTGCTAAGCACGTATTCCAATTTTAGTCAGAATAAATCTATTCGTTATTTGAATAAATACATACGTGATCTTTTCCACTTATGTCATCGATGATTTCATCTGCTGGCAAGCAGCACAAGAAAAATGAAAATATGTTGATCCGCGAGGTGACATTAAACATTACATACGAACGACGGTTAAGTAACTGACTATTTTATACGAGGCACGCGTGTTCAAGGAAAACCTGTTTCCCGCGCATTCTCCGCCATTGTCCGACAATATCACGGCAAATGAGGCACGAATCCTAACTTTATTTTCAACGAGACAAAAGCGGACTCTACGCCCCTTTTCTTCTATGCTGTTGTGTTTCGTGAAATTAAAATACTTCAATTATGCTACTCTCGCCGTTTACGCTCCGAATACAATGATGCGGGATGGTACTTCATACAAAATAACAATTGCATAAAAGTACTCTCTAATTTCCTCCACTCCTCGCGTATATACGGCAGACTAATTTCATTCTATTTTCCTAACCAATGGAAAACGCAACCGGGCGTAGAAAATATTGCAGAAGGCATGCTATACTTATAATGTTATATCAAATTAAAGTGTTTTATTGTTGTATGCTATATTAAAATCTCTGATTTAATATGTGATACTCTACACACTCTACACAGTTTCATACGTAAATGTTTATATATGCCTGTATGCCTCAGATTGGATACATCACAGTTTTCAAGAATCTTCTCTCATATCTTCTAATTCTTCACATATACCAGTATAAATAAAACTTTTACATTACATTAACAACTTCAAAATCTTGTCAATCAAAAAATAAATGTATAAAAGATTATTGTTACATATCAAAAAATAAGTTATTTTACGACTTCTTTTCATCGAATTGTCAGTTGCATCTGCTCTATGTGATTTTGTTGGGCAAACGACAAGCTAATACCGTAACAGCGAGTCGTCTTGTCTGGTAGAACATAACGTTTCAGACTACACGATTACATTACCGAAAGCTCGACGTAAATTAGGCGGGGAAGAGTAAGAAGACGAGATGGCAGCAGCACGCGGACGTAAATCGTCGCTACGATCGAAGCGGTGTAGCGAGGGTAGCAAGCTTCATGCAAATCTTATCGCCGGTACGAGACCTACGTGGAAGGGTAGAGGCAGGCGAAGATGGCAAGAAGATTGGCCTGGGGCCCTGAGAGAGCGCAGTGTCGTTCCTTATCTGCAGCCACGAGCGCATAAATGCATCCTAACGGATGCGTCCGAGAGCCGAGCGCGTCCACGAAGGCCTGTCACACATCGCATTGGCACGCGAACGCATCTACCTACCCTATATGTGAAGCACCGAGCACGGGCACTCGACAATACCCGACACATATACAGCACGCGCGTATACACATAATAGACAAGAGCGCTGGGTACGAGCGACGAGACGAGGAAAACGGAGGACGACGCCCGCTACATTGTTTCATGAACATAATTTGCACTATCGCGCCGTGCAGCCCGTAAATTCTGGCGCGAGTGTCTCGCGGTGCTCACCCTCGTACCCCCTTCTTTCTCCCTCCTGGCGGCGACGGCATTTGAATATTTTTAATATGCAGCGCACGAGGTCGGCTAACTAACCTCATATACTATCGCACTGCATCCCCCTTTCGGTCTCCCTTTATTCACCTACGCGGCTTCGTTCCCTCTTTCTCCCTCCTGCTCTTCCTCACTCCCGTTTCTTCGTCCCCTTGCACGGACACGCACACGCTCGTTCCCTCGCTCTATACCGCCGGTCAGGGTTGCCTCTTCTTACGCGGACCAGAATTCTGGTTACCTTGCTTTCCACGCCTCCTTCTTACAACCGTCGCGTCGGCTAACCGGAAGCGGTAGAATCACAAATGCGACGTCGTGGTCGTGAATCGCGCGCGCCTGCATCACGCGATGCACCGACCGCGACCAACGAATTCTCTGTGTGTCGCTCCCATCCCCCTCGCTTCCTTGTTCCGGACCGGTCACCGGAATTTTCCTAGCGGTGCGGTACGAGAGAATTACCGCGGCGTTGCACCGACGTCGCAACGGTATGTTGGAACAGCACGAAAGAAGAGAGAACAGGACGCAAGGATGCGTGACTGCCACGACAGACAGTCTGCAGGATCATCCTCGTTAGCAAGCAAGCTTATTCGGAGCGAATATTTTGATAAATCGATTCTATAAGCATACATTGAAAGCAAGTTATTAAAATACTTCCGATGTCACGTTCAAACAGTTTAAATTCAATTATTTAGCATTTATCGATTGATACCGATGAAAATATGCAGAAGAATATTACCAAGCACTCGATATCTCATGCGAGAATATGTTATTATAATATCTCAACGCGCTAATGAGCACATATGTGTGCGCTTATACATTATTCATATGCAATTATATGAGAGACTAATGCCGCGTTGAGAAAAACGAAAATGTGCATAAACACATAGAAAAAAGCATTACTTTGAGTTCTGTAATAAACGCAATATAATTATTGCATATCATGAGATAAGCCGCTGTCAGATCTCATTTCGAAATATGAAAGTTGAAATAACAAGCTCGTCCCATTTGATGATATATAAATAAAAAATAAAGTCACGCATACTATTCTTTTTCTGTTTCATTACGTCTACATCGCACGAATTATAAATATTTCTTGCGCGTGCGATAATATTTTTGCTCTGTAAGTTATTACAGAAAAGTAAATAATATATCCTCAGAGTTAACTAACGCGCTCGTTACATTTTCCACTGTCTTACTAAAGTTTTCATAACAGTATTACGTGTTACGTTGTTACTGCGCAACAAAAGACAAATCCGGTATAGCGAGCAGCGTTCCTCATGTCAGCTAAAACCTTCAAGTCGTTTCACACAAAAAAAAATGCGAAGATTATGAAAGCAGAACGCTTGCAATGTCCATTGTTTAGTTTCCGCCAATTCTTGCAAAAATATGTGAAAGTTTTTATGTTTCGTTATAGCGTAATCATTTTTTATAAAAATACAATTGTGCGCTAGATATGTATTATATTGCACGGGAAAGAGAGAGAGAGAGAGAGAGAGAGAGAGAGAGGAAGATTTTGTCTTTCAGAAACAGACGATACTATCAACTATATAGACAAGAAATTAATTTCTTATTTAACTTTATTTAAAAATATAAGTTCTTCACTTTTTCCTTTATCATCATCATTGTTTATTCCTTTTCTAAAATATCGAATGTGTATCCATATAAATATATTAAGAGCAGGGTGAGGAACAAGATGGACGATCAGCAAATCGATCAGTTAGTAAAAGGAACAAGTAAGAAAGGCATAATATTTCAAAAATAGCTCGTTGTCGATAAGAATGGCCGTGGTCAGAGGATGCACAGTTGTCGTAGCAAAATCGAGAGAGAGAGAGAGAGAGAGAAAAAAGGACGGGGGAAAGGGGTAAGAGAGAATTCATTAAGGTATGAATAATGCGTCTGCGATGCCAAGGCTGCTGCCGAGAGCACCACCATGCATACCATGGCCTGCCCAAGGCATGGGCGGAGGAGCATGGCTAAAATTAAAGCGAATTCGCTCCCTCCGCAACGTGGCTTCTGGGCGAAAACGTTCCACAGTGCTCACGGTCGCCACGTGCTCTTCTTCGAAGAGAAAGGAGGAAGATAGCGAAAAAAAGAGATCACGGACGAGGAAGGAACGAAAAGAGTTCTCCCCGTGCGAGAAAACGTTCGCGAAAGAAATTTGAAGTCGGATGTTACCCCGCGAGGTTATATCTTCGTATAGAAAGTCAATTTTCAATCAGACATCTCTCGCATCTCGAAAATTCTTCTAAATTATCTCTTAACCATTACCAAAAATTACCTTGAGCAAATTGTTATATGAAACGATGAATGTAAAGGAGCAAATTTTCATACGCGTAAAAAAAGTAAAATTCCTATCTTATCACACTTAGGAGGAAAATAAAAAAAATCAACGAGTTATTCAAATCTGATTATATTTTCTGCGATTATCACTGAATAATTTACATTTATCGTCCCCTGACTGAAATGTTCGATCCTATGCACAAATGTTTCACAAATGCAAGACTTTAGAAATGCATACACAATAAATTTGCAAATGGCGCGACGATATCTCGTTACATCATAGCCAATCAAGGTGCGCTGAAGACGAGTTCTAGCTTCTCAAATTGCGAGAGATGCCCGATGACACAACGCGCACGATCAGCGAGATGCGATACTTAATGAGCGACACATCAGAATTTATTTGTCGTAAAAATTGCGACGAAACCGACCAAAGGGTAAGGAACGTGCCGAGACTGCAATGCGGTATAGATACGATTATGGCTGTCGGTGTGTCTCGAAAACACACGTGCGATTTAATTCGCGCTAAAACGAATAATGTGCGCGCCAGACGAATTTTATGACCGCCGTGCCGCAAACACGGATGCGTCCCACGGTTGGATTTTTTTTATCGACAAACGCACGCCTTTTCGGCGAAGAGCAATTTCCGGCGACTGCTTTTAAAGAGGATTACAATGGCAAAGATTAAAGAAGACGTTATCAAATATGCGATAATGTTTTATGAGAAGTAAACCTTTGCGGAATTTTTACGAAACTTGAAATATTTTTAAGAATTAAACCTACCATTGCACGAAAATATATATGGTAATTGCTATTTTTCAATAGTAACTCTTTATACATCAGTCATTGATCTGTACTATCCGCCGAGTTCTTAAACTCTTATTAAAAAATTTATATAGCCAATGTAGAAATATTTCATAAAATTTAACATTATATTATTAATGCAGTATATAGTAATAGAGTAATAGAGTAGTTATATATTACTAATACAGTAGATTAATAACAATACTATAATATTGTTGTATATACTGCAAGAAATAAATATATATTTATCATTATTAATAAATAATATTAGAAATTGCACTGTGTAGTAAGCAATTTTTCCTTTGACTTTTTCTGCAATGTGTAAAATAAAAATCAGTTGTGGTAAATCTCGAAAAGCATTAAAGAATATGGATTTGTATAAATTTCGATTTCTGGTAAATATCAATATGTATCTCGGTTCATATTTCAGAGAACGTCATTTTGATACGTGCCTTTTACCGCCGTGAAAGGTCTAGCGAAATATTTATTTATAACACGATGCTCTTTTCCAACTTGTCAAATATTGGAATATACGTCTCCTCCATAGTCAAGACCAAGTGACAGTCGCAACTCCACCGTTAAGATCGATCTCGCCCGCCAAGCCGTACTTTCTCGCGCCCAGCAGCCAGAATTTTATTCCTCGCCGGTTACGTAAAACCGCCGGAACGAGGTGTATTTTTCTAGAAGGATGCTCCGATAGACTCGCCGATAAATCGGTGTAAAAAAAGGCTTTGCATCACGCGTATATGCACGCCGCTCGCACGAGAATCGCGCACGGCTCGCGAGCGGCGGTGGCTCGAAATACCTAGACCCAGATCCACATCGTGCCGACAAGCCGACAACGACTGTCTGTAATGCCGGCTTGAGTATAGGTGGCATGTAGCAGGCATGCATGAGGGTTTTCGAGTATCCGTGGATGTGTGCCAGATGTCTGCCAAAGCCGCAACTCGGGATATGTTGTACGTCGCGGTAGTCAAGGAAGACCCAACAACTCTCCTGAAGAAGCCGATGACTGAGCGACAGTTGGTCTTAACCGCGCGCGACAAGCGAGATATATATGGCTATCGAAGAGCTCGAGCATGACTGTGTTTACGTGTGTACGGCTGGCCGGAGGAGAAAAAAGTTTCGTAAATCTTCGACCATGATATTCCGGAAAAATGCTGCGGTTGTGGAAAGAAATGCGTCACCACCGTAGGCATTAAAGGAAAGATAAAGGGGATCGTGATGTCACCAGCCAGCCACGTGACATGAAAACTGGAAATTCTTGAGACAACGCGACGCGTCTCGACGTCGCCGAAGAAACTTACGAAATTTCGAAGCATTCGTATCCGTAAACGTACGAGATAGAGATAGAATGAATGAGAATGCGTGCTCGTGTGCCGAAATTCAGAATGACGGCTGTCGCCCTTTCCGTTCGTGAAGATCTTATTAATCTTCGCTGATTCTTGATAAGAAAAGATGACATTAGCACATACAAAACAAGTTTTTGTTATAAAAATGATAAGTAATACAATAATAGATTCAGTAATCAACCGTGTCATAAATACAAACTTTAGAAAAGCCGCGCGAAAGGTGCAATAAACAAATAAGAAGCCTTCAAAACATATAAGCAAAAATTAATGACTTCATAAACGCTTTTTCTATTAATACTTCTAATAAAATTGCTAAGTGCTGAAAACATCGAACGTTTCTAAAAATGATATATCATGGCGATGTAATTTCAACACATGACTCTTCGTAATTGAAGAACAGAATCATGTGACGATGACGATAACGACCATTTTATAGGCTCGTCATTACATTATTCGAAACATTTACAGAATAGTGCCATGAGAAAAGAAAAAAGTTGTCTCAGTATGTTATTGTAATATTAAATATCAATTAATAATACGTCCAATTGGCGACTTTCTACAATGTAATTTGCTGTTAAAATCTTAAATTCTGGATACGAAGAGGCTGTTAACCTAATTACATGAACCATGCGTATCGTCCCGCTTCCTAACTGGCATTAATTAGCTAATTGACGGAATCGTGCGGCTAATTAGGCATCGGGTGATACGCCTACGAAAATAATAAAGGGTGCAGTCGTGCGTAGGAGGCGTCGATGGTAAAAACGCGAAAACGCTGGAAGAAAACATCGAGGAGAAACAAGGTGGCGAGTGAGGAGGAGCCGGATGGGAAAAGGAAGAAAAAAAGATGAGGCGCGAATCGCGCATCGTTCATAAAGGAAGAAACGGACGCGCTAGATGAGAAGAGAAAACGGAAAGGGAGGCTGAATATAAAAGACGCAGCAAAGTCCAAGACGGCAGTACCAGAGCACGAGGAGGAAGAAGAAGAGATTCCGCTCTTCAGAAGCAGTCGACGACTTTACTCGAGATATTAATTTCTCGTTAAAACTCGCTCGCCAAGACTCGCCAAGAGGAGGAGAGACCAAGACCGCCTTGCTTCGAAACGGCACGAAAGAGGAGTCGGAACGGCGCGGCGCGGCGGTGAAGCACGCCGGCAAAACGGACGGCGGGATGAGGACGCGGAGTGAAAAAGGAGGCGGTAGCGGCGACGGCAGGAGAAAAGTGCCGTGGAGAAACTCGTTGCGCGCGTCTCCATGGCGAGGTACCGTCGGCGAAGGCTCTCCTCGCCATGGTGACGCAAGCGACGATCTCCTTTCTCGCGTCGGGGAAGTAATTACGGCGGGCGAAGCGACAGTCACCTGAGAGCACTTTATCACCGGCCATCGTAATCTGGTGCGCCGGCCGGACAGTTCGGGGTCCCGAGTCGCAACGATGGACAATTTGCAGCGCGAATAACGTGCGATGCACTAGTTTAATGACCGTCTGTACTTTTGTCAGCACCTTGCCGGTCCCGTTGCCGGTCATTACTAATGTCGCCGGATCGTCTTCGTGATACTGCTGGCCGAGACTTTGTTTTCAAATCGTTGGCTACATAGATCATGCTGAGCCCTCGGATCTCTTTGGCTTTCATCAAATGCGCGGAACAAATTTACAATGTATTTTAAAATACAACTGCGAGAGCATATGATAGAACGTGCAAACGATACATTTCTAATATCTTTCTTTTTACAAGAATTAATTTAAAATATTTAAAGAATCAACAATTAAAACCTATTATTTCTTAGAAATATGTTATTCTGTGACATATTCATTTGTTATATAGATATATCAGTCTTGACACTCACGTTAATTCAAAAATAGTAGGTTGCGCAATTGCTAGTAACATTAATACTCGCGTGATTAGCATTGCCACGAAAGAACGTAGGGAATAATGATCGCGAGCAAATGCCATAATCGCCGCAGGATGTCACGGCGTATTTCAATTCGCCGCCTCGCGTTCACGATGTCATTAAGGTCGAGTCGCATTCGTTCGCCGCGGGTTCGCCGCGTTAAAGCGGGATTCGTCGCGCTACGACTTCGTTACCATGACAAACGTAGCGCAATAACAATAACCACTATCGCGGTACTTTCCGCAGCTGAAACGGCTGATTTTACTATCGCTCGTCGTCGTCGTGGCGAGCATTTTTACCCTGCGCGAAACCCGCTCAGACACCGATACAGCGGTCATAATTTATGGCCGACCAGCGTTGGTAGCCCATGGACCATCGCGAAGAATGGCCAGCCGGTCACATGGACGTCGGAGTATTCTCACAAGAAAGAATCGAAGTAAATATAAAAAGTAAATTTTGAATTTTTGCCGTTTATCAATTTGTATGGATTTCCGAAATACATAAAAATATATCTTTTTGTTTTCGCGATCAAACATAGAGATATTTCCTGCCCCACAGCAAACTTTGGAATTCGTTGAGATTATACTTGTTCCAAAATCTCGCATAATTATTTATATAATACTTGTTAAAACTTGCTCTCAAATACATGTCAGGTTGTTCAGAGATAACTGATCACGCCGGCGCCGGCGTGAATTATGAGAATATCATCCGTATTATTTTTCTTCGATGACAAATTTTTCGTAAAAAGAAAAAAGTGCGGGTCGTGTAGACGAGTACGAGGTTATGAAAAGCACGGAGAAAGAAGAAAACACTGACAATGAGGCACAAGAAGAGAACGAGACGAGAGGACGAGAGCGAAGCGCCGGAGCGTATACGCCAGCCGGGCGGAAGTACGGAAAACGACGACCGGCTTCTTTTTCCTCCATCCGGTTTGAATTACTATCATCCCGCCGAGCATTGTCTATTGTGGCGGAGAATTATTTTATTATCGCTCGGTCGGCCGGGCTCAAATGCTCTCAGAGGGGGCCTACGAGATGAGGACCGGAGGGAGGTATGGATGGGAAACCGGGTACGCGAAGAACGACTGCGGCGCCCGTGCAGCGCCCGCGATTCTACAATTTATTGATCTTGCGAAGGAAAACCACAGAACCGACAGAACCGAAAAACTAACGATAATTCACCGAAAAAAAATTGATATCATTAGTTAGCTCTTTAATGATACATTTAGAATAATTTTCCGTAAATTTCGAAATGGCAGAAGATAAATGTTATAAATATGTTTATTTTATTAATGAATTTATCATTCTTATATTTCATCTATAAAATGTAAAAAGGATATTTTCCATTACCATAAAGTACAAAATATATTTTACTTGAGAATGAAATTCCAGAAAATAATTCTTTATGTCTCGCTGAAATCTTATACATATACCAAGCGTTATGTTTCTCGTAATTTTATACTTGGTTGAAATCTTATGCCAAACATTACGTTTTAAAACTACCAGAAACTACGATAATTTACCGAAGAAAAAAGGCGGACATTTACCTTCGAAGATAAATGGCCAGTATTTTTCGAATCATACGAAAAACGCGACGGTAGAGAGAGCCACGCGGAGAAAAATATCGCGCTCTATGCCGCGTGTTTAATTACACCCAGCGATTTTATGATTCCTGGGACGATTTGTAAGGACGTTTCCGCGTAGCTTCGCGCGAGAGGCAGGGGTAGATTATTAGTGAGGTGCTGCAGAAGCACGCCAACACTAGCTATGGTCTCACATTTTTACGTATCCACGAGGAAAGAGCGTGTGCGCGGAAAGGTATCTGACACTGCCTTCTACTAAATGTTTTTTGTGATTTACAGTCGTGTAAAGTTACTGCCGCGCATCAATTTCGTCCGGCGATGCCTGTGGTAATAAAGCTGATACCGCTGTCAGTGCAACCAAGATGTCCCTGATGCCACAGCACAAATTCGCTACTCTATTCTTAACTTCTTTCTGAATTTATTAAATCACTCGATCATAAGTGCAAATTGTTGATAATGTAGACAATATTTTTGGCAACGATGGTTGGACGTTAGACGTTACCTGACTATTTACATTGTTAGTTATTGAATAGCAACTGCAACTGTGTCACGGTTATTAATTATACGAGCAATAGTTCTGTCAAAGCTGGCAACATGTTGCCTGCTAGTAATTAGATTGCTATCTCGACAAATATACTGTGTCTCGACTCCCTCTCTATATATCACATGTGATATAATAAACAGAGATCTCGGTTACATGGTTCAGTACATTTCGGTAATTTGCTCCGTAAGTGTAAGCGTGTCGATGTCACGTCGATGTCACGACACGGGAATCCCGAGGTGCACCGGAAGCCGCGTCATACGCTCATCCGGCGCGACTGCAAGCCGATAATAGCTTTAACGATCATTAAGAGCGCAGCGCTTCGATATTAATTAATGTTGACGCATACGTGCGTGCGTATAAAAATATCCGCCGCTATCGCCACTTGTTAAATCGATGGAACCGAAAATATCTGCACGCCAGTCTGGTGCGCATTTCCCGTGCGTGTGTCGCATTCGGCGCCGCCTCGCGCACGCACGCACGCACGCCACGCTTATATACGCGCATACGGCGTGCACGATTCCGAGTGTGCAGAACACGCGGCAGAAGTGCAGATACGTAGTAACGAGCTCGGCGCACCGTAACGAAAACATTGTGCCGCATCTACTACCGTATCGATATCACGCGTGTATCATATTTCCCGGGGGACGATGATCCACGCATGCATGCACGTGTGCACGGACGCACGCGCGTATTCGCGTGCGCGTATCGGCCTGCACCAAATTAAACCCCCGTAGCTTCCTATCGCGTTACAACTGTTGTGTCTTTGGCCGCTGGGTTTCGGGCAGCGGCCAACACAGCAAGTTCACGTGCTCAACGCGAATGAGCGATGAGCGTGGTACAATTGATATCGATATGGGATGCGGAACGAAAGTACTAACTCCTATACTAATCTAAGTCTAATCCTATTCGAGAAATAATGTTAGCCCGTGTTAGCCATTGTCATTTCGTTTTTATTTAACGAGCAATGGTATGACAGGAGAAGAAACGGAATTCACAACACCGCGCAGTTCCCACACTCTCTCATTCTATCTCTTCACGCACACACACAAAATCCGGTTATGATTACGCATATGCCATATACGAGTCGTAAACCGAGTGCCGCTATTCATGCATAGGACAACTTCGATAGTAACGTGGAAATATTAATCTGACTGCACGCGAGAGGCACGATCTATGCCCCAGGGTCTTCTCTTCTGAATGGCGCGCGATATACGTTGAGTACCGTGATGGAGGAGGCTTTATTATCCCAATTAAATCTCGATGACAGCCAGTTCTTGTGTTAAGAGTCAAGGACGGAAAACATTATATAATATACGTATGATAATCCATTTAAAAAAACCGAATAAATATTCGATTGTTTTATCAAGTAAATAATTGCATGTTTTCCACCTGCATAATAAAAACACTATTGTTTTGTTTAAAAATAAAAACAAAAAAAAAGATTCCACATCTCTTTAGAGCTCGAATTTCTGATGACTCAAGTTACTTTCAAAAAGTTTCAAGTTTCTTAGAAGTTCCGAACAACTGTCGTTCTATATACCAATCGCCAAGAAACAGAGCAGTAAATTGCAGTCAATATAAGGAGTGACATGCGTTGTAGGCACTTCCGAGAAGTTAGGTCGTGAATAAAATTTAATCTCATTTAACGTAAGGAGAAGGCAACTGATGCAAGAAGTCGGTAAGACATTTGCCAAATGTTATTTCAGATGCCAGTAGATCAGATCGATCAAAACTCAAGTGGAAATATCATTGACGTTATGCGATATACCAAACGCAAGCAGTCATTACGGTATCCGCAAACGCTCACGTGCATTCGCGTAGTATACGCGGAACAGCTAGCCGCATACGCCGGCAAGCGATCAATATCTGTTTTCCAACTTCTCGTCTCGATTCCAGCCACTCCATCCGTCCGTGTCGCCGCCGGTGCTGTTGCCACGTATGCGGCGACTACGTATGCAGTTTCCTGACAGACGAAGCTCCTGATGACGAGACTGTCCCACGACGGAGACTTCGATTCAATTTGATTAATTAGCTAACGGCAGATAACGACATAGGAAGAATAAAAATGCCAAGTATTGCGTTTGTGTAATTCAATACACGGAAACTGCATGCGCGCGAATTAACTGCTCTATTATTTGTAATTACATCTAGAGAAAACGTAATCTAGAAGTATAAATTTTGTCACGGCTAAATGTTGAATAACCATAATACAAATACTAAGTCAATTGTATTTACAAAAAGGAATAGAGAATTTTAGTACAGTAATATTCAATATTAATTCGTACCAAAAGTTAAGAGATAAAGTGATGTATAAACTACGGAGAAAAGCTATTATAATTATGATAAAATGTTGACTGAGAAAGTAGAAATCTTTAGAAAAACTTGTCTACTTCTTAACTCAAAAAAATTACGAAGAAATATCTAATCACTTGAAGCTTTTAGCTTATAATAAAATTAAAATGCATATATAGCGAATATAACGTAAATATTGAAGGCAAAAAAATCTGTGTATACGTATTTGTGAGAAAGAGACAAGCAGCATGTAAAATATGATAATTACATTGCATAGATAACATCAAATTGCACTTGGGAATACTTAAATGCACGTTTTCAGTGATTAAACAGGCGTTGAAACTAGCATCGCGGTAAAGGGAAAACCGATTGCTCATCGAAGTTTCACCTAATTTGGTCGGCACTATTGAAATATTTAGAATCGACGTGTTTAATCTATCCCCCTAGACGAGTCGAGGGGTAGAAGGCTAGACGGGAAACGGACACGAGAGATTGCAAACTATTTAACAGGTATTTACGACACAATTAACAGACGCAATCACTAATTCATTATTAATATAGTCATACACTGCTAAGTCATACACTTCTAACGACCTATGCAAAAGTTACGCAAATTTTATTACATATATTATCGTCACACAGGAAAAGTTACATGTTTTTCAACATTGAGATCCAGATACGAAGACAAGTGGTTTCTAATGAGCTGATTATCGCGATAACGAACGTTACGGTGAAGGATCGGCACGAGGAAATGGCACGCGACCTTGGAAAAGTATCACACGTTGTCGTCGTTGTCGTTGTTAAAAGAAATGGCAGTCTCTTTTTGCTGCTCTTTGGCGCATTGTTTATCAGCGAGATTTATCGGGTGTGCTACACCTCGTAATAACACGGAGCACTGATTTATTTAGATTTCATTCATGAAATTAAACACGCCGTCCTTGCATCGTACGTGCATCGTCATACGATCGGCAGACACATATATACATGATCGGCGTCGTGTTCATCTTAAACGTCCCCCGATACCATACGAGAGAAACACCGATCGCGCGTTCTCGCCGTTCGATAACTTTCAAACGCGAGACAGCTTTCCAATCTAGTATAGCTCATTAACATCAATGATGCTCTGTTGCGACACAAATGCAGCGCTCAAGATATCCCAGTGATACTCATTCTATCAATTCAATATTAGATATTAACACCTGAGACTGTAGAAAAACAGTATTAAATAGAATATACATCATTTAATTGTACTAACTTTCATAAATTTTTGACGGCGAAAACTTCTTCTATAATTATTATAAGCAATATCCGCGACATTAACTGATTTTTTCCTCAAATTAAGACTTTCCTTAAATAATCCTTAAACGATTATTGGAATACTCTATTGTTTTAAGCATTCTCTTATTAAAGAAGAGAAGGTAAAGAAATCGAGCAATATCGATTTGATTCACGTCAAATTCTTTGAAGTGATAAAATGATAAAATTAATCAAAGACACGGAAAAGCTATCTCCCGAACGACAATACATATTATAAGGTTGGATAAGAAATACAATATTGCGATTAACGTTCAAGTGTTATACGATACGTGAGAATCATACAATCAAGCTGCCTTTCTGTAATCTCAAAGTGACGACGATTAAAAGATACATTTCCCTTCTTTATTATTTTTAAAGTACGCAAAAATGCAACGAGGAAGGAAATATACCGCAATGTTTAAAAAGAGAAGCAAAAATATACATCGTGATGTACTTTTTCTCCCAGGATACTAATCATCTAAAAAAGCAGATCCCGACGGTTGCATCGCTTCCAGATGCTCTCACAAAATTCCATGTTGCTAATGCAACGCCCTTCAACACCTACCCGCCTGCAGCGCAGACTTGTTAAATATGCAGTAACAAAGATTTATGAAAAGTTTTTTATCATTTGCTAAGCAATGAGTGTATTCTGAGTTCATTTCAACATAACCAAGACAAACCGAACGCCCAGAGACAGATATATATACGTAGCGATTTAAAATTCAAAAATTGCGACAGATTATAATTGAGACATTTATACGGAATGTTTCAAGATATATCGATTGCAACCAAGTTTAATTAATGTAAGCGAGATATAAATCGCGCGACCTCGAATGAAGATCGTCGCAGGAAAAAATTTACATAAGACCTTCGGTCAGCGGTACAAATAAAGTACTTACATGAACTGCAATTTAACTTGCCGTTGAAAAATATTGAGAGTAATTCTTTTCTTGTGAATGATGCGGACTCTAAACACGTGTTTGTATCCGCGTACCAAAATTAATTGTCCCACACATAATCGCACGCATCGTACGCGCCTCGCCGATGATTAATACACGCGTCTAAGTTGTGCGGAATGCCCTCATCGCGCGCGTTGTAACGGCGATTAACGGCGCGACGAGCAGCCTTAATGTATTTACAGAGCTGAAACCCATTAACACGCGTCTGCCAGTTGTTAACGGCATGGCTGGTGTTGGTGTTGCCTCAACAAGGAACGACCTCGCGCTCCGCTTCCGCCCGTGAGAAAGATGCGTCGTTGTTGCAACCAAAAGACGCTGATCAAAACTATGGCCTGTATTCATAGTAAGATCTTATACATATATAAGACCTGACTATATGAACATCGGCCTATGACCTGACTTTTGCTCGAGTCGGCGGAAAAAATGTCTATCGATCTGCTTATATTATTGACAAATCTAATGCACTAAAATTAACGGAACTAAAATGACAAAATTATATCTATTATTCGTTATTTCTTTCTTTTGTCATTGAAGTTTGGAGAGTAATACATGTTAATATGAAGTAAAACAAATTTCTTTTAGATGCGAACTCTTTTCTTTTTGATAATTGATATAGTTCACTTTCCATATATTATTTAGACTATTACTAGTTTGTATTTTTATCTACTTGTTCAAAAAGGATTTTATTCAACAGTATAGCAGACATATAAACTTTTCTTTTTTTAAATCCTTTCAACTCGCAAATATGTATGCAGTATGCACAATATACCACGTTTCGTTATTAAAAGTTTCAGCTGTTTAATCAATACTCGTATAAAGATTATTTTGCAAGACTGACTCATCAGTAATAAATCAAATCAATTATTAATTAATCGCAAAACATGTTTAATAGCTTCTCGATGACTCATGGAAATTATCGTAATGATCACAGTTCATACATATTTCGAAACGGTTACACATCTTGATAGATTTCCCGTCACACAATCATGTATCCAAATGATACGTAGGTATATTACTATCAATCATGTTAAAATTCGCTTTTCCAAACTTGATAATCTAACTTTAATAAACACGGACAGCTGAGAGTGACTCGGTATAGAAACTATAGAGAGTTGCCACAAACATTTTTAATTATACTCCGAGCAAGTAAATTCGCGACTACTATATATGACACACGTAGAAATGGAAGTACAAGTTGCAGATAAGGAAGTACATGAAAACTTCAATCCGCATCTCTTCCAAGAGAAAGAGAGAGAAAGAGAAAGAAAGAGAGAGGGAGAATACGTTGGTCGAGCTTTTCCTTTGAGAGAAGTCTGCCGTCAGGATTACGACTTCATTCAAAATGTATCATCGTGTACGAAACTAAAATTAACGTCGAATCCCGACTCGAAGGGTCGCATTAGGGTTTTCGGCGTCGCAAGAGCGAAACGGTGGAGGATACAGGTGCGCATCGTTCACGGGATCAAAATTAAAACACAATCAAGCTAATCTAGTATTTCTCAGGAGCGTCAGATATCCGATTAATGATGAAACAGCTCGCAATACGTCGGCTATCGCCGCGCAGGTGCACGAGAGCTTGTAATTCACAACTCCCGTCTTTGAGTACGCGAAATGCCAAATAATCGATTATCGAATTATAGTACTATTACACGTAGCTTGCGATTTTGCATAGTTTATAGTTCGCGCGTGAGTTTCGATGGTAAACCGATGATAAGTAAATCGGAGTATGCGGCTGCGATTGCATTTCACCTGAATTTCGCTCTCGTGCTTGGATTTTGCAGCGATGATATTTGGAAACGTGACTTAAAGGCACCGCTCTAAACTTAGACGATGTTCTGTACTCTAAGCGCTAAGAATAACTTCAACGTGTCGCCGTGTAAACAAACAGCGGGTGTCTGATAAACTTTGAGAATTCTACGACACTCGCGCGTTAAATCTTGCAGTTGACTTTGTATCTATGTATATATTGCAGCTGCACGTGTCTTATAAGTCGCGCGAATCGATTTTTCTCCGGTTGTTGTTCTGTAAAAATATTTGTATCGAGAGCCTTTTTATCTTGTTTTCGATAAAAGTGGTAACCAATGCGACATATCCACCGTAAATTCGACATTTCTAGATAACGACTGAGCGTATAGCTGACCCTTGTGTAAGTAACAAATATTTAAGGACAAAGTAAACACATGTCTGCAGTTGCAGCATTACATTTCATTCCCAGAGGTATGTGAGTGCATGAGTCGAGATTTCATAGCAATAACTCTCTGGAAAACGACGTAAGCCACTTTTCCTTAAGTTAACAAGGGAAATAGATTGACAAATAAGAAATTACAAAGCTCTGCGCTCAAATTGCGCGGGTCGAGCTTTCATGTGCTGTATAATGGAACGTCATAGAAATTGTGTAAATATACTCGTCTAACAAAGTATCTAACAAAGTTGATTGTTAGTTGTTACGTTACACATGGTAACATTTTCATATTTCTATGAAAAAAATATGTAAAATGTATATAATAAGCATATAAAATCCTGAAAAATTTTACATAAAGTGTAAAAATCTATGTCTGATATATATTTTCGGAGATTCGTTTATGAGAAACGCAATGGTCACTACTTTATCTGTCATGCTTGAAAATTACTGGCAGAAAAATACGCGTTTTAAATCAATATGATTGGCCGAACATCAAACGGATAACATACCGGCATGCGGAATATCGCGGATTGTGCAACCGTGCGATTCGTGCGATTCGAGTCGCGAAAACAAAGATTTGTTTAAACGATGCACACGACATTACAGATGTATGTGAAATCGGAGCACACCACGATACTGACGAGCACGCGAGGCGTTAATGAATAAACTTTGCTGTATTTCAACATGTAATTTACAACGAACGGCTAACCAACTGACAACGCCGTTCTAACAACGGCTGTCTCGCACTGGAAAACCTAAACCCCCTTTTTGTTTACCGCGAATATCCTTAATATTCTTTTATACGGCGGACAAAGCGCAGGATGCAAAATTCACGACACGGAGAATGCAAAAATGCAAAGCGCGGTGTACCCGCGCACCGAGCGCCGAAAGAGCATGCAAATGTATTCGACGAGGGTATGGAGATTTGGAAGGAAAAATCCTGGGTCGATTTCATACATATACGCGAAATTAAACTTGCAATTAATGAAATTCGCACGTGTATTCATATCTGGATTTCAAATTTTGCCTGTAACACATAGGTATCCGCCATATCTCCACGATATAACACATGCACGAATAATAAGTATATGTGAAATAAACTGATTAAGCCATTTAAAAGCGTTCACAAGATACACTTAGCTGCGATTTGTTAATGAAACGTTACGATTGAAACTAGTGAAAAAGGTTATGAGTCAACAATAATGTAACCTAATTCATAGTCTTGTACTTTTCTCACTCGTGCGCTATTCAATGCAAAGTACGCGAGTGCGGAACAATACAACGATCGAGCTCAGTGAAGCGATAATCGTAACCGTTATCTGCGGCTTTCAAGCCAGAAGAGAGGATAATGTCTTTTTGTACTTTTCGTCGCCAGTGGATTACACGTGATTTAAATAGAATATAGTTACGATGCTCCGGTAAATAAGTTTGCTTCTTTTATTGTATGGATAATTATCTTAAAACGATAGAGATTTAATGCATAAACTCGTGGATGAAAAACTGATTCACACAATAAAACATGTCTCATTTTTCGAGAGAATAAAATGCAATCGTTCTAAAAGCATGCAATCAAAACAATAAACCAAAAACCCCGCCAAAAACTGAGTCTGAGCATGATGTCATGAGTGTGCAAGTTATCTGCAATATGCATTACATGTATTATAAATATATATGTATATAATAATGTGTATAATTAAATAGTTATTTAAGTATTATTTGTCAAAAATATATACCAAAGTTATTTCAATAAAAATATTGAACAACAAAATTGGACAATTTCTTACTAATAAAATAATATAAAATACATTTTTATACTGTACGATTGATATAATTTATCCTCGATGATTTATCAACTGCAGTCACATGTAGCAATGCATATCGTCACGCGTTTGCACGTATACTCGGCAAACAACTGATACTACGCGTCATGCGGGCGTTCGTCGATAAATTTTAACAAGATTATATGTCCTTATACCGCGCGCAAGTCGCGTATACCTGTGTGTGAATGTGTATACGGAAGGACCGCAAAATTTGTCAAACCGATCGAGCCCGACGGCGGGCCGAACGATGGACAAACGGGCGCGGAGAGGAGAACCAATTTGTTTTTATCGGTCCTTTGTTTCTCTTTTCGGTTTTGCGCCGTTTTCCCCCGCTCGCTGTTCCGTTCTCGGCGTTTCGTTTACCGCGAAGCCGCTCGTTCACGCAAAGCTCGTTAATTCGAGCGTGACTATCCGTCGGGCGAATCTTCCGCCGCCGATTGTACCACCGAAATGGTCAACTATTAACGAAAAGCGACCGTCTGTTTGTACTCGAGTTCTTCATCATTAAATGCCATCACTGTGTTTAAATTTCATCAACTGCATCAACGAACCGACTATAGCGTCCGTCCGTTGCGTCTAAAAAGTACTTAAAATAAAGAGCATTGACTGTTAATTCGATAGTTGTCAATTAAATGATGTTTTGACCGAGTATTAACGTTTTTTAATTGTCCCAAAAATATAGCAAAGAATTTTACACACAAATTTGAATAAATTGAAAGAAATTAGACTATTTTCAACGTCAACGCTTGTCTAAGCACTCTAAATTTAATTTCTAGCAAAAATCTCTCGAGATGTAATTCTTTCCGTTAGACATACTTTTTTATTAATTGCTATTATGATGTTTTATAAATGTGTAACAATATAGCAAGAGCGAGAGTTCCAAGAAGTTATAGTTCCGATACAAATCCATATTCGCGCAATCCAAAAATATTGAAAGATGCCTCGAACCGTACGCTCTAGTGATAGCGATTCGTGCGAGATAGTTATCTTAATTGGAAATAGAAGGTACGGATTCTCGAGGCAAGGTTTTTTCAGAGCACGTAATTTCTACCGCAGCTTTAGCGTACCGAGCGACCGGTTTGATCACCTGCATCGTCTTTTTCTATCAGCTTTCCCGAAGTTCCTTCCATCTTTCCCTAGCTCTCCGTTTCCATCTCTCTGTTTTATCGTCCGCTCTCGGCGAGAACGCGTACTTGTCCCGTAAGCAGTCGTCTTCCCGTATTTCCGGTTCTAACACTTTACCATCGACCTCCGTAACCCGGATCGCAAGATTAAACGTACGTGCATACGTCCTCTTCTTCTTCTGGCAAAAGGCTACCTTCCTATACGATGGGACTCACTATCATTCGACAGATCTACTTTACACTTTTATTGGCCAGGTACGATAATAAGTTCCCGGAGATAGAGCCTCGATTATCCACGCGGTATAACGATCCACGATAAATCCTCCGATAATGATAAATATTTCGCAATCTAACCGAGTAAGACGCATCCGCTACGCGCGTGCGATTTCAAAATTATCTCTCCTCATCACCCTCCCGCTCTTGTAATGACAGTAGGGTTAATAGATCCATCTTGCGGGTGACCCAGCTATGATGAACGAGGGAACGCGTCGTGCGTATGGCTCCCCAAACGTATCGCACGAACGAGCGAGTTGACGACGATCTTGTTCTGGCACACGCGCGAAACATAAAACGCGAATGCCTCGGCAGTGAGTGCACTAGCAGAAACTCAGAAATAACCGCCGTCGCCGCGTTCCAACCGGACTCGCTGCCGACATTTGCGCGCATCGCGCGTCGTTGCGAAAAGGAGAAAGGGAGCAACGCACGAACGTGATCAGCTACCGCTCGTGTCCGACGTGGCAACATTCCTTGTATATCCTGTCCGATAAAAGGAATTTCTTCTCTTAATATTGTCCCTCATCATTCTAACTCTTACGTATCATGCAGCGGAAATAAGAGAAGGAATGCAATCGCAATCCTCTAGTTTTTTAAATTGATGTAAGAAAAAATCGAAGGATAAAATATTGCATGCCTATATGAAATTTAAATTGAGTACATATCGTTAACATCAAACGTATACGTAGCTTTTTATAGTACATTCTTTAAAATAAAACCAGAATGCAATATAATTTGAAAAAAGTTGTATGAAATTTCTGCAATGCGTAAAAACGCCAGTTATTGGTTAGTACGTCAACATGTCAAATTAACAAATATTTTTTTAAAAATAATATATGTTAAAAATAATACACGGAAAAACATGTCGAAACATTTCAAATGAAAGCTATACGTTTTTACAGATCGATGACATAGTATTTACGACGTATATACGACCAGATTTCGCCTCGTGACGGAATCGACATCGCGGTATCGACGCGAGTTAGTGACAACGAACGCTAGGTGTCAAGTCTGCAGATTCCACAAGTGCCACCGACGGAGAAGACACGATCCGAAAAGGAGAATTGTGCCATCGAAGGTTAACAATGCCACGTTCCGCAGCCACGACGAGCTACAATGTGGCATTCTTTCGCATCACTCTCATGACGGCCCATTGTACAGACGGACTATTGTTTCTCACGTCATCGCGTGCATTCGCGGCGCGAACGCGGGAGCGACATAAGATACGAAAAGGCAAGAGGACGAGAAGCCGAATACAACCGGGATCATACGCGTACCAGTTAGAAACAGAAGAGTTACGTCAGGCCTATTCACCAAAAATATCTTTGAGTATTAGCATATTTGGAAAGAGAGAATAGAATCGAGAATAAAGTCAGTTGATGAAACTAAATAAACAAATATGTAAGAAAATATGTCAATAAGATATGCGAAAAAATATAAATGATTATATAGAATTATAAACATGACAGAATAATTACACATACATAATTACGCGAGGTGGAAAATTCCAGATATTAGAGGTTACTCAAAAAAAAAATTATGGAATGTAATTCCATGTATGTAATATATGCCCCATATTACATCCACGCTTAAGCCTTAAGTTTTCAAATATAAAATTCTAATTATATAAAAAGAAGTTCAAATTGAGCAAAGTTATACAGCCGAGAAATAAATTCTTCGCTGGAGTCGTTTCAATTTAATGTAAGAAAGTACGATCATCCCGTCTTACATTAAAGATAAATCTTATAGAAAAGGAAAGAGAGGAAGAGAGAAGAAAAAAAACTTCGAAACTTGATCGAGTCGCTCACTCGCTCGCTCGTCAGACGCTGTTTAAAAGCAGCCGCAGTCTTTTGCATTCTTTTCGAACGGTTGAAGCACTGACACTTACCGCACTGAACCGACTTCCTGAAGTACAACTTCTCGAGAATGCGCAAGAACGTGCCGCGTCATAAAAACCAAGTCTGTCATCGAGCCACACGATATACAATACGTTGAATTATTTTACCATCAAAGTTACCAAACATATAATAGCTAAGTTCTCATTAATTTATTTTTCCAGGAACACTAAATAAAAGTTTCTATATTGCAACTTGAATATAAAATCAATCGATATTGTATTTTTTCGTGAAAAATATTACTTGATAATTTAACGACAAACGTGAAAACAAATCCAGTATTTTAATTTTTCGGGGCACAAATAAAATTGCACTTCCCTGGAAAAGCGTTGTATCGAAAATATTGGAAAAAATATTCCAATGCTTTATATCTTTTCGAATTAAATAAAACTAAGCATGTGTTTGTGTTTTTAATTCATACTATTTTAAATCAGATAAAAGTTACTCTGCCCCCGATGAACATTGTCGCACCAAAAAAATAAATCAATTTGTCTATTATAATTTCCATGAAAACAAAATCGCGTATTGCCTGGTACGATATAACCATCGAATATCGAAGTATAAGCAACATACGTGTAGTAAACGTAAAATCGTATGAAAATTGATAATCAATTGTCGTGTATTAGGGAAAACATTGTCAGCGATATATATGCACGACACAGAATTGTGAAACATATTCGTGTACCGAAGCGGATCGTAAAATGTCACACGGACGAAGTATGTCGTAATGCGATGCGTCAAGTTAACTCGTGAGTGAAGAAATGTTAACTGGTTAAATGAGATAAAAAGAGAACAGGAATAATAGAGAGAAATAGAGGAACAAGGACAAATAGGAAGAGTGAAAGAGAAGAGGAAAAAAACACATTGCCAATGCGAGCGTCAGAGGCATATAATTCACGCGCGCCGATGTTTGTACCGGTTCCCGTCTAGGATCATTGAAGCTTTTACGCGCATTTTACACATAGTCGTAAAATGCGGAGGTTGTACGACTAGATCGTTATGCGAAGGCGATTATATCGTGCGCGCGCATCCCGGTAAACAGGCTTGCGCTAAATGTATTTATTTGGTGACGAAGGTGAAGCATACGCGTTTTACTAATGTGCAGACAAGTTTTTGGCTCGGTAAATCGCAAAAATCGTGGAAAACAATCAGCGCGACTTGCCGAATGGCGCCAGAATCCAATCTGGGATATTGCATATAGTGCCTCGAAAAGGAGGAAATTTTAATTCACGGCATATCTGTCTATGACAGAATCGAGTACCGGGCACGAACGTTATATAAATATTGAATTTCGATGTATATCGACAACCTGTTTGGATGTGATCCTCCAATGCTGTCATTCGTACAAATACTTTAGTATGAAAATTATAACGTTATAGACTTCACACAACAAAGTCGCACTTATTTTTTCAAATAATAATTAGCTCTCTCTCTCTCTCTCTCTCTCTCTTTCTCTCTCTCTTCCGCACCGATAAATCTCATGATCTTTATTTTACGACGTCTGCCGCAATTAACTTTCAAAATCTTTTATTTAAGAATATACTTAATAAAATATTTAATGAAATATCAGAGTTTCGTTAGGATTTAGAACTTATCACAAGATACGAAATATGAAAAATGCAGAAGAGGTAAGATAAATGTACCAATGTCGGGACACTTAAGACCTATGTCTGGAACACCTTTATCATTTTAGTTTTTAAATAAGTATAGATAACGCGAAAAAATCAAAGATAAAAATATAATACAAGAAAAATATGTTAACATTATAACTTATTTAACTAAAATGATAAAAATGTCCAGACATAGGTACGTGTCCAGGAATTGGTACATTTACCTTAAGTAGCGAGATATTAGATTTTCTTACAATTTATAAAAGAAGTAAAACATTAAAAAATCGTATAAAAACAGAATTATTACGAATAAATATTCTTGTCGCGACGAATCCGCAGTATCAGTAGCGGCGAGGGAAACGCGCGTTGGCGTATCTTCCGCAGCCACAGAACTGTCTCTCAGGCTGAGTAATAACTTCCGCGATGTTAAATTCGATAGCAGCTGCATTGCTGCATGCTTTGCGCATTTAAAACAATCGCGTGCAATTACGAACCTTTTTACTGCGACGTGTCGATATCGAGAAAAAATTTTGCCATGAGAAAACCTCGTATCGCGACAGGGTACAGACCGATAAGCTCAATCACGGATTTATACTATATTAGAATTAATGACGTTTATGGTAGTTTTACTGATGAAATAAATGCATGTGTATAACCCGCTAGCCAAAAATATTTCACCATTATACTGTCTAGACATAAACGTTAAAAACCAAAGAGAAATAATGGTCTATATTTCAATTTTTCATACACAAATGAGATATGAGCTGGTGAGTTTTCACAGGAAAAAATCATTAAAAATCTCACATTGCCAGATATAAAAAAAATATAGCACATGAAGTCTACATAGAGAATAATATAGAATAATATAAATATAATATAATAGATATATAATATGTAAATATATAATATAATGGAGAATAATATAAAGAATATATACCGCTCAATTGCTGCAATGATGACATAATTGAAAAAACAAAATTTTCCAGAAAAGAGTTCGAATGTTTTGAATCATTGAAATTTTGTAATATTATTTTTAAATATGATTTTGATGTAATAACCGATTGTGGAGAAATAAAAATATTAGCCCTTCAATCAGTGTATTAAATTCTCACCGTTCTTTTGCAAATTCAAAAATGACAATTTTTTAATTATACCGTTGTTGTAACAAATGAGCGACATAATACCTATACATAAGGAGAGGGAGAATATATATGGAATTATTTAAAATTATTGTACTAATTTTTGAGTATGTATAAATATAGTAATCTCACCATAGTACGTAATACTTGTAGAGTGTGAGTCCTTTAAAAAAGAAATTACAAATCGGCTCTACGTATAGAACGTATGTAGATAGCGACAGGATGCCTGGGCATACACGGCATCAGGCCGCTTTGTCATGCGTAGAGATATAACTGATGTCGAAACAGTTTGATGGACGAGATCGCGTAAAGTTCAAAATACAAAAAACTCGGGACGAAGCACCTGTCAAATCGCATTATCGGACACTGTCGACACGTGCATTGGCGCCATATGCCTCGCATGATCACGCGGTTACGCGAAATATCGATGCGCGACGTCGTGTATTGTTTATTCTTCCTTTCCCTCGTTTTTACGTGCTTTTTCCCCGCGCGATCCAGCGATGATAAGCGGCACTCGGTCAAACGATCGTACGAGTAATTAATGACAAACGCCTCGCGCGCCAGCGGTTTTCCGTTAGAAAAGCTTGGAGACATTCAATTAGGCAACTCGCCAATCGCAAACCGAGCGGGAGCGAGTCAAACGTACGAGTGCCAAGCGATCGATCAAAATTTTCTTGCGATAAACGTCCCCTTACTCGTTCGTAATCGGGAGAGCTACGACTCTGCTGCAATATGCAAATTATACGAAGGCCACACGCAAGAAAGATATTTATCAATATTTTACTTTTTCTTGCATTTCCACACACATACTACAGTATAACAAACAAATTAATCAAGTTTGTGCATTGCGTCTGTTATTTTATCAATATTTAAGTTCTCTTAAAAAACCTTTTTTGACATTAAATTTATACAATTATAAAAGTCTCTGGAAATAGGTGATATTAATGAATATTTACGCGTACGCGTAAAAATCATTGTTCAATGATACTAACTTTTTTAAAAAGTAATTTTGGAATCAATTATGTTCCTTATCAATTATCATTTTAAATAACTATTTCAGACTCATGATAAATTATGTACCTCGAAAATCAATAAAAATAAGTTAAGATACACGCGGATTTTTCAATTTAACAATTGATAATATTCAATTAATATCGCGAATCAAGAAGCGGACGTTTCATCTAATTGGCCAAAGAATTGACGGACGAAAGAAATTCGATGCCGACAAGTCGTCCCGATAAACGGTTCAAATCGATGCCGCTTGAGGGCAACGTTACCAAATAAAGGGTTAAATGGATCACGACATCGTATTTTCTCGTAGCGGCGGAACCTGAAAAAGTGCTTGCGATATACTGTTACCACACCGGCGCGGCGCGGCGCGCGGCGCGGTAGAAAGGGAGAAAAAAAAACGCACTCTACTGCCTCAGATATTGAATGGGGAACGAGTGCCGTCCCTCTTACGCCGGCCGGCTCCAGAGTAAGGTCATTGCACACTCGTAAACAAACAGGACGCGGAGCGGCGTCTATAGCGAATACCCGTGCGCGTCACTGAACGTACACGCCGATCTAATGCGGCCTTGGGCTTCCCGAGCCGAGCGAGATTTTGATGTCTGCCTTTTAAATTCCGGGAATACATCGTGCGCGCACCTCACGATCGATCATCCGACGAACTCTGCAAATTCCCAACGAGATGTTAACGTGTACGACCACGTCGAACTTTACGGCAAATTCCTCGGTTCTAATTTGAAGTATATACCTATTCTCTCCTCAACCAGAATATCAGGGACATCGGTGCTGTCGATGTTAAAAGCGAGCGTAAAAAATTCTTGGCTTCAAAAATAGAGAGAAATAAAAACTATGTTGCTCAAAAGGAAATTTTAAGCTTGCTTTACCTCGAGAAATTTTAATTTGACAGTTAATTATTATCATAAAGATATCATTAAGGAGGCATAAATCGTGACTCAATATTTGACGTTTTGAATTAAATCGATTCCAAGAAAGTTCGTCATTTTTTTAACGCGATTGAAGTATTATGTACGACGGTTTATGATACGTGCATCTCAAACGTTAAATTCGTTAAATAAATCTCCAAATAAATGCACACTTAAACTAAAAAGTCAAAGAACTTGGAAGAATAAATAGATGTTAAAAAAAAATCTTCTCCATAACGGATTTTAAAAAATTAGAAACATTAAAACGCGGTGAATCGCGTGCGACGATAAGATAGTTATAAATTATTATTCGTACTAGCTATAATTACATAAATGGAAGAACCATTAGTTACCATTCGGTATCCGATTTCGAACTCGATACACTAATAAATAAATAAGTCCATAGTAAACTGGCCGCTGATATATTCTGTGAGCGTATCATAAGTCCGTAAACGTACACAGCACAATCGGGTCTTTAAACCCGATTGACATACATTTAAAGCGCTTCTCAGTCCATAATACATTCCCTTTAACGATTACACGTTGAATCGAAAGATTAAATGACGTGACTCCGAAATCCGATATATTACAAGCATTTACGAAAGTTAATTTAAAAAAAAATGACGTAACTCGAAGTTGGGAGCGCAGGTCGCTTTAAATTTCTCACGCAAATGAGAGATAATTCCACATCCATTACGTATTCATAATGGTTTTCACAAAAATCTAGGACCGCTATGTTGAGAATAACAATCGCGATTGATATATGAAACATACTTATATCATATCACTCGACCTATTTTATCATGATCCCGATAGACACGATGTAACGCGAGATTTATCGCGCCGTTAAAGTCTTTGCACCGGAAGAGCCCGGCGATCGTTCTTGCGCGTTATCGCAATTTCTCGTTCGCAGGTTTTCGCATCTTGACAAATGTCACGCTCGCGCGAAGAACGGCGAAGGATCGCGCGGGAGGGACGAGGGTCAACGTACCACCGTTTCCATCGCGATGTCGGCAAATCTTACGGGCCGGCGCATTCGCGCGGTGCGACAATTTCCGTTTTTCCGCGTACGCGAACGCTTCTCTGAAACGCGCGGCGGGCAGCAGGCAAGCATTCGACATCGGCCGCGACGAGAAGGTCAAAGGTCACTAACCACGATTCGTAAACGAAGCTAAACGGCGCGGCGGCGGCGCCGCGGCGGTCGGCTTGCTCGAAACGCGCTCGGTAGGGAATGAATGAATGAACGGGAGGAAAGGAGGGAGACAGTATATACCTACCGAACCCTCCTCTGCTTTTGTCCCCTTAAAGAGGTAATAAATAGAAACATTCGACAAACTGTCAAACAGCGAAAGCCGGTTTGGGGAGCGCCGCCGGTATTCTATACCGCATTAGTACAACTTTTGTCGGCACGTGGCACCGTATTGTTACACGGCACCCTAATTCGGCGCTAGATTATCCCGTCTCGGCTCGTATCGACTTCCTTAACGTTGCGCGTGCAAGAAAAGTTCTAAATTATCTCGTAAATTATCTCCTTCATCTCTCCGAGGAGAAAAACTCGAAAAGGTCGAAATTGTCGCTCGAGAGTTAATTAGAAACATCGTTTGCGATAACAAGGAGAAATATGACACGCCGCTTTACGTATATTTAACGCGTACAAAATTATTATCTTATCTATACAGGTTTATGTCTCGCGATATCTTTTAACAGTCTTTAAAAGACCCCGACGAAAATCGATAGGGGGGATAAGGCAGCGCGCGGCAACCTGCCGTTCGATCGATTCGCGATAACGGGTTGAATGAGCCGCGGTGTGTCCATACCTGTTGCCAGTGATCCTCGAGCGACGGCTGGGCCGAGAAGTATCCGGTGTCGTGTATGTCCTGCAGCTCTCGAAATATATTGCCGCTCGGTAGGAGCGTATCCATGGCTACGCGCGGCTGCGAAAGTCCTCTCCGCTTCGGTCTCCTTCTTCAAGCAGCAGGTGCCCCACACACACGGAAACGCAGCGGCGGCGGCGGTGGCGGTGGCGAGCCCGCGTAAGCGTAATCTCAAACTGAACCGAACCGAGAACTGACCCGAGAACGAGAACGATGTATACTGACCGGACACAACTCGCGTCACTCGCGCGACGAGATACTACGAACTCGATTCACTGAACGCGTCCCGGACGCACGCACGCACGTAAACGTAGTAGCGAGTAGCGGCGAGCGCACGTGCGTATCATCGGGGAAGAGGCGAGAGCCCTCCCCACCACCGTATATAGAGGACGCGAGAGAATGCCGGCGGCGAGCGACGAAGCGACGAGCGGAGTAGCGGAGACAGACCCCGACGGAGCGCGCGTCGCCGCGAGGATCCTGGGACGGTTATGGAATCGCGTGAAATTCTCCGCCGCCACACTTCCCGATAACGGCTCCCGATACCCGCCGGTGTCCGCGGACGCGCGCACTTCTCTCTCTCTCTCTCTTTCTCTCTCTCTCTCCTATCTCTCTTTCACCCTTTCCTCTTCTCTGTACCTGTCGCGCGACGACCGAGGAAGAACTGTACCCGCCGCGTCGTCCCTGCCGCTTGTTATCGTAGCCGGACGCCGCTAACTGCCGCGCGGCGAGAAAACGCGAAAACGACCGAGGGGGAGGGGGAGGGGAAAAAATCTCACTGCGAACAAGGCATCACTCGTGCGGCTCGACGCTCTGTCTGCTGGCGTCGCGTGCACGTCTCACCTGCGACAGTATTCATCACACGCGGGGAGGGAACGCGGAGGGGGGAAGACACGCGGAGCAAACGTCAAAATGCCGGCCTGAAGTCGTCCGTGGCTGACTGCCGGGTTTCCCGGGGGCCTCCCTCTCTCGCTCCTCGCTCTTACTCTCTTGCTTCTTACTTCACTTTAGACATCCATCCGCGTCCGCGCGCGCGGTATCTCGCTGCGCGTTTAACTCCCGACGACGAAAACTCGCGCATTCACTATTAAAACGGCGAAAACACACACGCGCCGGGCCGTCCCTCTCTATATATCTCCCGGCTCCCGGCTGCCGTTCCGCGTATCGTACTCGTCGCGTAGCCGGCTTTTATCTGTCGCGCGCGCGCCGAGATCTCTCGACGCCGGTTCTCGCGTACTCCGCCAACTTCTCACCGTACACCCGGATGAGATCTCCGCGATACTGCGCGTATCACGATTCTCGCCCGCGCGCGTCACCGAGGGGGGGTCGGAGGAAACGCAGGGGGTGGGGTAAAACACCTTTGAACGAGATACTCGACACTCCGTGATAGGGACCCGGCGAATATCCCCGACCGCTAAACACGCACAGACTCTTCCGCGCGAGTGTCGAAGAGTAACTGACGTTCCTCACCGTAACTGCCTGCGCGAGGAGGCCCGAGCCCGGCCGAATGTTGCCGAGCGCGCGCGAGCCGCCGGCGAGTCGTACCACTGTAAACGGCCGTGCGCGACGCCGCGGCAGCACTGATCGGTGACGTCGCGACGCCGCGCGGCCGGGTATACTTACGTGCGTGTGCGTTAGTGTGTGCGCGAGCAAATGAGGCACCGACGCGAACGAAAAAAAAGGCAAATTTGTTTGAAAGGAATTTACATCGACGACTATTTGCTGCGCTACGTCGTACGTTCACCGTCTTCACCGACACCTCCGCGTCAGGTTGGTACTCCTACCAGACAAAATCGGAGTAAAGTATGTATATCGAAATTAAGGGCTGTTTAGGGGTTAATTCAGTGCTCTGTTTGATTTGTTTCTGACCTTAGTGCTCGAGCTGTTTAACGGACATTTTCGTTTGACAGAAGGGGGTGCTAAATTCGTACCGAGCCATCATCCCTGATTTAAAATACGTACGAAAGTAAAAAAGTAGATACCACGAAATCCATCGACGTTCTCAACTTTCGACGGTGTCGACGAAGAAGGGAACGGATCTGAATAGAAATAAGGTATACGTACGTATGCGATTTATAAACATGTTTATTTCAATCCGCCGATCAAAATATCAAAATATATGCATTTCCGAAAATAAACGAGCGCTCGCAGACAATTAATTTTCGTCATTACATAAATGAAATAATCAATGTCACATAAATTTCCAAAGGCTCTTCTTTTACATTGTGCGCATTTTCACACATACGCGTGAAAATGTATATCAATTTCCAATACACATTTTAAAATAATTTAATTCTTCATATGCAGAAAATAGAAATATTTCACAATGTTACGATAATAATATAATTCTGGAAATTTTATCGCGGAATTTTTTTTATTTCGCGGGATATAACCTGAGAGTATTTATGTAACTAAAAAATGCGCAAAATAAATTCTTTGCTGGTTTTGATGGTTTCTTTACATTATTCTCTCAGCAGCGAGGAAAATTTTCCATAATTTGCGCTTTAATTGCACAATTCTGCAAATGATTGTATGAATCGGACATCATTTCAATCGCAGCATTGTAGCTATTATCTTCGCAAGCCGATTCATTCGAATTACGCATATAGGCAATATGCGCTTCGGATTTCCCATTCAAGCGACAGCACAGTAAAGGTCGCCTATAACTTATGCATCTATCTTACTTTCACAACGTGGCCAATGTGGATCGACCATTCAGGTTTCTAGTTGCAATTTTGCGCGCGAAAGGTTTGCAGCTGTTTCATTTATTGAAGACAAATCTGATCAAAAAAAGTATTAAAACCGGATAAAAAAAAGCTATCAAAAAAATGCTTTGCGGTATAAATACGTGAACTTATTTTTTAGTATTTTGATATCTATATTATTCTTTTCGTAACCAATTAATGCGTTATTGAATTAATAGCGTAATTTCGCGATAACTTCAGATGCAGTTATAAGAAATAAATGAGAACAAACACAAGTGTGTTTGACATTTGTTCTATGTATCTGGCACATGCTTTATCTTTTGCAGCTCTTTCTTATTACGTGATACACATCTTTAATGCAACGCGTATATGAAAAAGAAGCTTAAAATTATATTTCACGAGCAGTAATCTCGCGAGCTTGTCTTTAAGCCGACCTAACCGAAAGTCGAAGGTTTACGTTTGCATAAACGTTTAGATTTAACAGAGAGAAACGGGCTGCTCGTTCAGCGAATCGACTACGAGAAATGCACAAGCACGGAGCACACGAACGCGAATTATTTGCAAATGAATAATCGCTCGTGAGTCAACCGAGAGAACCGAGAAAGAGGGAGAGAGGGAGAGAGAGAGAAACGAACGCCTTGTGTCGCCGTAAATGATTCATAGATTCTGCGTGTTCGTTAAAGCCTTTCTGTAGACGCTGGTGCAGCACGCGGGAATGCCAGATTAGATACGTAAGCAGCGTTTATGGCGAATGGAATTAGAAGACTAACCGCGCTTATCGGGCGCGCTCGTACTTCGTTTCCGTTCGAGCTATCGCCGTTCAACTATCGCCGCGTCGGAGGCTGGCCGCGTGACTCAAAAAGTATTTTTTTAATCGGTTATTGTGTGTGCATTCGAATCGCTCTGTTTGCGCGTCTGATGTTTCTCCCGCGCGCTGCACAAAGCGCGCATTGTATAGGCGCCGTTATATCGGAGCGTATAGTATATCGAAAGAGTTTCGGTCGTATTGAACAATGGCTTGGAATCGATATAGCGCCGACTCGATCAATAATACTGCCGATATTCTTGGAAATTGCATTTTTTTCGAGCTTTTAAACGATAGTTCCTCTGAAACTAACTCGATCGCGAAAGATGTACACATTCGAGGTAAGTTACCGTGTTATATACTTTTATCACTGGTTCGTTTTTGTAATTAGAGAGCGCATTTTATACATCCCAAATAACTCGGAGGAGACAAAGTTCCTTCTCGGAACATTTACCTTGAAAGTTATTTTGCGTCCGCGAGTACTGCAGATATTATCTGCTTTACGAAATTGCGAGCGGAATGTATAGCACTGCGTCGGAACCTGACCTCGCGCAACCTCTCAACTTCGGCATCGTTTTCCGGATATATTTCTTCGCTCAGTGGGTTAAGACGCCCGGTACCATAAACATGGCGGTCGCAGTTGGACCCAAGCCCAGCTCTCGAAAAGCTTTCTTGTAGCGGGAATATACAGTAGCATGTCGATTTTCGCCGCGGAACGAGTCGACAGGATGTTTGTTAGACACAAAATGACTCTCTCTCTCTCTCTCTCTCTCTCTCTCTCTCTCTCTTTCTTTCTCTCTCTCACGCGCGGCGCATGTCCCGATAAAACGATCGACCGGGGTATCCGAGGCCATTAACATATTAATTCAATTATTCAGTTTAGAACGATATATTACGCTGATCGATGTTTGTAAACCGTATTGCATTTCTAGCATGAAACGTTGCGAACATACGCAAATAATTTAGCGGGATATGGAACGACGACTTTCAACTCTCCACTGATCCGAGTTTAAGTGGGAAATAAAGCGATATGATAATGCCATGATATACAAAATATTGCGGGAATGCGGCAACTGGCATAGAAAAATCGTTTCTTTTTAATATATAATTCAGAGTTTTATTACAAACATTATATAAATTAATTACGAAATTAGCATAGTATATTCTTTATAACTGATATTGTGTTTCTGTGTGTGTGTCCCAATTATTACTTTACATAATTAAATAATAACGTTATTGATTCAGCCTAATTAAATGAATATTTTCTTATAAAATTTGTAATTAAAAAGCATAGAAAATGGTATTTGAGAGTAGCAATCAAACTTTTAGAAATCCGTGCGATTTTGAAGGAAATCCTACAGAATTACAAAACATTTCGTTGAACGAGACTTAACGAGACTTATGTCGCCTGTAGTTTTCCTGTAACATAAGTTTCCTTGTCTCTATCATTATCTGCATACCGCAAACCAAGGTTAATAACAGCCACGTCGCCGATATTTGGCGCACGTTTCCTTCATACGCTACGCCGCGCCGGTAGTTTCGACGATCCGCGTCTTACAGAGCGTAAGAAACGCGCTGAGAATGACGTAATCCCGATTACATAATGCCACGGCAAACGTTCGCGCGTAGTACCAACTATTCGTGTCAACTATTATTCTTCGAACGACCCTCGGCGTAGCGTCGTTGTCCGCGTTGCACATTCGCACATCCTTGGAACTGGAATTTATGGGACGAGGTCGCGCATAGGTGCCCGTCGTAGCATTTAGGATTTTGTTCGACGTCGCGTCCACAACTTTGCGAAACGGTATAGACGACATTATAGTGGCGAGCGGAGCGTATTGACGGCACTCGCGTCTCTCGCGTTGCAGGAAGTGACGGCGATTATTATTATTAACGAGAAGATCTCTCAACGAGAAGATCCTTAATCTCGTAATCCTATCGCGCGCGCCAGATGACTCCGGTAAGTCGTGCTGAAAATTTACGCTACGGATTCCGACAAACGCGGAGCGACAACCGACGACGACGACGTCCCTAAGCTCTTGGAACGTTTCCCGAAACTTCTCGCGATCGGAAGGCTCGTCTGTTCGATAATCCACGAAAGAGACATCGAAGATATATTACTGAATCGGGAGTTACACACGCGATCACTTGTCAGTCACGTTTCTATAGAAATACTATGTCGCGTAGTCACATCACAACACGAACGAGATTGTATTTACGCTTGATAATTCTCGTTTACGCTTCGATGCTTGAAACGCTCCGCATGTTTCCGGTTAATATTTGCGGCGATTGTAGTATTTTAATGGTGTTTGTAAAAAAAATTATTATTTACATTACATGTTGTCGTTTGAAGGAGATTGAAGAGTGTTCTTGGGAACGTACATCTTGTATTTTTCCGCAAGCGCAATAGAGATTGCTGACACGCGGAAGTCGGTATTGTAGGAGCGACCCTTGTGTTTACGAATTTAGGCACTATAACTTTGACAAAGCCGCCGATTTAGGGAACCCTCTTCTTCACTCGATATAATGGAGGACGATGGACTATAAGAATCTTTCTGAACGTGCGTGTAAATATTCCCACGAGCGGGGATCATGGCGAAATTAAGGAAGCCTACGATACACATTCCTCAAGATGATGCATGAGACGGATTATAACCGATAAATCCTAACATGACAATTTTTACGCGTTACTGGCGAAAAATTTCTCGCCGTACGAGCAATTCATATTGTATATGATCGTCATTGATCTTCTACAACTATTCTCTCTTTTGATTGCATTCATCTTATTAGTTTTATTTGCTATTTTTTTCCGAAATATTAAATGCTTTATGAACAATAAATATTATACCATCATTATATTAAATATTATATCATCAAATTAATAATATTATTTGTTAGATACATATTTCGTAAATAAAATTTTGATAAAGTTTATAAATTGCTACCTATTAAATCAATATTTAACTACTAATATGCACTGAAATGTTTTCTGAAAGACTATTTTAATTATAATAAGTAATTTGCCGTATAACATTCTATGATTTTTTTGTAGACATTCAACCAGATTCTATACAATTAATACTAGAAACGACGTTATAAAAGCAAAGCAAATTTTTACCCTCAGCATTTATTCTATATATATAAAATCCTATGGTTAACCGCGTCTTTATGTTACTCCGTAAGGGTGTATTTCCCAAGACTTCTTCTAGTGGTCCATTAAAGCTCAAGGAAGCGGACTGATGAAATCGTGAAACGCAAAACCGTGCTATCTACCGTATAGCGTATTACTACCTTCAATTACATTGCACGTTTGGAGCTTATCTTAAGTAACAATTAAAAAAGAAAAGGTAGAAGATCAGGCTAATTGTAAGAGTAGACCGCGCGAACGTATGATCAGTTAAGAAAAAATCCAGAGAGTACTATTTAGCTGAGATAAGTTTGCACGTGTACTGCTTATGGAAAGAATTTCAAAAATTTATGGAGAATCTAAAGATACAAACACGTGACGTATATAAAAAAGGTTATATTCTCTTTTAAATATAAATTTATTATCAATATTAGGAAAGCTTCTGTAATGTTATCTGCGGCAGAACATGTCCTCTCATTTGTAGTTCTATGCGAATATTATCGTTAATTTACATAGAAAGAATAACACCCCCATCAGAAAGGTATTTTACTATTTTTATTATGTTTATTCTTACAGATAACTTATGGTAAAATATATTTATATGATTCGCTGTATTCCTGTTTGGTTAAAAAAAAAACAGGCGAGAGGAATGATATATGGTTATAACGTTATACTTAAAGAAACATAAACGTATCTTTTCTATTCCCGTAATACAGAAATATTGGAGCCGAAGTAATATATTAGCGATATTTCTGAGCTCGAATCTTATCCCTCTTATTCGAATCGTGGCACGCGTTATATATATACCACCAAAACCTTCGTCACATGAAACGTGCCCGGTTTCTCGACCAACAACACACCCACGCCTACTCTACGATCCTTCATCTTTATAAGCGAGAGTTAAGTTTAAGGGTAAAGCAAACAACCCTTGAAAGAAGTCGCCTACGGTTTGATCGATGCGCGATCCTATAATACTTGGCCATTTGCTTTTTGAAAAAATACAACTGCGTTCGTAAGCAAAAATAAAAAATATTAACAGTAAATATCATAAAATGATTGTATAACAATAAAAAAAATAATCACAAAAAATACAAGCGATTTGTTTTAAAAGTAATTTTGAAAAATTTCGAGCCTTACGTAATCAAATGCGGTGTTCTAATTTCTGTATGATTTTAGAAAATAGTACAGCATTCTTTTAAATGTCACAACGCGTATAGTTTGAAAATTAAATTGATATTGAAAGATGAAAATTAATTCCATGGAGTTGCCGTAGCCAAAGTTCTTACATCGTTCGCTTTTCCATGTTCTTCGTTGCCACCAGACATATTAGCAAGGGTAAAAGATGATAATTCATAGTAAGAATCAATCAAAAAAAGCAAAAAAGAGTATGCTTGGCGTCCCCGATCGATCGCATCGATTTTGCTATCCTCGTTCGTTCGGTTTACATATCCAATTTGGAAGAGTCGAAACTTCTTGTGGGTTCTTTTTTCAACGTCACTTTCATTCGCTGGCGGATGAAATATTCGGATGTTTTATCAGTTATTTCCGCGCTCTCTGGCATTTCGGCGTTTTGCCTCGCTGACCCAGTCCGACATTTTTGCTTCGCGAGCGCCGAAACTATTCTTATGTTCTTCCTCGGTATTTTCCGTTGTGCCCTGATATAGTATATCCGCCGCAATACAACCGCCCCGGGGATAAGCAAATCCCGTCGCCCCGTTACGACCATATACAACGATACGCGCCACTGCCACGAAAGTGAATTAACTTTATATTAGGCTGCGGCGGAAGATCGTCGTTACTTTAACCCCAACACGAGCGGTTAGAACCCGTGCCAAACTTTTTTTTCGTTCACGAGAGAAGGAGAAGGGTACGGAAATTTCTCGGCGATATAAGATATCTCAGGGGATATCGTGCAATGGGAGGAAACCCGGGGGTCGGATCCTTTATCTCGACTCGCCGCAAAGACGACTGGTGAGTGGAGACTGAAAGGCCGGGATGTAGGAAGAGAAAAAGGAGCGCGCCCGGCACGAAATTTCACTTAGGCTCTTGTCGGGGGAGACAGAGAGAGAGAGAGAGAGGTTGGGTGGGAGGGGATGAATTGCGAGGATGAGTTGCTGTGAGTATTCCGGGGTCGACATCGCGCCGGCGTACGTACCGCGCCGCGTGTTTTCCTCGTGTATATCTCAATGCCACGAGCGGCACCGAGCTGCGGCAAGGAAGGCGAAAAACAAGCCGGCAAGAAAGCGCGCTTTAATGGACGAAACGAGTTTCCAGCCACATGGAGCGCTATTGCTTCCGCCTTATTTTCCGCTCCTTTCGTCAACACCCCCTCCGCTACGTCGTTCGCTCGCTCGTCGGTTTACGCTGGAACAACACTGATCACGTCGACCTATCCACTTCGAGCCACATCTAACCATCGGGCTTCTGAAGTTTATGCGCTTCTGCACTGCCAATGCAACCGGGAAAGAGAAAGAGAGAGAGAGAGAGAGAGGCCGGAGGAAAAACACAAGAAACAAGAGACTAACTTCATTTGGTTGCGAAATGGGTATTCCGCGAACGGTGATCGAACCGAGAGTACAACGGGAAGCCACCGGGATAATGGTATTCCGCGGGAATCGAGAGAGAAACCGCACGGCTGCCGATCGAAAACACATCGGGACGAGAGATCCATATGCAATCCCGTGAATATTGATAATGCTGATATCGACTGTAATATATTATTCGGCGAGGGGCGTGCGTGATAATATTTTACACGTGGCGACTTCATATTTTATGCAAAAGGCTGTAAAACACAAGCGGCCGCGAATAGTTTTTGATGATTCTCCTGCGGGCTGTGTTTTATGGGAGACCACTCCGCGTTAGGATTTTCCGCGCACCTCGGACATTCTTTAAACCGAGAGAAACCGCCGCCACTTCTTACGGAACATTAAATGAGAATCCACCCGCAACGGGGATTGTGGTCTCGACGCAACGAAATGCGTTTCTACGTCGTACAGTGAATTTTTGCGTAAGGAACTTTTGCAGAAATTCTCAGTCTGTTTCTGTATATTGTTCGCGATAAACGCTCCAGGGCCATACTTTCCACTTTTGCCTTTGTGCGAGCGGCTTGACTCCGCTTTCGTTAATATATATTCTCGAGTCGTATTAAAACGTCGAGCGAAATTTTCGGCATATCTCTTGCTGTTTTGTCTGTCATTAATAAATACAGACCGCGTTAAGCAAGCGCGTTTCGAACGTGAGATGTATATTTATGTTCCGAAACGTTGATTGATACATAGTTAGCAACACCGACAGCGAGTACACTCGAATGATATTCATGTAGCATGACTGTCAGTTATCAACGCATTGCGAAAGAAGGATCAGCTTAATGATCAAGTGACTCGACTACATGAATCATTCACTGAAGTAGGGGAAAGGTTTCAGACAACTAAAATTAAAATTGAAAGACCACGATCTTTCTAACGACATTTAAGCTTAAATATATTTACGATGTTACAGCAACGATTAAAATGCCGTTACATATTTCTTAGAAATTTGCTTTGAACATATAGGTATATCAGTTGTTTATCTATTCTCCAAAAGTTCAAAAGGATGTATTCAAAAATATGAGACAACTTGAACAATTGATTTAATATTTAATTGTAATGTTAATGTCTAATTTATATATTAATTAATGTAACTATGGTTTTTATTGGCCGCATCGTAAATATGATTAACGAATAATTATTGCTAATATACTCTAAAAAATTCTGTTTTGAGATATTAATTCTTCTGAGAATTTAACTATATTTAGCTAACATTTATTCCCTTTCTCGATCACATTCATAATTATATATCGAGAGGAAAAGGACATAAATTTGACTGAGATGTTAGAGAGACACATCTTAAGCTATTTCCTTTGAAAACTTCTCTCTGGATATAATGAATGCTTAATCTAATTAACATTGTGGTACAAAATTTTAGCATGTAAAAATGTATGCTACAATTTCTTCCGTTGTAATTAAGGCTAAACTAGTTGCAACTCGTCAAGCGTAGTTTCGCAAGTGCAGTACAAAGTATAGCAACACGCTGGGCGAAATGAACGGACGGAAAGGGGGATAAAAAAATGGCGAACTAGATAAAGGGAATTTTTCTTCGTGCTCCGGAAGGAGTACACCGCTAACAGAGTTCGAAAGAGTTAAACTTTATCGCTACCGGAGAGGAAGTGAGGGAATGAAAGACGGTGGGGGAGAGAGTGCCCCGAGGACGAGGATTCCTCCTGACTCTCGGAGCCAACTCTCTTTGTTCCAATTATCGCGGCTCTACCCCGGCCAAGCGAGCTTACCCACCGACGCGATTTGACCTTTTCCGCTTCCGGTTAACCGCACGCTATAGCCGGTTATTCTTCTCTCTAGCGACACAATTTCCACTGGTACTCAGGTGCTCCTGCTTCCATCCGCGGTTTCATAAAACGTTAACGTACATTTGCAGTGTGTGAAAGCTACAATTCCCGACAAATTGCCTTTTACATCATGCCGCTGCATTCCTTTGTCCGTTAAACGTGTAGCGATCATAATAAAAAGCTCTTATTAATTAATTCAAAATTATAAGCACGAACGACTCGAACGAGTATATGCAAACGTAAGAGATACAACCAAGCTTTTTGAGAATACGAAAAATGCAAGTAATGTCGCGCTTTTATTGTTTTCCTCTTTCTTTTATATATTATATTTATATTAATTTTTTATATTATAGAACTTTTATTCATGAAATGGATAATTTGAATAGACTATTTGAAAATTCGAACAATTCCTCTTATATATTATATTAATTTTTCATATTATAAAACTTTTATTCGTGAAATGTGGACATTTTGGCTATTCAAAAATTCAAACGACTACACAAACTGGTTCATGTAATAACCGCATAATTTTAATGACTTTTTTCGGTAAGACTTCAATAGACGACGAATGGCATTTACCTGCCTGCGTTAGCGAATTATGACTATGATAATACGCTTCCCTCGGCAGGTTAAAGCGTCACGCTTGTAGCCCGAGCAATTATCTCGATACGAACGATTATTCGAGGGGGAAGAAAGAACGAGCGGTTCGTCGCCTCCATTCAAATCGGTTTACTCGTGCATGTCGAGTACTCAAAAAACACCCTTCGAGGGGTGATTTCAAGCGAGCGTTCCGTAGGTCAGAAAAGAGATCGGTAGTTCGAACTGCCAGAGAATAGACAGCCGGTGGATTCGTTGGGGTGACGATGGGCGGAAGCGAGGACGACGGAAGGCTGACGCTCGACGTAGTCGCGTTGAGCCAGATGGATCGACGATCGTTTGTCGTTCTTAATGCCGCGGGAGGGCTCAACGGCGGCGTTGATATTCACCGACTGATGCCAGAAAAATTACCCGATTAGTTAGCATCCATCCTACTGCGCCTTTGTTCCGCCACCTCCTCTTTTCGAAGGTGCAGCGACTCACCACTGCGCTCTGGTCGCTTTTCCTCCTTGTTCATCCCTCGTTCGACTGCTTTTCGACCCCTCGCGCGAGCTGCCGAGGCGTCCGGAACGCACACAAACTCGGAGCCGCGTAATTCGCTCTCATTAATTAGGATTTTCACTGTGAGAGAAATTAGCCAAAAGCGGCTAAAACCACGGCGACGGGGCAGTGATTTGTTTCGCAACCTTCGCCATCGTTGTTCGCGATCGAGAGCTAGTCGAACTTGCGCGAGTTAAATTTATTTATTGTTCAAAACGGAATTATACCTGTTTAGCGCAAGAGAAAAGAAACATTTCTTCCTCTTCTCATCATACGCGTTATTTCTGTTTCAGAAGAGAGTTAACTTTCTCAGCGTTTTATCTCGATGTTTTCCCAAGGACTGGTAAAGAGATGCGACTTGTAATCCAAACGTTCTCGCCGACGACGTGTAATTGCGCCACGAAGTCACCCGGAATAACCAGACGTTCGAGGCTGCGGTTGGATATCCGCGGTATATTGTTATGGAGACAATGACAGAGAGTGACGGCCGACAACGTATGAGCAGCGAACACCTGCAAGCGCGTCTCGGAGCAGCTCCTATTCTTGATAATGTAACAGACAGCTCTCGGAAGACGGTTGGATATGGAGGGCGGTAAGTGTGGCTTAGCAGCTCTTAATAATTCGGGCGCACTAGAGTGCCACGTAGTAGGCCCGTCCAACATACGTAGACCTACGCGTACAAACACACACACACACACACACACACACACACACACACACACACACACATGCATACTCATTTATGGCGGTCGCGCGAGCTTGGTGTCAGTGGCGGACGCATGAGGTCGGAAGTAGGATGGCAGTCGCTCGAAAAAGCACGTAAATTCACGCGATGGCTGCCGCGCCACTACAAGACTTTTATCGCGCAGAAACATTTACCGCGCAGTGCTTGGCATTTGCATGCAAACGCGATCGTGTCCCATCTTTCCGCCGTCCGCGTTTTCCTCGCAACGCGGGGGTCATCGCCGTCCTCGGTACCTCTCTTTTTCTCTCCCTCAATGTTGCTCTTACGCTTCTAGCTACTCGTCTACCTCGTCTTCTTGCCTTATCTAGTGATCTTTACCCGCGTGCGCAATCTCATTTCTTCTTCGACGCTGATATAGCTTTGAGGAAGAAAAAACGGTACGCAAGCAATGCGGTGTCGATGAAGATCTATTAAACTCTTAGATTTTCTTAACATATCCAATTATGAAAATATGTTTTCTTCGTATTATGCAGACATATAGTTCTTTAGGTCATTAATGGTAAAATTTTCGCAGTTCGTAGATGTATTAAGAATTATGTGTTACGTATTTCAATATTTACAATTTTTACAATAAAATAACAAATAAGAAACTGATGGCGAATGAAATATTAGATGATTTTGTACATTTACATATGTAAAGGATTTTTTAAAAAGTAAACTTAATCTGAGTTATTAATAACATCATTTGTATGTTTCTTAATTGAAATAATATAAACAGAGAAAGAATAAGTTTTGGATCTATAACAAGAATATCAAATGTCCTTTTCACTTTTTATATGTTTTTAATAAGTCTTTTATTTATTATTATTTTTTAAACTTGTTTCACATGTATTAAACAAATATATGAAAAACAGAAGATATATCAAAATTATTCTCCTAAATTATTTTGTTTACCAAAAACAATCTTATAACCGATCCAAATAATTGATTCAACAATTCATCAAATTTTATGTAATATCAAGACCTGAAAAGCGTAGATTTTTCTCTCAATATGTAAGGATTCAGTATTGCAGGAATTATATAGTACAAAGCGACGAGAATATATGCACGCATCAGCTCTTGCCCCGAACTCTTTTTAATGAAATATTGATCCGAGATGATTGTGCGCTCTGTTCTCGTGCCGTAAGTACCCGCGGAATGCCCATGCGTCACCCCCGCTGGCGATGAGGGAGTGCGCTAAGAATAATGGAAGCACGCGCCATTACCATTGCGGAAACGAGGATTCCTCGATTCGCTGAATCTCTAAGAATGAAGTTATAGATGCTTTTATTTATTCGCAACTCGCGCGAGTTGCGAATAAATAAAAGCATCCACAGTTTCTCTTCTGTGAACTCGGATGAACGAATAGAATAGAGCATTATGAATGAAGAAAACGAACAAATTTAACAAATAAAAGATATGTAATTGAGAAAAGAGAATTTGACACAATTCCTATGCCGATAGGCGGACGCTAATCTGTATAGGGAACTACGACGTACAGTGGCGATCGTGGCGCAGAGAGATGTGAGCCGGAGGATCCGAGTTTAAATCCGACCAAGACAGTTTTGTCAGGTTTTTATTCGATCACCACCTCTCGGATGGGGATCTGGCAACCCACTGAGAGTATCTTGCCTATAGCTCTATATTTAGAGAGGTTAAGGCAATGAAATACTTGCACATGTCTGCTATACTATAGTAATTGCGTCACGAATAGTCCTTTCCAGAAATGTCTGTAATTTGTTATTTGTCTCTTGATACATTAATTTGGAGATACCTACGCTTGACTCCAGCGCGACGTGCTATATGTCGAATGGCAGGCAGCCTTGGTCATCCTGTAAATAGCAATTAAAGAAAAAAGCATTTAATTTTTTTATGCTGTTACAGCATAGAACAAACAATTTTGAAGCACTCGTAAATATATATATATATATATATATATATATATATATATATACGTATATATATGTATATGTATAGATATATAACGGGTTTACACAGATAAATTTGTATGTTTTGCAATATACTTTATTGTAGCGGATATTAAAATTACCAGTAAAGACATGAATTGATTGTCGAATGTGTATAGAGGCTTGACTTATATCTATATATGATTAAATCGTATCATTTAATATATATCGCGTTTATCGTAAGTTATTTCTGATTCGCCCGTATATAGCGCTATATGTCACGTAATCTACTAGATCTAATCTGTGAGCTCCAAATAAATATTTTTCTTCTTTTTTTCTCCTCTACACGTTGGAACCTTCGGTCTGTTTGGGTATGCATAGCGCCGCGGTCATTTGTAACACTGAGCCTTTCTGGCGCAGCGTCTAAGCGGGCTTCTCACGGCGGCGAATCTACTCCGCATCTCTCTTTCCCTCCCATTCGTGCCATAACCATTGCTGCCAGCCCCTTTTCTTTCACGATGGGACTGACGTCACACGAGAAAGCGACGTATCACCCGCCGGCAGTCATCCGCCGACTCGCAAAACCCTTCTGACGTGACTCGCGACGTTAACCGGAGACACCGGACGGCAACGGGGAAGAAACTGAGGAAGGAAGCAGGGAGAAGAAAGAAAACTAAACGGACCGCGGGGTTGGGATGGGTGATGGGAGAAGGGAGGGAATTCGAGTTTGGACCCGTCCGGGCCCCTTCGTCCTCTTGATCCGCGACGGAGGAAGAAGCCGACCTCCGTTCGCTCATCCACCGCGTTTCGCTTCTCCATCCTGCACATCCGGCAATCTCGTTGCATCAGGGGAGAACGTGTCCCGCGAAGATAATGAAGCTGGTGAGGGCGGAACTATACGTGACTTACTCGGCGGATAACTAGATAAATAGTTACCTCGCGTACAATTTATGACTTTGGTACTCGATTTCGCCCAGCAGCGAATTTGCCGATAAGTGGTTTGAGTTATCCTCTAAAGGTCTTTATTTGTGTATTATTAATAATATATAATAAATAGGATAAATAAGATTTTTTTATTTATCAAGAGTTGTTTCATTAACAATAGATCGCTTTGTTCTTGAAAATCGAATATCTCTATATAGGAAGGAAAGTTCTCCCCAATGTTGCTCCTTTGACCTTAGAAGTTTTCCAAATTTTGAAACAATTACATAATTTAATTCGTATTGCATTACAAACGCGTAAGGTCCATAGAGTCCTTTAGAATGTATTTTGAGAGCAAATCATCAGGTGCGGAAAGCTACTGGCGATCGAAGGTCGTGGCGAACCTTGGCGAACCATTACGATAATCCTGTTGGACCCCTGGTGCCGGGGATTTGACTCCAGGCAAGGCAGTGATGGGAAGGGCTAAACAGGTTTATGGAAACTAACGTATGAACATACACAACATACATAGTTTATATATATATATATATATATATATATATATATATATATAAATGTTTGAAATTTTAATGTTTAATTATATTATTTTATATATTTATTACATTCACTTATAATGTATGATATTTCGTTTCCAATTTATTTAGGTATAGGATTTGGAACATACGTATTTTCCAAATCCTATACCTAAATAAATTGGAAATATCATACATTATAAGTGAATGTAATAAATATATAAAATAATAGATACAATTAAACATTAAAATTTCAAACATTTTTTTATTGCATTATATTATATTATATACTATACATATGTCTGTGCATTGTATAAAAAAGCAATCAAATGTAACAATAATAATCGTTTCATGGAGAAAGAAATTATTGCAAAAATATTATGAAAATAGAAATGTACAATCAACCATTCGGTTTACGAAAGGATCAAAATATGTTTGTTTTTCTACTTCCTACTGATCTGTGATATGGAGAGAAGAGTGTGTCCTACTGGAAAAGGCTCTCACAAAGCCGAATCGATACCACGCGAAGGATTGTTCTGTAATAGTCGGCCCTCGTGATAGCCCTTTTCCCGGCAATGCGTCACATCGGCTGAAATGACTACACGTGTTTCAAGGAAAGACACGATTGGCCCTATCGAGAAGCCTAAAAATAGAAGAGGCATCGAACGCCATTCGAGTCTGTGCAAGAATTCACGGGATAAAATATATCCGCGATCGATCCGTTACGACTTTCATCCGCGAACGCAGAAGGAATTGAAGGAATTATCATTTTCCGCGACCGATTGTTTCGCAAATCGCAACGTACGATTCTTAACTTCGCCGACGAAAAGAGAAACGGCTTTATTTCAGTGAAAAAGTATTCATCCACATATTCTGTGCACCGTCGTAAAAGCTCCATATACACTATTGCCGGAAATATTTTTCTTGGTGGCGCGCCAAGAAGTATCTTTCGCTCCTCGTAAAATTTGAAGAATATAAGTGCGCGGTGTTGCGGCGTAGGGCTAGCCAACGATCGGACGATCGACATTATATCTCGCGACTGCTAAAATCGTTTATCGATTCTCTAATTCAGCACTGATTGTCGACGACGAACATGGTTCCGCGAAACGATACGAGAATTACATAGACTTGTCAATCTTTGGCGCAACTCGCGCGCTGCCGGACGATACTCTCCTGAATATACAAAATTACAGCGATCGTTCGAAGCCGTCGAAGGGGCGCGTTTTCAGAGCGATATCGATTCTCCGTTATACCCTCGGAGAACTACGTTCTCCGAAGCATTCAATTGATCCTGGTAGCACACATTTGTCGTTAGGAGAGCGCGCCGAGGGTCTCCACTTTCGAGAGGCTGTCACTTCCCGCGGTCGATATCTCGCTCCCTCCTACGCTCCGGTGCTCTCCTCCTCCTACCACCACCTTTGAGATTCCCGCTCGCTCTTATGAGCTCCTGAAAAATGTTCCGCCGTTTCGTGTAAATCCATTTCATCCGTCCATTCATCTAACCCGCCGTCTGCCCCTCTCGCGCACGTATAAGCTCATAGAGCCGACGGGAATCGATGAACCGTGCGCGTGTTCATTCCTCCGCCTCCCCGAGTACTCAATTAATCCCGTCCCAGTACACGTACACCGACCGTGTCACAAACACGCGACTCTCTACTTTCGAGAAGAGAGGCCGTTGTCGTTTCCGACTCTCGTATACCCTCCTCGTCTTTAAGAACGCTGACTCACGTATTATTACGAAAACTGCTCGTTAACTTCTTGCCAATAGGGTCGACGTGATTCAAATTAAGAACGCGTTATCCGCGCTTTACAACGAGAAGCGTGCGCGTTCGCTCGGGTACACGTACTTAGACACTTGATCGATACTTGCTAAACTATCGACTCACTCTCGCAGTTTCAGCATGGGATAAGAGCGCGGCTGAAGAAAAGCGCGGATAATGGAAAGATATCCTTTATGAATTTTCATGATCGCATGTTACGAAAATGACGTTGGCAGACGTTGGCAGACGATTAATAATTGAACATTATTATATTACTGTTGTATTATGGATTTTCGCATCAGTTTTATGTCAATATGTAAAAGTTCTCGTTTAAAATTAAAATTGATCTCTCCCTACGTTAATCTTAAAATATATTATTCGCGATTGTGAGCAAAATAAGAATACAAGTCTGACTCTACTTGCAGAGAATGAAGTATAAAAATCAAGTAATTGCGCGTGCACGAAGCGCGTACTGAGGAAATTACGCTCGATCTCTATTCATATCGACCCCCGTAAAATCCGTTATTCTTCCGGACCCCTTCTTACTTTGGTGTGCGGCATGCACACCCGCGATAATCAAGCGCATTTTGCTCGTGGAAACAGAAAACGCCCGTAACTCGGGTGAAGTTTGTAGAGACAACGTTGAAAGTGTGCCAAGTGCTGTAAGCGAATCATCCGACCGCGTATCCCCGCGAGCTTTTAAAAGTGTACTTCGCCGCACTTCGAGCCCACACCGAGGGCTTCCGCTGCTCTGTGTAAGCTCATAAAGCCCGCCGAAGATCGATGAAGGGCGAATCCCACGTCCGAAGGGCCTCGACATGAGTGAAGTCTGCCGCGAGCGAGAATCTAACTCGCGTTGAAATCTGCTCGGGGATTTACATCCGAGGCGTGAAACGTTTTTCAGCCTCGACGTCACCGGAACGTCGGGGAAACGTGAACTGACGGATGGCGGAGGCTCTTTATCTCGACGGAGGATGCGGTCTTTATCAGGTCGGGAAAGTACGTTAGCCGCTGGTATCCTGGTGAGATTAGAATGTCGGAATCGGTAAGTTGGGCTAGACGGCCGTTTGGTTAGCGCAGATAAAGCGGAACGCGGCCGCACAAAGGCGCGCGCCCGAGTCGATTCGGCGAGAGAGCCTGGATTGCCAAGTTCGCGAAATTCGTTTGACTTTAAACTGATAATAGCGCAACGGCCGGGCATTGCTCTCGTGGGCATTGCTGGCCGGATTGCCGGTCGAGTGTCGTTGTTGAACCAAATTGACGCTTTCTATCTGGCCCAACACGGAAGATAATGAAATTTGTTTTTGACAAACTCGTATATCAGACACGTATTTTAAAAGCTTAATATCATAAGTAAGTTAGCTCGTGTTATAACATGACAAATCCATATCTGTGAATTTCAATTATATCAGAATCTTATGTGACAAATGTTTATTAAAACAAATAGCATGGTAAACAAAGAAATGCGACTCATTTTGTTTTATTCCTTTTATATTCAATTTTATTTACTGCAAGAAAAGGACAATTGAAAATTTTTATCCAAATTGCAGTTACAATGTTTTATAGCTTTTATAGCGTCAATATGAATTAAATATAAATTATATATACTTAATTTGAGATTATGCATTTCTTTATAAAAGCATTTTTTTGATTGCATTTACCTCTTCATAAAATTTATGCGACTTATAATTTTGCGCTTTCGGAAGCTCTTAGATTTTGCGACCGTCCCCGCTGCGGAATCTCGTGAATTAAATACAAAGTTGATAAACCCGAAAGAATGTTTGAATTTTCTGGGTAGACGCTGTTACGGAGGCGGAGATAGTGGTGGGAGGTCACGGGGGTGAGAGCGGCAAAGCATTCCGATCCTTGAGAGCGCCTCCCTCGAGGATGCCGCTCCGCACTTGTATGCGTGGTTACTAGATCCCACAATGTACATATATACGAATATACACACACGATCTCGCAAATTCTTCCTCGTAGACGCGCGAGGGCGCAAATGCACGTTTACTCGCCACGTATATCAGATATATGCGCACGAGTGCCTCGAAACTGTTCTTACCTCGTATCTCAAAATGTTGTTTGAAGCAATTAAAAGGTACATTCAAATATTTGCCTGGAAATGCATTGTACCCGACTACAAGCGATTTTTTACGATGTAACATCAAATTATACGAATTTCTTAGAGAAAGAAGAAAATATGTCTAATGCGTTGAAAATGTATTACATATTAAACAATCTTTCAAGATAAAATATTTAAACTGGAACTATCTCTTTAAACTCCACCGAAATCATTTTAAGGCAAATCTTTGCGTATAATGTTTCTGACTCGTCATACAAAAGTGTAGAAAATTATGTCGGTACTCTTGCGAGATTAATCTGTTGATAATCAACTTGACGCAAAAAGAGATCTTTCGACGATATAATTGCGCGTCGTTGCGCAAAGTTGAGAATCCCCGCACTCGACAAAAACGAGAGAAATGGGAATTGGAAGGACGGAGGAACGAAGGAGGACAGGTACGATAGCGCTTGTAAGAAGCTGTAACTGCGTGGCGGCAAAGTGACGGTGGATAGATGAAATGCCAGTCCGCCGTGCGGTAGTGACGCGAACCACGCTGCAGCAAAATGGATGTCGTACAGGTGACAGCTGAAAAAAGTATGATATATTAGCGACCATTAGGTAAGGAGGACCGCGGTTGCGCAACTCGGCCCTAGAACGCGGCTAATGGCGCTCGGCGTTAGTAGCGCTTCTTTCGGGAGGCCCCAAAGTGCCTACTAAGAATGATTCGAGGCGAGTAACTCACGGGTATTCGCAGGACTCGCAAAGAGCTGGCATAATCACGATTTAAAAAGAAACACCGAGATGGACATCTTTTATGAAAGATCTACCTACAAGCCTTAAAGGGAGAATAATTCTCCTTTCCAAATTGTTACTTGATAACTTTTTATATTACTACGCATCTTGCCGTTTAAAAAATTTTTATTATTTGAGAATAAAAAGGTTAAATTTTCTATATAACTATTCTTTTATCATTTAATATGACTTTATTAATTTATACTGTTATAAATATTCACGCATACAATCATAATATTAGAAGTTTGAACTGTAGTGAAGAAAAACCGTAGATAACAACATACCTATATTTAAGAAATTAGCATTGCAAAATACTTTTACGAATAGTGACATGGTATGATAGCTTTTTTATTATACCGCAAAAAGTATTGGACGTTATTGGACATAGTAATATTGAAAAAGAATTTGTAGAATTATATCAAGAGAAAGTATTATATCAGCTAAATTGAAGTACCTATTACAGTAATTATTAAAAATCATTAAAATATTAAAGTAGTTGATACAGTAAATAGGTATTTGCTGCATTTAATCTGAAGGTGAAAATATATGTTCATGTTTTCAATCGACGGAGATCTCGAACGGAAGAAAGGTCTACAATGTATCCGCGAGCGAGCGATTTTATCGCTCCGCTTCAATTTTCCCGGGAAATAGAATTAACGTCAGTCAAAGGACGAATATGCTCTCGTAATTTTGATTCACGCGAAGCCCGTTATCTTTTACATTGCAGCTTTCGGTGCTGGCACAGCTGACACTTTGATCGTGTAATTTTACGGACTAGCCGTGGAAAAGTGAAATATTAATATTAAAACACCCTGATAATAATGAAAAAAATTTGCAATAATAAAAAAAAGAAGATTTCTACATAATTCCCTAGCGTAGATAAATATCCGCTCTTAATAAATTTGCGCACGTTTATTATACAGTTATATCTAAATTTTATGTAATTAATCTACTGTATATATTTTTTGTCCAAACAGTAAAAATGAAAAATGATGCTAAATTTTTAGATCTCGTGAAAGTCAAGTCTTGGCTAATTATATACGCTGATGAACTTTTCTCCGCGATAAAAGCTCATTTCATTAGATTTTGTCGACTTTATTTATAAATGTCTGATTTCAGGATGACTATGACGCAAATTATGTGCCAAATCATACACCAAACGTGCGTCCAAGCAGCCATTACCATTCGGCCGTCGTAGTTCGTGTGGCGCGGTATAACGAATCATCGGACTCTGAGGCCTGCCAATGACGGAATGAATTATGCAGTCCGTCGACAGATTATGGTGAGTAGAGGATGTATGGTGACGTGCGGCTGGTACCGACTTACTTATTGGTCGTAGAGCGTATCGAACTGGTATGCATGTAAAATTAAGCGTTGATCGTTGCTGCGTACAACAGTGCAGAAATGTTCGTGCTTGTGTATATCTGTATTCGCGATTACACTCTGAGAGAAACCAGTTTAATGGCAAATCCTAAATTATCTTACACCAGACTTGCTTGCTACACAAATTAGTGCACCACATACAGACAACTGTTTCTTAATTTAAGAGAAAGTCTGCCCAAGTAATTTTTTCTTACTGAAATTTGCACGGAAATAACGGTTTTGCTAAAGTATTTAAAAATTTAGCTAGATACAGATCTGAAAATAATTTTGTTGCACCATTAAAATAATTATGTAGAATACTCAAACTGATTGCTAAAATGACGAAATTTTTTACAGCATTATCATCATATTTTAGCGCTCATATTTTACCTATTATAATTATTTTGATGGTGCAACAAAATAATTTTCAGATCTGTATCTAGCTAAATTTTTAAATACTTCAGCAAAACCGTTCTTTCCGTGTGTATTTCGATGGCTTATACCGATAATCAAAACATAATCTATTTGTTCTTTCCTGTACTTTTTCTGCCATTCATTCTTCACAAGTTCTTATTATTTATAAAATATCTATCAAAATCCACGAGAGATATCAAAGAGGTATCCTGAGATTTTTATGCTATAGTCGCAAAATCACAGGGTTTTTGCAGAACGATCTTGCACGTCGAGTGCTCGCGAGCTAAACGGAAATCACGTAGATGCACAGACTTCTATATTATATAGAAGTCTGTGCGTAGATGCCACCACTAAATCTCAGGCTCGTTCTTGGACGGTAGTTTAGCTCTTGGTCCCGCCGTCCTTCTTTTTCGAGGCCTGATTGTGAGATGTCGGCGGCACGGCTTTCGAGTATTGTTGTCGGAACAGTAATATCGTCTCCATTGTCTACGAAGACGAGGGGGCGCGCTTACTATCTCTCGAACTGCCGTTAATGCGCGCAAGAGTGGCAACTCGATGCCATCTTGCCCCGTAAACAGTCGCGCGTAAATTTGGGCTGAGTGCACGCCTCTTTTTCCGTGTATATATCACAGCGAGGACCCGTTAGATCGAGTCCCGACCTTACCATGCGGACACGACAGTGACTCTGAGCACCGTCATCGTTCTAAGCGACCAAGATTACGTTCCTTTTTTTTTTTTTACCTGATCGGTCTCGTGGGACCGTGCATCGCGTCTCGGCCACGATTACGTCGCACTAATTCTAACAAAAGATTCTATCTTCGCTACACAATGATGATTATGGGGACCGGGAGTGGTACCCGCGAGACTCGGGATTCTAATTTTATAAAGCAGAGGTTACGCTTTGTTGAGATTGCCGGTATCCCGCGCGCGGCACGATTCCGGTGTGGTGAAACAGTTTTTTCTCAAGTGCAGCGGTGTCATCACTTGAAACGTCGTCAAGCTTGTCGTTTTTGAAAAGAGAAAAACAAACCGTTGTCAAGTTGATTACGGACGTAATCATGGTCGTTAACTACGCATGATAATCTCTCTCTCGATAAAAGTTTCAAACCTCTCGCGTAAGAATATAGAGCCTTGTATAAAGAACGGAAAAGTAAGTTGCATATTAATAAAGTAGTAATAATAATTAAATGGTGTAACGAGAACTTTTTTTTAACTGCTAGATGAAAAATGGAAGGGTTTGTAGGCTCCGATTATGATGAGAGGTCATACAATTGCGATAAAATATTATTTGAAGCTTAACTTTTAATTTTCGATACTCATCTACTCCTCGGTTTGCAATTTCTGTCGCCTTGATTTCCGTTTACACGCACATGCACCTGCATTTATAAGATGAGCGTGAGTTAGGCGGTACGATACTCGTATCCAAAGCACGTTATCGCGTGCTCCTCCTTCTTGAAGGTTGCTATCATGATATCTTCCGCTTCTTTATGTTAATATGGTCAATTTTGTATTCTCTCGACGTTATCCTCTCTTTCTTTCACACTTTCCTATTCGCGACCGTCACCTCGTTCTTCCTCAAGCCGCGCTCCGGTCAAGCCGCTTACTTTTCCTTTCTTCACGAGCCGGAAGGAAAGAGGGACGCGGAGGCGAAATGTCACGACGGCATGGCCGTTCGAAGTATTTTACGATTTCGTACTCCGGGGTTTGAGGGTCCTCCACTTCGTTCGTACGAACCTTCTCCGTGCGTATCTTTCGCGGAACAGATAACAAAAAAATGTACATGCGAAACTCATTTGATACTTATCCTCGCTCTCACCCTTCGTCGCTTTTTGCTCCCGTGAAATCCTCTCGACATCATGTGACCATCCAGATAACTCGTTGATTTCACCATAACGAAATTGGAATAGAGGTGAAGATTACGACTAATACAATCTGATATCCTGTTATCAAAGAAAAAATTTTGTTGGGTTATCGAGTTGCTTATAAATCTATAGAGAGATATCTAACAATAAGAGCGAATGTGTAAAGCTTTCGCAGAACCGCATCAACGACGAATTTCGTTTTGCTTCAGTGCGATTACACACGTGTACATTTCTAAAAGCAACCGTTATTCCGGTAAGCAAGAGATGCGTGCGAAAAGAGAGTAACGAATTTCTACATCTACCGCTTTCTCGGGTTGTAGTTATCTTATTTGACTGATATCACGCCGTGTATTGCGTATATGTTTGTTGTGTGCCACCTTTCCTCGAGAAGAGTTTCTTCAAAATCTTCTTTTACACTTTCTCTTCACGGGTGAAATAACAGTGATAGGCTACCGGGGCAGAGACACGCGATTGTGATAAATTAGTACACATATTTTTACTGTGCCCGAATTGAAATTTATTGGAGGTCGCAGATTTATAAGTATCTGGGCATTGCGCTATGGTATCTCAATTCACCTGCAAAAAATGAATATGTGTGCGTGTGAATGTATTAGTCATATTTAGTATCTATGTTCTAAAGTTCCTATGTTCTATATATAGCGAGAAATTGTAACGATAAACATGCACCAGTTGTGAAATTAGATGCATAAACGCGAAATGCAAACGTTGTTGCATATACCGAGCGCAATAGTGGAGCTAAGTGAACTCACAACCGCGTGTAGGATGCAATGACCTGAATTACAGCAATTAAAAGCAAATTATATCGAGTTTAAAAATATAGATGCCTGTACGTACACTCATTGTGTAACATTTTTAAATTTGTTATACTCTCGTATAAAGTAAAATTGGCCTTATGGAGCGAGAGAGAATTTATTGACGTAATCGTTCCTGAGCCGTCAGATTAGATCATTAGTAGCTGGACTATTATCTCTAACGACAAATTATTTTATCACTCTGCTGCTAATGGCATAACAAACTATATATTACTTAAAAATAAGCGTTAACTCACTCGTATTATTTTTCTTTTAACGTATATAAATAATATTTTTAGATAAGTTTATAATATATATAATTTCAGCCACATAAAATATATAAAATAAAAAAGTTTTAGTAAAATGCGTGTGATGATCAATGAATTGATCTATCTAGCTGCAGTGGTGTTTTTTATACTCGCAACTCGTCGCATCGCGTAAAAGAGTCACGGTGCGGTCTCGCTTCGCGTATACTTGGCGCAAGACACTGCCGTGTCTCTCGATCATAAAATTTAAATTTCGTAAACTGAGAAATATGTCTACTATTGTCTACTACTGTTTATCGTGATTTTAATTATTGACACTTAGTCCAGGAGAATCTTAATTTTTCCTATTTATTGGACAATTTTAATGAATAATCGTTCAAATATATAATCACTACTATGTTAAAGTAGCTTATTCATCTATATATGTAAACGGCATCCATATTCCATATAACATTGCACAGATTGTCCGAGAAAACACACAACGGTACCGGCGAGAGGGTTAAAGCGGCGTTCTAAAGAGGTCAGTCGTGAATTATGAATAATTCTTTCGCGGTATTCGAATTGCAGCATCACACACAATCGCGCGCCAGGTATGCACGTTATTGTCTTTTTGGAAATGCCTCGGATGGCCAATGCGGGAACAGGGTCGTTCGCTCGATTCCGCTTTGTCGTGCTAATTCCTTCGCTGCGTCCATGCATAAGCGACAGTGTATATACGTAGAGAGGTCTGGATACTTGCTAACGAGGTCAGTTCCACGACTCGTGCATTATTATTGCAACGCACCTGCGCGTTTGTGTCATATGCCCGATGCATGCGGGACCTTGAGGACGAATGAGAATGAGTGTGCATCTTTCGCGTCTGGAAAAAAAAAACAACGCATCTCGCGGATTGCGCGTCCCGAGTGAAATCGACATGGCTGTTAACCCACATTTTCAAGTACCGTCACGCCAAACTACTGATTTATTGTTGGCTTTTATATAAATGGAAGATCAGCCAGTGAAGTGTCGATAATATAAACGATAACGAGGCTTGACTGACGCGATTCTCGTAACTGCATTTCCGAAATTCAGCTCTTTCAATCAATATCGCGCGACTCTAAACCGACGCGTTTCTCTTCTTAACTTGGTAATGTATAAAGCACTTGAAATAAGCCAAGTCTGTAAAAATAAGTACTTGTATAAGGTACATAATTTTATTCTGTTAATATAAACATCAAGAGACACGGTAGTGTCTCGCACCAAGTACACGCGAAGCGAGACTTTTTTACGCGAACGCACGAGTTACGATGAGTACCCGAGATTTTGAGATCTCAGTAACGAGTGAACGGATCAATTTCTAAGTAGGCTTGATCGATAGCTTGGGGTCGATTTATATAATAAAAGTGTTCGTAGTTTTTCTCTACGTGTTCTACGAGCGGAGATATTACGACGCAAAGTCTGAAATTTAAATTATACATCATTACTCGAATTGTTACACAAAATATTTAAAATTAGATCCCTCAAACGTTTGCTTTATTTCACATTCTTACCTAATTTACTATCTTTATTATGATTTCTACTTTTTAATGGTACAATTAATAATGTAGTCATAGTACAAAGTCTATGTATTATGCGAAGTAATCGTGCTTCCAAGGGTTAATGCGATTAAGTCCAAAGCCGCAAGGTCATTGAACTCTGAAATAATAGTTGCAGTAAACATCGAAGTTTCATTGGCGATCAAACTTATCGCGGCCAACCGTTAAACTCTATAGACAATGCCGCCGTTCAATCTGTTTGTCTTGAATCACCTCGGACAACAAGTGTCCGAGGATTAGGAAGTCAGCTTTGCCCGAAGACACTTTCGTCCCTTAAAAATACACGCCCACCGAAACTCCGCCAGCATTCGTTGTTCCTTTTCGGTCGTGGCAGGCATAAACGTTATCACGGCCGGGCATGCCGCGGGGCTTAATTAGCGGTTAAAAAGTCAATTAGCGTTGACCGTATTTGTTAACCTTCCGCGGGTACCGCGTGACACGCATACCGACGGCGTGTGCACGCTTTACGAGCGAAGGAGTGGAACGAAACACGGAGGCAAGTATGGCAGGGCAAATGTCGCACGTGATGCGCTTGTCCCTTTCTCGGCCCTTCTCTCGCCCAAGGCCTTAATACCTATTTCTCTGTCTTTTTCTATCTCATTTTCTTCTCTCTCTCTCTCTCTTTCTCTCTCTCTCTCTCTCTCTCTCTCTCTCTCTCTCTCTCTCTCTCTCTCTCTCTCTCTCTCTCTCTTCACAGCAGCACCCAGATCAGATGCACCCACACTCGGAACGGTCAGAGTGGAAGGTCTGGTAAAAAAGCACATGTCCAATTAAACGCTGAATCACCCATCCCTCTCCCATTCTTCCATCCTCCTCTCCTTTCCTCCTCGCCCTGCGCCACTCAACCATTGCGCATTACTCCCTTTAGCCACCGTTCCCGACAATGAGTGCAATTGCTTCGGTTTCAGAAAGGTTAACGCACCGGGTTAAATGCCGGGGAATTCGGTGTCACTTTCGACCGCCGCGCCACGAAATTGTGGGACCCTTCGTCATCGTGCTACGGCAAGCATTATAGGTTCGTTAAGGGCGGAGTAAGAGACCGTCGCAATCGCGCCCGCAGACCCCTATGAGAGACTGATTCTCGACAATTCTCTTCATTCTCTTCGCGTTCTATTCTTGTCCCATTGGGCACCACAGTCAACTTATCTCAACCTGTTCAGAGTGACTTTTATTCCGAGCTTTGCAACTTCAATTCAGGTTTACGTTCGTGTAATTCTGTCTTCCCATTATTTCTTTATGATGAACTATAGTACTGGCCATTGTTGTGACTCGCTTTGAAAATTATTAGTCTCTTTTTGAATAATTTTCAAAGAGAATATTATGATTTGCATTTCTTGATGAGAAAAGTTATCCCTATAGCTTGAAAGTAACGCATTTCAATTCACGATTGATACTCAAAACGGAAATAATATTTCTAAATGGAAATCTTTCTGTCGGGTCCAATAAGTCCCTAGTCCCCATATATGAGAAAGAAAATAAACACTGGATATTATTTTCCTTCCCCTTGTCTATTAATTCAGCTTTAGTATTCTCTCGAATGAGTGCACTCTCCGAATATAGCATCGTTGATTCGTGCTGCAGGCATGCCACGTGTACGTGCACACACTAGCACACTTCGCCAGATTCGCAATAACAAAAACTTCCTAAGTCGTTGGAATGTAATCATCGAGCACCGCAGTAACGTGCTCAATGAGCTATGGTCGCAGTTACGATAGTGTAGCATGCTCGAGATGACTCATGCCAGAATCACAATCTCTGTTTTGCCGCGACGCGGAAATTGTTCGCGATCGCGTGGAATTCGCATTCATCAAACTGCGATTTCTACCAGTAAGCGCGCGTATGTATATAGCTAGAATTACCAGAAATAGATTGGCTGCGTTCTTTAGCTTCGACGGATCGAATGCTTCGAAAGTAATTAGATTTGCACCCCGCGGAGCGAATTTATCGCATATTGGCTGTTTCTTTGCAGTAGCATTGCCGATTATTCCATAAAACTTTACAAACGTTCGAAAAAAGATGTAATTGAATTTTGTTTTTGTCGAATAAGGCTTGTGATTTTACTGCTTATAGTAATAACGTTAACAATTATCATAGTTTAAAGTTTTATCAAATATTATCTAATTGTAAGTAGCAGCTGAAAGGAAAGATTTTTATTAAACATTTGTAATACATTTGTATTATATTTGTAACTAATTGCAAAAAAACGTTTCTAAGATACTTATGCAAGTATTTTACCATGAAAATCAATTAGAAAATCCTATAAACTATAATAACGTAGAACGTACAGCACAGTTGCGTGAAAAAAACAAGTAAGTAGCTCATATTTTTTTAATTGCATTATATGTTTTTATAAGATAATTAATTATAAATATTATTTAAATTTATTGAATTTTAATTACATTTGTTTACTTACACAAATTATTTTTTATTGCGCGTATCAAAATAATTAACATATAACGTTAGTTATATTTCATAACTAACTTGCAAACGTATAAGTTCTCAAGTCTTATTCTACCAGTCCTACCTCCTTTATCATATTTCTGCATTACTCATGTTAATGCATAAATCTGCACGGCATATCAAAAAATCGAATCAGCCATGCCCACGGATAACCATGGCAAATCTGACATATCCTCTTTAAGCACGGTCTCGATCTTTAAAGCGATTAAGTCCGATCCGCGCCGAGCTCACTCTTGAGCGGTCGTTGCAACGGCTGCAGATTGCACAAGAGACCTCCATGGTGCATCTCTCCGGCGATACACATGGCGTATCGGGCGGGAGAGCCGAATGAATTGCAGTTTGCACGGCGAAATGCGGCAAGGTCATTGCTCTGGCATTAGAGACGAGACCAAACGAACGATCTCCGGAACGAGCTGGATGAAAGCACGGTCCCTTGATCGAAGGAAATGACATCGTGCGTACTCGCATTCCTAACGCGATTGCACGCGCCGTCCCGGAGAGCGATAAACCTCGTCATTCGCCAGCGTTCAATGAAGCTCGCTTCCCATTGTCATCGTATGATTGTCAATACGCGAAATCGAACCGTGCACGAAGCAAACAGCTGTTAACGGTGCACGTACGAAAATTGAAAATGATATAATGAAACATAGTACGATTAAAAGATATGCGCTATTTATATTTTGCGCTTTGTCAAACTAGTAGAATATTCACATTATTTATAACTCATAGGATTTTCTAATTGACTTTCATAGTATAATATATTTTAGAAATGTTTTATAGATATTTTTTAGTTTCTGGCAAAATAATTATATATTTCCAATGTAATACGAACGAATTTATAAGTTTGCAAAACTTTTTAGTTTATAATAGAGAGCTATCATGCTGAAATTAATACAGATCGTTATTTTACAGCGTTTACAGCGCGCAACCCATATGTTACAAATTTATTTTCAAAATATTGTTACACACTTTAAAAAGATTTATATTATAGTTAAAACAACAGCATGATAGTATCGGATAGCGAAAAAAATAAATTTATTATACAATATATATTATACATTCGTATTCGCGGAATTGTATTTATGTTTTAACTATTACTGTTACAACATGTTATTCGTGAAGTTGCAAACTTGCGTACGATATCATTATGTCAGTTACATGTTGTTTAAATTTTATTGAAATCGATTTTGTGGTTTGTTCAGAATTTAGAATTCATGTCCGCATACGCATTATTCTATGTATATGATATTCCAGTCGCGTCTATAATACAATATGCATTCAAGTTTTAATGAATTCTGTTAAATATGTGTAACACATACGCGTTAAACATTTTCGCAAACAAAAATAACTTTTTAACACAAAATGCTTTTTAGTTAAATAGATATTAAATTCTCAGAGCTGACAAGGAAAAAGAACGTAATAGTCTTTAATGCATATAAGAGAGAAAATACGAAGGCAAACGAAATTAAACTTTATTTCTTATATTGAAACGACAAAATTATCGATTGGCAGATAAGCCGAAAGAGAGAGAGAGAGAGAGAGAGAGAGAGAGAGAGAGAGAGAATGAAAAAGTCTCTGTAGACACACAGAGGGCTGGCAAGTTACGAGTTTTCATGTAATTTCGCTGAAAGCATTAATTTGGATTAAAAAATGGTCTTCTCCGAGGGAAGACGAGATCCTTCAGGAAACTGTAAGCCCCGCGCGATTGAAGCTAATGGCTCGTACACGGCACGTGCACAGCGCGAGAACGAAGGAATTAAACGCCTCATTTCTTGACGGCGCTCGGCGCCCATGTTTTTGTGTTTTCTCACATCGTTATAAGCGACGACGGAATTAGTGAGAGTTATACTATATTTCTCGTCCGGTAATTCTCGGATGCATTAACGATGACAGCAAATAATATGTTACGTTTAGATATGTCATACCGCGATGAGAGATATTGACAAATGCGATTAACGGTTTTATCCAAGGATCGTGCTAAGACTTTGTAAATAATATATATATATTCATAACGCGGCATAGATTCTTCTCTCTCTCTCTCTCTCGTGGTTTCGTCCGAATATATCAAAGAAAGTTTAGAAGAACTAAAAGTGGACTAAAAATAAGATTCACTGTTGATCAGTCTTCATTACGACGAAACGAGGAGGAAAGTTCTCACGCCAGCGCGAGAAGTCTCATTAGATTCTACTGCTGAAGTTTCGTAGAAGTTTACTTTCGAAATATCGGCAAACGATGAACGCAGCATCACAACGAGTAAACGATAGAAAGAGACGAAGATAAAGGCAGGGAGAGAGTTGCGAGAAGTTCTTGTTGCAATCGAACGTACGCAGGAGAAATCGTGAGTAGTCGAAATTACTGCGTCATAATGTACTCGCGGCTCTTTGCTCTCCGCGGCTATAAATCTTCCTAATCAGCGCTAATCGTGATTTGGAGGATTACCACAACGTTGACGATTTAATTTTTAAGATGTTCTCTTAAGCAATCTATCGCATTTTCTATGTAACAACATTTCAATTTCAATATAAAATTAGTTTTTTTTAATAGTATATAAATAAATAATAAATTGTTTTAAATAATCTTATATCTTATATATACTTACTATAAGGATATCATTTATTTATTTATTGATGACTGGATTAGCTTATTTTCACATTTTGACAGCATTGTTAAAAATATTTATGAAAGTTTTAATAGAAAAAAAACAATTCTTTAATTATTTTTTTATATCACATTTAAGAAAGGGAAATCATTTGTTTTACAATATTTTTAAAAATATGTATAACATCGCAAAAGAACAGTCATTTAAATCTAACAATTCCAAATTATAAAAGCAAAAACAAATAATTTTTTGAAGCAATTTTTCTAAAAATGCGCGTGCTATATTTAACATAACTATGATGATCCAAATACGCGTTTCTCTATCTTTCACGTGAGTTCTTCTATTCGATCACGTGAAATTCTCGAGCGAAATGGAATAACTCAGGACAAAAGTGTCGAATCGAATCGAACGATTTGCTAAAAGTGTTCACGTTCAACGTGAGCTATGGAATAGCAAAGGGAGAGGAACTACTCCGATGTCGTCGAGAAAAGCTTATGCAAGAGAGTAACGCAAATCGTAAGGACGGGAACGCGAGACGCGAGACGCGAGAGGATGAAGAGGCGGAGAGCGAAGAAGAAGAAGATGGAGAGGCAATAAGTGTAGGACTCCGCAGATGCGGTTTCCGATAGTCATCGGTACATCGTATAAATCTACTTAACAATGGACAGAGTGCACTCTGCGCGAACGGGGCCGCGGAGCAAATGCGCGAGCGAGAGAGCGCCAATAAAAATCAACATGCCGCCGTTCATGCTCCAAGGAGACCCATTCGCCACACTTTGCTCGGGTATACACGGTGGATATACGTTGTACATATACATAGATATACTTGGCGTTCAGACGCGACAGAATAGATTGTGACGCGGTCTTCGTGGTGGTTCAATCACTTCGAAGTGGCCCGTAAAGACACGGCGCGGCGCGGCGCGACGGTGCCGGTGGCGTGCCGACGACGAGACTCTGGAACAACGTGCCTCCGTTCTTCTGCCACCTGCTAGAGAGCTAGAGGATTGTCTGCCTGTCACTACATATCGCCGCGATATTAACGATCGTCGGGCTATCGATACGTAAGACGCTACTTTGGGCTATATGATATCGGTACGTCGGATTCATGCGCGCTGAGTGTCTTTGTGTCACACGATCACGAAAGCTCGCGGAGTAATAGAAACGGGAATCTGTCGCGGTGTGAAGAACTTCGATTGACGTCGTCGCTGAGCATCAGTAATATCGGAGTGCGATCGACGATAAAGGCCCGACAGCGCTCTCTCGAGTAGACGCTCAAATTGCTAAGTCGCCACGTCGCAAACGGGAACAGCGGAAGGAATCGACAGCTTTCGCACGTCAAAGAACACCTTGCATGTTAAATGAAAAAAGACTCGCTCTCCAGTCGAGCGTGAAGCGGAGCGATTGTTGGCCGGGGCTCTTCTTCGTCTTCTCTCGTAGCATCGGATCTAGGTGGCTGTGTGTGCGCGTTACGTACACAAGCACGCGAGAACCCGACGCGGCTGCTTGGAAATGCGCCACTATTAAAGCGCATCCCTCGCGCGCGTAGCGTTTTCCGCCCCGCGCTGCGCCGTTCGTTGATATGCAGACGATGACACGCTTTCCGGTTCCGGCAGATTCCGCACTCCCGTCTCGTATATCGCCGCGCGAAGAGAGCCGGCTGGATCCCACCCTCGCAAATCCTCTAGGGACCGCTTCGAGACGCACCAACCTGCACTCTCGTCCATTTTTCATCGCGGCTGGAATATACGAGCGATCGTTATCGCCTCCGTAAGGAGGAGAGAGGAGTACTTCCAACGGTTTTATTAATGGACACGTTTCGGCCCTCTCGTTGTCACGACTGACCCTCCCCTCTCCCCCCCCCTCCGAAAAAATATTGTGCACACCGATTCTTGTTAATGATATTTTTGACGGCGTAGAGAAATACACACATGGATAATTACAGCGCGAATCAGCGAAGGACGTGGCGCAGCGCACTCGCGAGTCAAATCCAATCATAACTGTTTACATCTGTATAAACCGTTTAAATTTTGCATGAAAATCGTGGCTGGGCACGACAGCAATATAGATTTAAAAATCATTTCGAGTGTATGCGATGTCCATGTTAACGGCGTTAATTAAGCATTGGAGCGGATAGGTGCTTCATGCACGGTACATTGAGTGCACTCTGAATTGTCGGGCTCTTGCGATTTTTCATAAAGTCAATTCCACGAGGGCTGGTTTTAATTCATAAGAGAGAATGGTGGTGTGAAAGAGAGAGAAAAAGGGAGAGAGAAGTAGATCTTTCAGATTTAAAAAGGTCTTGAAAAAAAGTTCAAGTGACTGGATTTTCGAAAATTAAGATTTAATCGCATATTTAATAATAAATAATGCAAAATCTTTCACTCGCGCTTAGTTATAAAACATTTGAAACTTTTTTTAGGCTAAAATATAAGAAATCTCTTCATAATTTAAGAGAATTTAATGAGGACTATGTTTAAGAACTTATATTATTTACTGACGAATAGAATCTTTTTACAATAAATAATAGACACACATATTATCTCTCTTCATCACTCTAAAATGTAAAATACATATACTTTTTTTATTTAAAAATTTATTTTCAGTTATAAAATATGAAATTAAATTAGGGCTGGGAGAAGAGACGATTTATAACGAATCAATTATCATAACGTACACTAATAAACACTAGAATAATACACTATAGGTAATAAACACGAGAAATAATTCGAGACAAGAATTGCAAGCGTCAAAATACACAGTATTTTAACGAGAAAAGTATTGTTTTCCGCGTATCTTTTTATTCACGTTTTCTCGTATTCCTTCTCGAGCCCTTTAGCCGCCTCACCGGGTGAAACTTTCCTAATCCGCGACCCTCGGGATAGCGGCGGAGGAGAGACCCGGGGAATCTCGGGGCGTTTTCGCATCCCGATGAAAAACACGAGATTCCGTTACGTACTTACACGCCGACGTCTCGTCGAGCGTTTTCGGCGGACGGCCGCACACCGTGCTCCGGGGCTGTGAAAAGTTTCCTCGTCGCGCTGGGAACACGATCAGGCGATACATCGCCGGTACGTGCCGTGTATATCGAAACGGTCCTCGGTTAACGTCGACTCTCGTGCATACGCGAACTGAAACACATACGCGTGTATATGTATATATTAACACACATGACGAAGACGTAACGCTCGCACGTGCGCGCACGGTTTTGTACTGCACTCGCGGACCACATCTACGTAAAGAGGCCCTTATACTAGAGATACCTACTTCGATAATACTCAGGTATCGATACTGAAAATGGGATTTCAATAAATTATATCGATACGATGATTTATTTTCAATATTAGCCATATATCGACACTCGGAAAGTAATGCCAAATAGAAAATAATTAATACGCTTAAAATGCCAAATAAAGAATATGTATAAACTTTTTTCTCTCTCTCTTTCTCTTTCTCTCTCTTTCACACATCAAGTGATGATTTATAAATATCTTTCACTCTTTAGGATTTTTATTATTTAAATTATTTATACAACTATTTTTATTTTATTTATATTACTATTATTATTATTATTATTATATTACTCGTTATCTTGTATTTTTCATATTATGTATTTTCGTCATATTACAATTAAATGGTTTCCTTATACTACAAAATATCCAACAGTATTATTAAGCATATTTTAACTTTTATTACATTTTAGCATTTTCCATAATATGCATTGCCAGCAATCGAGCACAAAACTGGCGATTCTTAATAATTTTTTTTTCATAATTTTTCATGATTCTTAATAATTCTTGTACCGATGAAAGCGTACGTCGCGGTCTTCTGCCTTTTCTTCGTCGTTCTCCCATGTCGCTGCGTCCCCTCTGGAAACAATGCGACATTTCTGTCGGAGTAGTCGTGTGGAAAATTTGGGCGTTGCGTTAAGAGGCCACCTACGCGCGGAACTCTTCTTTTTTCATCGCGACGTTTCTCCTCGGCTTTAAACGGGACGATACAATGGCGCGAACTCGCTTGTCTTGTTTCTCCGTCCTGCCACCTGATTCCCTCGATCTCTGGCCCCCTTTCACTTCTCCTACACTCCTACCGCGTTCCGCAAATCACATTAGCGTTAGACGTGTAACGTGTTTTCCTGTTTTGCAACAGCCGACGCTACACGACGCTTTGCAACAAATATACCAACTCGTACTTACATCCCCACGACTTTTCCGCCGCTCGTGATTTCGGCTGCATTCGACCAGAATGCATCGTTCTTCTTGCGCGCGCGGGTTATTCGACCTCTCAGTTCTCTCTCTCTCCATTCCCCCCCACGTGCTTCGATGGTCGCGGTGAATTCGGAGCGTCACGTGCTAGATTGTATCTGCTTGCGCAACCCGATCGCATCGCGTCGTGGCGCTTGACTCCGTGACTATTTCATGCGTGAAAGTCGCGGTGGTGCATGTTAGTCACATAATAATGTTGAATATGAAACGGGCACAATAAGCCAACGGTGACAAGGAGTCTTTTTTTATATAGAGTGTGTGTGATTCACGTAAGCAACTTGGACTGAATGGTGAAATAAAAACATGTGTACAGTTAGTCAGTTGAAGACCTTGAAACAAGCAATCTTCTTAGGCCAGGTGTTAGGCCAACCGGTATAATTTTGATGAACTCATGTTCCAGAGACATACACGCACACAGGTGCGTCTTATGTTTATTTACGAGAATGAAAATATGGTAATTGGCGTGCCAAAGTAGATTTACCGTACTCACGACATTTGGAATTGCGCTTATCGACATGATACCTCTCTCGAACTGATGAGCTGACTTAAACGGCCAAGACAATAAGAAAATGACATGTTTATTTACAATGCTAATTTATTTTTCAGGTAATATAATATCGGAATTATACAGTATCGGAAAAAAATCGTTTTCTCTAAGCTAAAATCGCTAGCATACTTCTTACAAAAATTATTTACATTTAACTATGAAGTAAATGTGAAGTTTAATTAATCTATGAAGTCACGCTTTTTAAAATTTACATTTACACATGTTATCCATTTTTTATCTGCATTGTCAGTAGTATAAGAGACATGTGTCATCCACAAATGTACAATTAACAAATGCAGTAAAATTGTATCGTTATATATCGCTTACACGAATAACCGGATATCGATGAAGAATAATGATCTCTAATTAGCTAAATTCGAAGGTAATAAGCAAGACACGCACGTTAATCGGTTCTCATTGCAATTTCCGATACTTTCAGCGCGTAAGCGTTCGCCTACGCTTCAGCCATAACGGAATAATCGCGGAATTAACTAGCGTGTTTCGAAATTCACGTCCGTGACCTTTACCGAAGCCTGCTTCGTGTGTATCGGAATTTTTTTACTCGGATTCACTTTTATCCACTTCCTATATATCTCTCTGTTACGAGAATTTCTCACCGCATGCCATGTATCTTGAAACACGGAATCTCGCACGAGGTCATCTATGCACGGATGCTCATGGAAATATTTTCAACGCTATCTTGCGCCGTCTAAGTTGCATATTCACAGCCTGCACGCGTAAAGCCGATATATGTTGCTAAAAAAGTCAAGGTTACTTTCTGTTAATTTACTTTCACAAATATGACGCTTTAATTTGTTGAAGTTGTTGCTGTATTACTTTCATTACTTTAGCGCTTAGGATTTTCTCCATAATATTATAAACAATAATACAATACACACAGAAGATTATTGCCGCCGTTTATTGCCCACAGAAATGCAATTGATTACGATTTGCGCTAAAATATTGCTACTGTATTTTCTTTCATAAATAATACATTGCATATACATATACATATACCATATATAATTTATTAGCGAGTCTCGTAGTTCTTTTAACTTTCCGTGTAATTGTATTTAAACATTTTTATAATTCTAGTAAGTTAAGATATACCTTCTATTTTAATCAAATCAAATTAATACTTTGGAACGATCAACAACTACGAAGAGTCAATTATCTGTTCCGTGTGTCAAAGATAGAAGAGCAAATGTCTAATATTTAAACACTTTCTTCTTTTCGCTTCAGTTGCAGGAGTACTTAGTTTGTTATTAGTTTCATGATTAAATCATAATTAAATCTGTATTTTATTTAATTGCCTGATCAGAGTGTGACGAATACCTCAGACAGTTAATGACTTTTCCAAAGTTGCTTATGCAATAAGAAACTTCTACGTAGTATTATTTCGACTCGCAAAATACACTATCAAAGTGCTCATAAATTACGTATGAAAAGTGCTGCAATTATGCGTTGTACTTCTTGCGGCCAGCATCCATGTCGCTGCGTTATCTCTCTTAATTTCTCATGATGTCTGACAAATGATTGCATATTAATACGCTCGAAGGAGACCTTGCCGGTCTCCATTCACCGAGTACTGGATTCGATTCGCACGGCCATGTGGCACCACCGGAAACCTCTTTTTCTCATGCAAACGACCAATTAGTCGTACGTGCCTTCGCGATTGAGTCACGATTACTCGTGAGGACTCGTGTTGACGGCGACGACAACGACGAAGACGACAACGACGACGACGACGACGACGACGACGACGATGATGACTACTCGAGTGAGCGTACATTTCGCCGCACGTATAACGTATGTGTTGTATGCGCTGAACGATGCAATTGTGCAATCGGTGGTGTCGAGCGGCGCACGTAGCATCCGGTGAGTAATCTTAGACAGAACGCATAGTCACGCGGCGCAACCGCAATGGACTGTCGAGAGGAGAACACAGGGAAAAGGATTACAATATTTTCCTCTCTATAAGCTATAAGCCGATCACCGAGCTCACATGACTCGATTTGCGTTTCTACATTGGCTGTGTTTCGATATTCACTGCAAGTATTGAAAATCTACAGTTTACGTAACGTATATTATAGATTTTTAGTACGGACAGTGAATTTCGAAACGCAGCCTTAGGATATTGAATTTGTCTCTTTGAACGAAAAAGTGACGCGCGATTTTCCGCGTCTTACGCCACTTTCCGATCTTTTGTCCCAGAGTCCTTTGACCCTTTGCATTTTGTCGAGCGAACCGCGTAATTTCCCAAGCAAAATGCAATTCAGTAGGAACGACATCGCGAACGGTATACATACATCATCATTATCGACATTTATATACACCGGCAATTTGCCGGGTAAATTATTATTTCGGCGTGAATGCTAATGTCGTATTGATGTAGGGAGGCATCGCGTTGTATCGCGTGAGATCCTTGCGCGACGCAAAAATTCATGCAGCGCGAGATCGTGGCGCACGCACGTGTAGCTGATAATTTGTGGTTCGCCTGCAGCAAAACGCAACGCGGCTTCTCCGGGCTCTTTCAAAGATGGTATTGCGCGCGTTTCTCGCGCAACTCCTTACCTGCCCTCATTCGTTCAGCCTGTTCAAATACGAGGGGGAAAAAACGCATCGGTGAAAAAAAAAGAACAGGAATGCCGTTGTTAAGCAATCCTACGTACGATTATTAATGACCCACGTCAATATTCTCACTTTATTTGTGCAATAAATGATGAAACAACAAAACGACAACGGTGAGGATTCCCACAGACTTGGATTTAATTCCGAAAAACTTTTAGCTGGAACCTCGTTCTCTCTCTCTCTCTCTCTCTCTTTCCGAGTTTTTTCTTGCGCCGACTTAGCGCAACGCTGGAGATGCGAAAGAAATAGCATTTATGCATCGCGCGAATAGTTCCGAGTGGCCAGTTACACCGACAGTCACGTACTTCGATTATAGGAAATCACAGTGGGTATAATATTCGCGTGCACACGTGGACTACGGTTGCGTTTATGAACGCGAGTTAACCGCTTTCATATTTTTACAGCCAGAAAGACGATATCATCCCGTTATGAGCGCGATTTAATGTATTTCAAGCGCATTACTTACTTGCGTGTTAATATCTTGCCGTAGGCTATACGCGTATTACATCGAGATGAATTACAACTCGTAATTGCTGTACAGATACGCACACGCACACATCTGCAATGGGATACCTTATAATTGTAAGTATAGGCGAATGAAATCCTTGATAAAGAAGATTCCTTTCTCGAAGATATTTTCCTCGATGCTTCATAAAGGATATTTTCTCCGTGACGAACCTGTTCTCCTGCGCATCTGTTATTAAAATTTAGATCTTCTTACCCATCTCACAATTGATTGCATACTGTTAAGTGAGTCACGCTGTGGCGACGAAGATAAAACATGTATATATGTATATACCTAAATAGCCGCGTTGCTCGCGGTGTTTGATCCGAAAGACAATTGCGGCAGCACAACATTGAAATTCCTAATACGCATAGCTGACTGGCGTACACCGCATACCATAGCATCGATAAATAGCAACAGAAGTATTGAGTAAAACGAAATTGCGCGCGAGCACGCCGACGCGGAATATTTCAAGCGTTCGTGACTATGTGACACAGCATGCCGATATATCCGAATTGCGAATATAAGTCTTCAACGATATTTAGACATATTTCATAAGTACTTCCTTATCGATTATGCATTTACATCGCCGTAGTCTCTTTATTAATTCGATACATAATCAAATAGGATTCCCCTAATTAACATTCACTTGAATATTGTTAATGCATACTGATACTTACAAATCTCTCTCCGCGAAACATTCATTGACACACACATAATGGCCAACGAGAGAGAATTACGCGGCCACGAGAGATAACGCTACAACTATAGATATTTCTGCGTGAGTTAGAAGAAACTTTCAGTGGCGAGCTTAATCTCAGTTCGTACGTGTCAACCATTGCACGATAAGACACGAAAGCTTACGATAGACGACCGTACGATTGTTTAAAGATTGGTACGTGCGCGCGAGATGCAGCTGCATGCAGCATGTAAACGAGATCGCACATGTCACGAGTTATGTGCAAACTGACACACTTTTTTCCAACCGACAATCGGCACTGTTTGCCATGTTCGCGATCCTTGTCAGACCAAAGATTACAGATATTCATTGCGCGTTTTCCGACAGAAATTTGTATTTCATAAATATATTCAATATTATGCATAAATGCATTGAGGAAATATTTGCGCCCATTTTAATCATCATACTTTATCTGCCGTTTTATGCTCATATGTATGTAGTGTAATTTTAAGGTATTTTTATCCGTACTGAAAAATTTTATCGCGTATGCGTAATTATGTTATGCTAATCCTAACTTTAATTCTCATTTAAAAGAATATAATACTATATATATTAATACATCAGCAAAAGAATATCTTTATTTAACTTTCTTATACAATTGCGACGCAACACGCATCTTAGAAGGTGATATGCAGAAAGCAAGGATGCAAAAAGAGGTTGAAGCTGTTATGGAACGATTGTGTACGTACACACAATCGTCGTAACGATAACGACGCTCTCATGGCGATACGCAGGCGGTTATCATTAAGACCGCCGGTCTTAAAGAACAAAAAATATTTTCTTGCCGTGCGAGCGACGTTGTTTGCAATTACGATCCGTGCGCCTTTTCGTCGCGTCGCGGGTCGAAAAGAATTTGCGCTTATGTAATCGTCGACGAAAAAATTATCATGGTTGTGTGCCGCGCGTATTATCGTGTGCGCGATCCAGGGACAGACGCTGATTGTCGCTGAGGAATGCAGAAGCGTGAAATACGCACATCCTACGATAAGACGGTCGGAAAATTATGTGGGTTAGCTGCTTATTGTTAGATGAAAATTATCGCCTTAATTGCTGAGGTTATATATTCATTCGCCAAGGAAAGAATTGGAGACAATTATATATGAAAACGTATACAGAGAACGTATATAAAGATATAACGATCTTTGAAAGCCAATCAGGTCCTGCTCTCGTACGTGTGCACGTGTATAAGTTGATAATTTCGTAACTGTGGTGGAACATACACACATTAAATACTCACGTTACATTTTAAATATGATAATATCGCTCCGAGCGGTGAGAGATCCGTTATATAACAAACACGTGTTGTATGTGTAGTAAAGCTGATTCATACTTTATAGGTACGCATTTGCTGAATGACCTACTGGCAGTGTGTGTGCTAAAAATAATCTGACGTATTATATCGTACGACGTATAGTGAGTGATGACGAATTTACTTGCTTTTTTTTTTAGATTATACAATGATGTCATAGGTTTCGGAATTTACTCATCGCACCGTCTTTAATCTCTCCTAAAAACTTATATTACGCAATTTCAGCGATCCATCTAATTGTGTAATTTAAATCTTTAACGCGACGTGTGTTTACTGTCAACATTGAAAGTAAACCAAATGTTGCTGGAAGTTTCGGGCGACTTCAATTATACGATATGATGCAGGACATATAATTTTCAGTATAATCTCGTTTTATTGACATATTCATATAATTTTTTTTAATGATACCTTACACGTTCTCATATTCTCAGAAATAATCTGGATAAATGGATATTAGTTCTGAGACGAAATGAATGTCTTTATGTAACGCCCCGAGTCATTCTGTTCATAAAAAATACTCTTGTAATGGTCATTGTGCAGCGATGATTCACTGCACAATATCGTACGATTGACATTGATATTTCCGGTATGAGTAAGAAGAGTCAATCTGTTCGTCATCTCACAATCGATCTCATAAAAGAGATTGATAAAATATTAACATTTTTATCAATGATTAAACGTCACGTTCACGCTATGTTAGCCACGTGATTCGCATATGATCCTACACACGTAATTGCATATTTCAAAATAATCCCTATTTTAAAGCTATAAATGTTGTAATTAGAATTAGCATAGTAAATGAATAGCATGTGATTGTTTACGTGGATGCATGTTATTTACTACTAGCATGTAATCAACAACGCTTCAGAATCATCATCGTTTTAAGGCGTAATTACTAAAATTACCATCGTAACGATTCAACATCGCATAAGAATGAACTGTGTAATAAACTATTATTTTTTTATTACTCTTATGGATTTTCGTATTTGTCTGAAGTATGTTTTTATTGCATCATACTGTGTGTTAATCTGAAAAAAGAAAAGATACTAAGATAAAATTTTAATGCAATTATGCATTAGAGGTATTATAATCTCGTAATCGATGAAGTGAAATACATCATTCCATGATATGTTGGCCATGATTTTAAAATAAAACATCCAATAATCATATAGAAAAAAACCATCTAATCACCTTTTCTCACGTTCTTGTTTTGATCAAGGATAGATCTGTTTAGCGGAAACAAGCAATGGATATTCTTACGCGATAGACCGTAAAGATAATACGCGAGACAAGCTTATAAGTTAACTAACGAGCTGCATGATTATAACTATTTAAACCGGAATGTATTCGAATGGATTACAAAAGTTTATGTAAATAGAATAAAGCGTTGAGAACAGCTTTACCGGTATTATAGCTAACTTTCAGATATGTGAGAGCTCTCTCTCTCTCTCTCTCTCATTCTCAGTAGCAACATTCGCATTGAAAATGCCACTTTCGCAAATTGTCCCGTGTCGTGTCTGACATACATAAACAGCCGTAGCCGATATCAAATGCGATACGTTTCCATCTGGTCTCATTGGGTTTGTCGCGCGCCGATGCGCCTCCCCCGGTGTGCGCTCTACTGCTTATTATACCGTTCCTCCCAGGTGGAGCTCTTTTACGGTCTTCAGAATACGGCATCGGTACTATCGGTAGTCAACCGGCGGAACAAATGCAATCAAGACGAGGCAACCATTCGGGGACGTGACTTCGGCGCGTTTCGACGGCGTCAACACTCGTCAGCTACGTGTCGAATGATGGTGATGCCGACGCCGCCGCGACCGCCGTCGCCGTCGCCATCGCCGCCGCCGCCGCCACCGCGGGGAAATAAATTCGCGGGACGGACATCGTCATCTTCCTCCGTCATCAATTCCATTCCATGGGCGCGCGCTCGATGCTCACCAGTTCCAATCAGGCAAACGCACGTCGTTCATCCGTCGAACGCGTGTCCGCGTTTATCGCCGGAACAACTCGGCCACGTCGAGGGAAAACCAATTTGCAAATAGGTCCGTTAGGATATGCGTAGGGTTAACCGGCGTCGGATCGGATTCGCGTCCGTCGTGACACGCGGAACCCTATCGCACGATATAACGGTATCCGGATGAGAATCCCGCCCGTCGTTCACGTCGAAGTACTAATTAGCCGTCCGTACGTCGTACCCTTTTCGTACTAGCGATTACGATGACGCATGAGTTATCGATCGATCGCGATTCTTTAGCGGAACGTTGAAACATTAATGAATGAATAATATCGGCGATAAAACAAGCCGGTATATAACATTGATAAATTTAATTTTCCATATTGTATGAAACAATTATAGAAAATTAAATATTCTTATATGAAAAAATTATATGTTATATTATATATTAATATTACATAGCTATTTTAAGATATAATATTAATTAAGTTTTAAATTACTTTTGCTTAAAAGGATATTTATAAAAGAATATGTATTTATTAAGTATTATAATATGTGCATCAAACTCTTACATTTACAGAAATTCCACAAAAAAGAAAATTTTTTGGCCCGCAAATACATGAGTCAAATAAAATCAGATTGCAACTTTGAAACGCACAAATAAATGCAATAAATGCAATAATTTTATTGTAATTATAACGGTAATTATAATGATTATTTATGATGGAGAGATTAGGTAATGATGTCACTGCACATCCTTCGTCGGTTTATCAACAATAACATTTTAATCTATTAGATAATCGCACCGGAAGATTATCCGTAATGATTATTATAATAATTACTGGAATACACGGTCTTCATATCAGATAAGCAAACAGTTATGTGGTCGCCGCGCCGATACGGTGATATCACTGACTCTGATAATTTTTTGAAAAATATTTTTGGTATCGAAATTTGTTTGATTGGATCGGCATCTCGAGAATTTGTATGTCCTACACACGCATATTTCTTTAGACGATTTAAATGTCGAAAGCAAAGTTTCTTATCATAACTCGCAGCTGGCGCGATAAAACGCTTGAGCGATGAAGAGATATTTGCAATGCGCGTGCGATAAATTAGACGCGTTGGAATACTAATGAGTTTGCGAAAGACCTGTCAGAAGGAAATCGACGTGCTTTATCCCGCCGGCTTATCCGTGATGATTTCTTTCGCTGTCGTCTGCCTTCCATTTTTCCCCGTTGTTAACCGACACCCCTTAATTGCACGACTCGACACACTTTTTACAAATTGCGCAACATGCACGACGCCACGGCTGCGGTTTGCCCTTACGTAACTGCAGTTTCATTCATGCCTTTTGACCCGGGCACGAACACAGCAAAGAAATCCCCGTGTCCCGTAAAGTGACGTAACCGCGCGGCAGCTACGTGAAAAATTCTCTTAAGCGACGCAACGGAATTACGTTGCGCCTATGAATAGACGAACGAACGAAGGAATGAACAAGCGAATAGGTTCAATTTGGTGCACACATTAGTCGAATTTCCTTCGTTCGGCCGTTTATTCGACGGAATAGGTCTACCTTCGCAATCCAACCGAACGGTAGTTTTTATTACTCTCGAGCGATATCGCTTCTCGTTTTCGGTCCCTTTATCCGCACGGGCAAAATCACTCGTCCCTTTCGTGCCACATGGATTTCCACACAAATGCGGAAGCGCGGTTTCCTCCTCTGGTCAAAGCGATATCTCGATGCGTGTTGACATCTGCATCCGCCCTTGCATACCGCGTTTAAATACAACGTATGACGTAAACATCCACCGGAACTAAATATGAATCGGATGAAGCCTTTCTCTTTCCCTGCAATATCTTTCGATGCTTAAACATGTCATTAAATTCAAAAACGAACATTATTTTTTAAATATTTCCCAAGATTTATTGTAGTTAATATATGATTGAGTTTGTACATACAACGTATTCTATATTTTTAACTTTTAGCTATAATCGACATGGCATTTATAATTTAATTTTAGATTATATTAAATTCAATTTGAGTATTGTTACATTTGCGTTTTTATCTAAATATTAATCGTATATTCCTATGTTTCTTTTCCACAATTCGTGTACGTTTCGTGTACGTTTTTGTGAGGATTTCAATATTTTGTACAAAAAAACAAGTCTTTTTTATTCTATACTATTTTCTGAGTAACGCAATGAAAGGGACATATAATACGGATATATTGAATGGCCAGCAACAAACAGATTACTGTTTGTTTTTATACATATACATTTCGTATATGTACAAAAACAAAACTGATATGCGAAAAAAGGATGGCGGATTGACTGATTTTTGAACAGATATTCGAGCAGCGACGTATACGTTCGCTCAGATTGCTCCGGTTTCTTCCAGAATGACATAACCGTTGCAAATCAATTACGCTGGGAGCTCAGTGAAATCGCTTCTGGCGTAATACGGTTCAAATCGACTGTGGACATTCGCTGTTCTGACATGAAGGCGCCAAAAGCCGATCGCATAATGCGTACACAAACGAACCCGGTCCAACGCATACAGGCATATATTGCGCATACACGCACCATGCACTCGCGTCATATCCTTGAGCCAAGCGGGGTTCGGGACCGGGTATAGTCGCCAAATATTTACCGGCATATTTCGGAGATCGTTAATATTGGCTCTTGCATGCCCCCGTATTGATCTCGCGTGAATTATGTAACCTAAAAAGGTCGTATCGCTTGATGGGATTATCGGCAGTCAGAACGAACTGGCATAATCCCTGAAACTGGGTCGGAAAGAAATGAAACGATCGACCGGATCGAATTAGATTAGACCGCGTGAGGCCTATCAATGAACTGTGCTGTTTACCGTCCATAATGTTTATCGCAACGATATGGTTTACGTTTTCGCGCGCTATCTCGAAACGTTTAATTTACAATCGGCGACGTTTCCTTAATTGCCGATGTGGTAATGACGCGACGTAATTAGATCTTTAATAATACGCACGATATTGAGAATGCCATGGTAAATATTTACAATTAGAGGCAGGGAGGCTTGTGTGTGCGCGGTAGAATGGTAGAAAGTTCATAGCGCGCGATAACGATCGGGCCAAGAGACATTTTTAGACGGGATTGCGGATCTGAATATTTAAGTGGAGTTAATTAAATACGTTGAAATTGCTTCATTAAACGGGAGTAATCTACGATATAATAATCCGCTCCTCTTAAGGGGTAGGAGAGCGCGAAACTTTCTGTCACTGCCAAGTCGCTCGTCGGGATTCATCTTGAGAATATCTCCGACGTCGGTCCTCTCAGAATTTAATAACGTTCCCTCGGAAAAGTTCTTTAATCGCGCACGCGCGGCATTGAAACGGCACGATTAGCAATTACGAAGAGATTTTTCTCTCTGTCACGTTTCTCAGCTTCCATATGTATTCATTTTTAGTTATATCTGAGTAAATTCGTTTCGTTGCGCGATTCCTTTGTTTCCAAGTCTTCTTTTTGCCGCTGCTATTCACAATGATACCGTAGAGAAAGTTCATTTCCTCCCTTTGCATGCTGTTTCGAGATTTGCCATTCAGCGTATCAGAAAATATAAATCTTACACCAGCGTTAGAATGTTTAAACGCACAATTTCTGCGCAAGAGTGAAAAAATTAGGGATCCGTGTTTGCACCTGCGAGAAGCGCCGTGTTCTCGTCGAGTTACGGATGCACATGCACGGTCTTGGCCACCCAGTTAAGCCGCGGAGTGTTTTTAATTAGGAGTACTATACTAATTGCCCGGAGGACATTAACGGGACCGTGCAGACGGTTAACGTGCTACTACGCGCCCGTACCGATCCCGCTACAGTCTTGTAGCCGACACAAAATGAGGAAGAACAGAGCACGCAGGGTGGAAAAGGGGATGGCACAAGAAGATGAAACCCTGCATGGCGGATGAGCAGGGAAACGAGCCCGTGGTTGACGTTGCTTTATCACCGTTAAACCAACATTTATTATTACATGCAATTGAAAAGCTCACAAAGAGACATGTGTACATTTGAAAACGAGCAGTGAAAACAATATGAAAGGCACCGGGCGCGAATAATTTCCGGATTGCAACATGACGATTACTGCAGTCTCGTTTTTGCATTTTGTAATTAGCGATACATTTGAAATATCTGTTCGAATTTGAAAATAACTCAGTCATCGTAATTATAACCTGTGAATTTGGAAATCACTTTTCCGAATTCTCCGGTGAAGCTTATCATCCGCGAGACTTCTTAGACAATAAGAGACAAAACTTTTTACAATCTTTTGTTGTTGTTGTCGACCAAGAATAATTAATTAATGAGTAATTGCGTTGTGCTGTTAGGAGAGCATGCATGATATATGCGGCTGATTGCAAATTTATGTAAATGTAATTAAACAAATGTCGCAATCACGGGGTATAAAGGTCGACATAAAGCGTCGGCATAAATTACACGGTGGAGGCGCAAAAGTAAAGAAAAAGATGAATTAATGCGGTATGTTAAGTTTGCGCCGTGCCGAACAACGAACACATGAGTGTGTGTGTGGGGGGGGGGGGCAAATGTCTGTGGTACATTTCACGGGGCAGTAACTAACTCGTGACATTTATTCTAGTGGCTGTACAGTAACTTTATCCGTCTTTTTACCGTTTTCGTTCCGCCCCGCTCTTTTCCGTATTCTCTCAGGAGTGTGGACTCTCATTTTTCGTCGCGGTATGGCGCGGCATAAATATTGACAAAAATATATTCTGTCTCCCCCAAGCATATTTAATTACGTGATAAACACTCGAGCCGCGGACGGTCACTTTCTTTGCAGAACATTTGCGCTGTTGACTCGTCCGGTACATGAAAGTATTAAGCTTTAATATAATTGCTGCAAATACCGTATATATACCGTGTACTTCTCTCAACGTAATTTGTCCCCGCTATTTAATTTGGAAGATTAAATACCTGTGACACTTGCGACGTTATAATAAAAGGAAAATTTGTACACGGTGGACACACGAATACTCGCAAAAACTGTCAAAGAATCAATATTTAATGCGCAGTTTATATATGCAGTATGAAATATGCATTTTAAAGTCCCATCGCTATATTTAGCGATTAAATTAAAAATTACTTATGCAAACGATATCAATGAAAATTATTACGTTGATATTCCATGATCGTAACATCGACATGGTACGACGTCTCGGTTATGACGGTGTAAAGATAGTGGCCATCACAACGGAACATCTCACTTAATATGAGAGTCTCTTTACGAGAAAATGATTGAGGAACTGGCTGAATCATGTATCACATTTATTATCATACCTTCGAAATCTGTACGCTAAAATTTCAGATCCCTTTAATTTACTTTCATTATTATCCATTGGATTTTTTTACAAAATATCATTTTATTCACTACTATATAAGTTATCGTAACAAGTTAATGCATTCCCGGTACATTAGACTTAATTATTTGTTCCAATTGTAGACAATAAAAAAATAGCCGGTGTGCTTTATGAATTTAACGAATCCTAGAATCACGCGATAAGCATATTGCAAAAAAATATAGCTTGAACTGCTTTTGTCTTTTTATTTCGACAATTAATAGAAATTACTATTTTTGAAAATTAGTGTTATGTGCAGATGATATAAAGGGAGTGCTGTTCTACCTGCCTGCTCGTTATTCTCGCCAAGTTCGTTAGTAATCGTCCGCATCCTCTCCCATCCGATTCGCGTTTCGACAGCCTGCATATCCCGCATTCCGACATTTTTTTATAATTACTGATTGCAGGTTTCGTAACCCGATTAATACCGTTCGTTAAGGATCGTGTCGTGCGGAAAGCGGCGGAAACTACGTAATACAGGTAATCGAATCGGCCCGATGAACGACGGCCACCGAAGTAACCGTACTCATCGGCGTTCGCTAATGACACTCAATCAGCGCGCATTAAGTATGCGCCGTCACGGAGCGCGCCTTGATTATTTCCCGCCGATTTGCACGCACCTACCTATAGGAAACCCCGGATGCAGTCAGATAGGTAGATAGGTAGATACCCTGCACTTTGTCGCGGAGACAGTGCGCGCGCGTGTTAATTTTAATCGCGAACGAATGCACGCGCGAGGACGCGCGTTCGCCAAGTTGTCGCGTGCAGCAGCGGCACATTGTGCCGGTGGATCTGGTTTCTCCGTAATGAGATGAATCATGGGAACTACGCGTATTCGCACGCGTATTTCTACGTAGGTATACGTAGATATGTAGGGTACGTACGTAACTTCGTAATGCTCGAAACTGGACAGAATCGCGCGAATTAGCGGTGGCAGCAAGCAGCAGCAGCATAGCTCCTGGCGCGGCGCGAATTGTTTCCACAGAACGATTCGACGCGGAAACTCTCCTTTCGCTCTGTAACTTCGTCTCGTTAATTAACGTAATCTGAATCGCTCAAGGCAAGCAGCCGCGCTTTAGCCATTTCACGATACGTGAAGATTGGTATCGCGCTACGTCGAGGCAAAGAGCACAGGTACATACTCCGCGATCTGCAGCCTTTAATTTATATGCGACACAATGGTACGTCAACGGATTTGTCAAGTAACGCGAAATAATATACGTTAAAAATCGATGTTGTGCAGTCCTTCCGATTAATCACTAATTAATCGTACGGCGATGAACACTTGACAATCGCATCTATTAAACGCAAATTAAAATTGACTTTACACATTTGATTCCTATATAATGCTACAAAGAATTAATTTCCTTGATGACCCCGGAATGAGGGTCGTATCGAGCAAAAATAAAGCTGTGTGCCCCGTCATTGCCTTCTGCGACGCTATGAAAACTGCTCACGGTTTCTGGATACGACCGAGTTTCCATCATTCGTCGGAACTTGCTATGATCTCTGGCTCAAAAGTTTATAAATCTCGATTATTTTTGCGGACAGAAACGCGGTTCAACCTCGCGGGCGAAAAGGGAAGGAGGAAAGTAATGCTACTCTATTGCCAGCATTAAAGTTATAAATCCGATGTCCCGCGCAGACTGCAGGGCGATTCTGGCGGGATAATCCTGTAATCAGGCGATGTGAATGAACCTAAGAGTATTTCTAAGCAGGCCACTAACAACATTCTCGGTATGGTTTCCGCAATAATATTATATAAATCTTGCGAATAGCTTACGCTTTCTATAAAATTTCCTTTATTTTTGCTTCCTTATAGAGGAAGCTTTGTTTGATGATGCATCGTTGTTCGCGTATATTTTTCGAGTAAAGTAAAATATATTTTACAATCTCGCATATTTCAACTTCAACTACTTATATGTGAGAGGAACATTTAATCTTGCTATTATATATAATCTTCTACATATATTTTACATAATTTTCTTTCACTGATCATCGATAAATGAACTATAAATAATTTTTTAAATGACGATTTCTATCAAGATATGATATTGATATATTATAATATAATATATGAAATAAAATTAGCAACATGCTGAAGGGTTAAAAGTAAAAACGAACATTTCGAGGGAAGATCTTCGGTACGACGGAATTTTCACAGAATCCTCAAGGGAACATCGAGATCTTCTCGTTCAATCGAATTAAGTTAATTAAGGGAAGAGTAAGACGAGTAACGCGGTTAATACGAGGAGCCTCTTTGCTTTGCATTCATCTCCGGCAGCCTTGAGCAAGTAACACGCCCCGAGTTAGGTAACACGTTCCTCCACTTTCCAAGCATCTCGCTCGTCGGCGTCGTTCACTTTATCGCAATGGCACTTTTGCGAAGCGGCTGGGTGCGCTTCATTATATCGACGCAGAATGATAGCGAAATAATAACGTAAAGAGCGAAACGCGCGCGGATTTCCGAGCAGCGAGACCCTGTACGGCGCCGGCGGCCCCGAGGGGAAACGCCGAGACCGATAATTGCTTTAATTCACGCAAATATGCGAACCGTGCATGGTCGCATCGTCAGCTGACTGGTGCAACCGCCACGCAAACGTGCGCACGTAGATATTAAGTGAATTTCTTTTTCGGCTTATAATGTCTTCTTCAAGCCGATGGAGGACATTTTTGCATTGCGAATTTAAAGCTGACATTAGCGTTCTATTACTAATCTTGTCAATTATACTATAGGTACTTAACAAATTTGACTACCGCAAATAGCTCGATAGAAATACAGCTATATGATGATAGAATTCTTTAACTTTTTTTTTTTCAACTTAAATTATATTTTTCATATTAGGTTCTCTGCTGAAGAAGCGCAACTGTGTAACAGTTCGAAATTATAACTGATCGCGACCGATAAATAATTTTTTTCTGATATTTATAAATTAATATATACTTGGTAATTACTTGCTATTCTTCTATAATTTTGCGAATATATACAAATTTGTCTACTGGTATTAAATTTATAACAATCGCGCTTTTATATATTGCATTTAGTTAGAACCCTGTAAGTAAACATATATATAAACATCTAGATACATTATTTTTATATCAATACCATAAGTATTCGTAACAACAAATTTTATCGCGTGGGCAGTGGGCACATAAAGAAGCTACATGTTTGAACTATTTCTTCTAATTTTATATACACAATTTTATCTGTGTTATTTATTGCTACTCATCCTTAATCAAACCGATATATTACCTTGATCTCTCAAGTTTTCTGTACGTCAACGCGACAATCCGGCTTTTCTTGATTTTCCATGAATGCAGTGAGACGGTGGAGGCAGACCGCCGTGGCACTTGTGATGCTTATTTCCCAGCCACTCTCGCGAACCGTCTCCCGAAGATTCAATCCAAATGCGCAGCCCCGAGATTTTCCTCGGTCGCTCGTAGGGAATGCCCGCGCGTTCTACGTGTGCGCGGGGCTCGTTCCGGCATGTGCGACCGCAGCCTTCCGGCAGCTGAAGTAGCACCGTACTCTGCATTTTTATGGGCGCATTACATTATCCGCACTGCCCGCAATGGTGGAGCGAAGTAAGCACCGAAACTGTCCCCAAAAGATACGTACGTGACGTGCGCGCACATCGAGCTCAGCATCTTAGGAATCCACCGAAGGCGAACCGAAGGAGTGCCTCGAATCTCTTATTGGAAATTTCGCCGATAACCGATGTTCCATTAAGGTACCACCGCGAAGAACGTGCTCGTGCGCGCGAGTACCTGCGCCCCCATGCATAAATTAATGGTGCCCTCATGCTTCCTCACGTTTCGCGGATTCGGTCTCGCCGGATTACAAGAACGCTGTTGAAGTAACCTGATGACGAGGAGGGGGGAGGGTGGGAGTTCATTCGGGCGCATCGTCAACGTTGCCCGCTTCGTCTCGAACTGCTGACACGTTTCTTCAGACACGTTACGGCCGAGTGATTAAAGTTTCTTTGACCGACGAGAACGACGGAGTCCATCGTACGATAATCTCGGTGTATCCGGGAGCGTTCTCATTTATCGCGAGATGACTGCTGAAGTCTAATAAGGGAGCCGCGCGCACGGTCTTTGCCGTCTCCGGACCCTTGATGAGCTTTAATTTACTCGCGCAGCTTACGGAATATAATAAATACCGCTTCCCTTCTGCAGGCAGTTAACTATGCCAGCCAGATCGCATACTGGCAAATAGATGTGCATTCTGCAAACGACAGCCATTATCCTTTCATTTTATGGACCTAATGAAACGGATTCATTCGTAATACAACCATAGTCGATTATAAAGCAATTTGTTTTACAATCGGGATTATTATCACAGCTTAATCGGACCCTCAATTTCTCGGACTTTGACAAAGAGCGACTGCTGTTTCCCCATGCGATATATCCTGGACATTTTGTCTCTGCATTTATATGCATCCGAAGAACTTTGTTTAAGCTTATTCAGTATCTTATTCAGTCGTTGTTTCTGCGTTCTCTCGAAATTATAATACGACAAATAGCTACAGAAATTTTTGCGCGTCTTAATCAGTGTATATGTAGATATGTATAAACGGATGCATTATGCATTTTCCGTGCCCCACACACACACGCAAAATGTACGACAGCGAAGAACTCAACATGATACGTATCGATCGATCTTCGTGGAATAAGTGAAACAATGCTGAAATGACATACGAACTTCTGTCCTGCCTTCGTTTATATCGTCGATTCATCTTTTAAAATGTGTGCTACCGGTTTAGCTTGGAATTTTTATCGTTCGTGAGACGCGCAAGAAAAGCGCTAACGTTGAGTGGTATATGAATTCATAGAGCTCGTAATACAGGCACGTGGATTTATTTATCGGTCATTTTATAAAGAAAAAAGACTTCAATCGTTAATGCCCCATATTTCTTTGGAATAGGGAAGTAAAAAGTTAGCGGTCATGTGTGAATATCAGACGAGAAGTTTTTAAAAGGTGTAACGGGCATATAGGGCAGGCCTTATTGCCACACGAATAACTTCACTGTGAAGATGTAATTTGAAGCGTTGTATTATCAAGTTAAATCCAAGTCCCTTGTGAATCGCGGAAGAATAGGGAAAAAGAAGCGAAGAAATATGCGCTGGTAGAAAAGAGTGAGATGCGTAAATTCGCTCTCGCATATACGCTCACGGCTTTTGGTCATATTTCAAAACGTGAGCCATCTCATTGAAAGCCACGTGAATTTCATGAATATCGTATTAGGCGTGTCGTCCTATACGTTTTAAAGGCCGACACTTGATTCGAACGCACGATATAGCGAGGCGTTACGTCAACTCGGCTTATTTTCGGAGACAAAGTTACATTTCCACGGAGAATACGGATTCTGAAAGTGGGATAGACCCAAGTGAATGTATTTGCGGTTTTGTGTCGGGAAAATCATGCTGTATCCGCTTTATTTTGCCGCAGCTTTCAGTCGATTTTCTTTAGATAGAGCGGCGGGGCGGTAACGACCGCGACTATCGAACAACGCGCCGTATCGTCGCGCCTAAAACCCGTTATAAAAGCCGTGGACCGATTTCATTTTATCGCAACGTTGTCATCGGCGAATTACCGCGTAAACCGCCTGGACAGTGTTCGAATGGATATTACGTTGGATCTGCAATAACTGTAAGCGTTTCAGGATTTATATTCGGTCTCGAACCACCATATTGGACACAATGTGTGTGCGCGATTTGCTAAGCCCGTTATCCGCGCCGAGCAACGCTGGACCAACACTTTTTTAAAGGGTTGAGACGTTGCTCCTTCTACTTTTATTATAATTTAATTGAAGGTTATTAATTCAGCATATGTATATGATATCTTAGTTTCTTTATGCAATAGATAGTTAATCTTCAGTATCATTTCTGATATGCTCCTTCTACTTTTTATAATTTATTGAAGGTTATTAATTCAGCATATGTATATGATATCTTAGTTTCTTTATGCAATAGATAGTTAATCTTCAGTATCATTTCTGATATCTTTGCTAATTTTTTTGTTTAATTAATTGACTATATGTACATTAAACAAATAAGAGCTATGACTGATTTTCTTATAAGATGAATCTTTTAATAAGCATTTATATATGATACGTTGTGAAAAGTAAGCATAAAAAATCTTTATAGATTTTTACTGTTACAATTGTTTTATCTTTATATAACGAAAAATACATACGTTAGCTTGTTTCAGAATTGGATATTTATATTTCAACCAGTCATTGTAAAAAATACCTCTGAGCTATTTGAACGGAATCGATGCGCTGAATGGTCTCTAATCACTGCACGTTACACGCGTTTGTATCGGAAACTGTTTGATGATTGCTAGGTCGAGTTGAAGGCACGATCGCGCCAAGAAACGAGCATCGCGGACTGCGAAATTGGTATAACCGGGCTCATATTCCGGAGATCGGTCGTTGAATTGCAGCCAAGAATCGGAGGGAGAAACGGAGATTCGAGACGACTGGTTTTGAATCATCCACCAGAGCATTTCGCTTTCCTCTCTGTATTTCTACTCTTTCTCGCCTACCGTTTCCTCCCTATCTTTTCTCTATTCCTCCACTTCCGCCTCCCTTCACCGACGCACGCATACCGCGTGTCATCCCTTTCGTCGCTTCTGTCTGCCTCCTCGCGGAACGATAAATTTTCTAGACTTAAATCCCGGCCTAGCTGTGCGCGACCACGACCACGGCCACAACCACAAGACCATCGACCGTTTCCGTTTCCATGGTGCGTATATGTACGTACAGTACGCCAAGCGTGGAAATGCGGCTTGCACCGGCTTCAAGCGCTCTTGTTTACCGGTCTGACGACATATTTACGAGGGCTCGGGGCCCCTCGATCCAATCTCGATATTCGATTCAACTCTCTTCGTCACTCGCGACGCGTAGTACCTCGCACACGTCTATCTTGCGCCGCCTCTGCGGGGCGAAAGTTATCAGACACTTTCACCACTTCCTTCTCTCGTGTTCTTCCGCGCGTTCTTCCTTCCCTCTTTGTATATTTCCTTATCTCTCGCGTCGTTTCATCCGCGTCCCGTACGCTGACGTCGCGTCGGAGTAAGCGAATTATTAAGAGCGCACGACACTCCGTGAAGCCATTCATTGTTTTCCACGTAGCTGGATTTATCGTCCTGGCGGGTGTCTCGTTTAAACCCTCTCTCCGTGCCAGCGGCGGACCAGTTTAGGGCGGATCTCTTGGCGTACGTGTTCGTGTAGGGTGTATTCTGAACGTAAGCACGATACACGTTCCTGAATTAACTCGGTTAAGCGATAATCGATCGGCTATGCTCTCCGGCTTGCCGTTCAAGGTAAGAAGGTTGAAGTAACGAAGACGCAAAGTCGATCCTTCCGGCGTCCTCTGTGATCGCGATATACGCATATATCACCATTCCATTGTTCCATTAGTTCTTAATATTTGAGTTGCTAAATTTTGATCTTGTATAAATCACTTTTCGTTTATGTCAGAATTAATTACTTTGTTATCTGATATAATCAGAACTCTAAGTTCTCTCTCTTTCTCTCTTTCATTTTGAGATATAACGAAAGCATAATCTTTCAAAATTATAAAGTGATGATTTGTGATTAAGATTATATTACAAAAGTTTGTCGCGGATTTCAATACTACATTTACAGTGATCTCTTTAGGCCCGGTCTACAATGGGTGTCGTAACTGTCGTAAGTCGTGAGTCGTAAGAAATTGACTAATCACAGTCGAATTTGAGGAGAATAATCAACTAGTGATTGGTCAATTTCTTACGACTCACGACTTACGACAGTTACGACACCCATTGTAGACCGGGCCTTAAGGCAGGTTCTACAATCAGTCGTATGGCGGAGTCGGATGTCGGAACGCAGCCGATGGTCCAAAGAGAATTTCTTTTTCGAGAACGAATTTTCCTCATTGGACCATCGGCTACGTTCCGATATACGACTGATTGTAGAACCGGCCTAATAGATTGAATTTCGCAGAATTTGTTATTTGCATATCGTATATTTATTGAAATTAATACATACCAATTTTAGCAATTTTTTTTGAATCCGGTTTATTTGAACAAAAGAAAAAAGTTGCAGCAATCAATGGCGAAAAGAGAAAGAAAGAGGAGATGATAAAAAGAAAGAGACCATAATATCTCGTCATCACGTGAGTGGAAGAAAAAGTTAAGTCATATCGGAACTTTGTTATGACGTCATAAAAGGAGTAGGCTGTATGATCGTCGCCCTTCGTTCGTCATTTCGTTCACGACGCTGGTCACGAACGTATATTCGACCCTCTTCAGATTATACGATAGCGCGAGGGAGTCAACGTGTCACGTGTCGAATTTACGTATGATTCACATCAAATCTTCTGGCCGCTTTCAAAATTGTCATGCGGGACAGGATTTTAAGATATGTGCAGATTATTAAAATTACATTTATCTTGCGCTCGCTGTTTTTCTATCGCGCCTCACTTTCTGCCACAAAGCACCGTATAATTGGCCGCCGGCATTGCAATCAACATTTTAATCAACCCTCTGTGTGTCTGTCGTATTAATTGTTAATCGAATATATAATATAATTAAAATATTGTTAGCAATCAACGCGTGTTATGGAACGCAATAACGCGGGTAGACCGACAAGATTGATACGCAGTATCGAACGTTCGATATCTCGAGCAAAAATGTCAAATCAGATAATAATTAGAAGATATTGTTTCTCTTAATGAATTATAGATAAGTAAGAAATTTTATTCATAATTATACGTGTAAAATTTTGTTTTTATCAGTAATGTTGGCGCAACGATGCAAATGGAAAATTTATCTAACCAATAAGTGTTAATTCGGTTCGGCGCAAGGATGCAATCGGTTCTCAATTCCTACATAATTCATTCCTGTAATTATGATGCTCGGAACGGCGAAGGCCGAAATTGACAGGACAATAGACAACGCCGGGGACGTTACGAAACAACGTAACGGAATCGCGATTCAACGATCAAGTCCATGTCGCTGCTTCCCAAAATTTCAGGTCCACAATGATAGAACCGGCGGTCTGCATCGATCTGGGCATGACCTATTCCTGTGTCGATGAAGGATTATCGCTAACAATCAAGAAATTCGCATCACTGAGCTACGTTGCGTTTATGGAGAATGATCGGCGATATAGCAAGGAATCTAGTCTTGAATTCTACGGATACGATTTTTGATAAACTTTCTTGTACAGATTTGCGTTAGGTAGATTTCTTGATTTGTCTTTTGCGCGAGTCGCATGTGCTATTTCGATAGAATTCGCACGAATAGTCACGTGGCAACAACCGCGAATAAAATTTTAACAATAGTGCCCCGCGGAGACTGCCGAGATCAAGCGATTTGGCAAGCGGCAAGGTTGCTAGTGAGCGCGTAGTTTACCCAATGTATCCGTTGTTTTTGCTTCTGTTTCTGCTCGCAGCTGCGGTATTTCACCATTGTTAGAACAAGGGAAGAAGAGAATCGCCGGAACTACCGGCGAAGTCGGTAATGCGCTCGTTTCGGCGCCGCCAAATCGACTCGCTGCTTCGAAATCTACTATCGCTCGTATACGGACTTGGGATACGGCTGGTCCGCCGTAACAGACCGTGTTTATGATGCTGATAATAGCCGCAACCGCTTCCTTTTGGCGTAGCTGTCTTAGCTGGACTCACGTCCGCTTCCAATTAGGGCTACATCCTCACACCGCGACGATTTTGCATCGCGAGACAAGTCGCCGTTCTCGTCGAGTGGATCTTTCTCGTTCTGTTCGGAAAGTTTGGCTCGGCGAACGATCGTAAACTGATTTTTAACTCTCGACAAGACTCAACAAGATTAAAACTGAAAGCGAGGAATAGACTCGCGTAACATCTTCGTGGAAAAGTTGTGGAACGTTTTACGATAAGACAAGTTAAATGCCCATTGCCGTAAGTTGCGGTGACGAAATCTCACTGCACAGGATATAAAACAGCTTAAATAGTTTAGCCATTGGCAAAAATTTGATATTCGCGTGGACGTCGTGCAATAAATAGCGGCATATTTGCAAATTGTCTTCTTTTAATCATTAGGCCTGTTCTTTTTGTCTGAACTTCTTGCACGGTTCATCTTTCCTCTTTTCTCTCTTTTCACGTTGGAGAAAAGAGAGAATATTTATTTTAACCATATTTGAAACCGTAGAAAAGGGCCTAGAAATCTGTAAGAATGGTCACTCTCTTATAAAAACTAAGTTAAAATAGACCTAAGATTCTAAATTTAAAATAAATTTTAGTTTGAAATTTAAAATTAAAAATTTTGAAAATTGAAAACAAGAAATTGAAATTTTTCACAAACGAAAGAAATTTTACAATTAGTTTGAAATTTTTGTTGTAGTAGTACCCTGTCGATATGTTACCATATTCTGGAAAGGACTAACGACACATACAGTAGGGCTTCCTTAAATTTGACCCTCTGTACGTCGGAGAGTTCATGCGCGACAAGTTTTGCTAAATTAATTAATTTTAAATTGGAACGTGTGTGCGAAGTCTAGAATTTTGGAGAACACATGTATACATTCTTGCGGTGTAATGTTGCCTATGCCAGAGAGGTTCATTTTTTGCAACATCTAAAACAATAAAACCATTGAACATAATCGTATATTATTATACAGTGTCCATTGCGATTTCTACAAAATGTAGGTAAACTAAAAGGAATTAATAGCAACTCTCCCAATTTATGTATATATATACTATCTATATATATAAAAATGAATGTATGTATGTATGTATGTCCTTTATACACTCTTAAACTATTCGACTGGTTTTGAAAGTATTGTATATGAAGTAGGGGTAGAATTTTCCGGGGAGTGTTATAGAATGTATAATTTTTCGTTACCGATAAATTAAATCTTATTGAGAAATGTGTGCGTGTATGTGTGTATACTATCTTGAAAAGAGGTGTATTATTAAAAAACAAAAGTTTTGCAGTTCAACAGTAGAATGTAAAAACAATTTCTTTTTTTTCGTTGAAGAGGGGCATAGGAGAGAGAATTCACCGAGTTTTAGAAGCGATTCGCAGCTTTGAAGATAGCGAGTGCAATTTTACAGAATTAATTTCTCCTCGCAGAAGACAGTTCCTTTCAATTCACCTACTTCCTGCCGCGGAACCAGCAACGGCTACCTCTCAATTTAGTCGACCAATGTTACAATAAAACCGTATATTTAAACCTGGAAAAGAGCACAGTAGAAAAAAGAAGAGAAAAGAGATTTTTTTATTTTTAGTTTCTATATTTCGAATTTAAAGTTTTAATTTTTATTTTATAAATAACAAATAGGTAAATGAATTAATTTAATATTTTTATTTAATAGAATACTCCGAACAATTTTTTATTGTAATTGTATATATAAAAATTTCTGCATTATTGTGCACATATATATGCTGTAAATTCCTTTGTTATTAAGATTAATAGCGATTTGAATACATGAATAGTGCAAGAAGAATTTAAATAAATTGTTTTACAGACTAAAAGATTAATCGGTAAACGATTCGAAAACTCATCAATGCAATCTGACATGAGGCATCGACCCTTCACACAGTCATCAATGACAACAACCAAAAATCTGACTAAAATGAGCGTATTAATTATGTGTATAAATGGCGATGAGGATAATTCCGTTCTGATATATAGGTATATATATGATATGCGCTTGATGAAAGAGAAAAAAAATATCCGTGCCGCGTGAAGAATCGGGTCGATCGTACTGACTATATAAGCACGCGCGTTCCTTCCTTCATAAGTTTACTCCTAGTGTTTTTCATCCTCGTACTGCTCCATTAATTACTCGTTACGTATTATTACAGGGGCGAAGCAAAATCTTTCTTCCCCGAAGAGATCTCCTCGATGGTTTTGACCAAGATGAAGGAAATTGCGGAAGCTTACTTGGACATCACCATCACGAACGCGCTGTGATCATGGGTGCCGGTGTACTTCAACGACTCTCAACGTCAAGCTACGAAAGACACGGACACTATCGCCATTCTGAACGTCCTGAGGATCATTAACGAGCCGACCGCAGCCGCCATCGCTTACGGGCTCGACAAAAAGGGCCGCGGTGAAAGGAACGTTTCTGATCTTCGATCTCGGCGGCAACGTATCAATACTAACTATCGACGATGGCATATTTGAAATAAGCTTGCATACCTAGCGCATCAATAGAAAAATTCCATACTGCATGTCATCTAAAGATGACAATCAAATTTTTGTGTTGGGATATTTACACTGAATAATGACATTGAATTCTAATGACACGAGCATTAGAATTATTTAATATTTAATTTCAATGAAATATACATATATATCGTTTAATAGAACAGCTTAAAAAGATTCAATTTTGACATATAAAACAATCGTCGTTTATTTGATTTAAAAAATAATTTAGAAAGAGCAAAGGTACAATTTTTTTGTATACAAAATTTTAATAAAGTTTATTACATCTTATGGATAATATTTGCCAAAAGTTAACAGTCGGTAATATTTATTTTGGTGGAGAAGATTTTGGTAACCGTATATGGTCAAGACATTATGCGCAAGAATTTTGTGAGAAAATACAAGAAAGATCTGATGAAGAATAAGCGAGCGGAGCGAGCCATTTGTCGGCTGAAAACTGCCTTTGAGTGTGTCAAAAGTCAAAAAGATTCTGTCCTCTTCTACGCAGATCAGCCTTGAAATCAATGCTTTGTTGAATAACATCGACTTTTACACTTTGATCGCTTGCGTCCGTTTCAAGGAATTAAGCCAGGATCTCTTAAAAGTATTTTGGAGCCTATAGAAAAGGCGCGCTATGTAACGTTAAAACGGATAAGGCAAAGATCCATGATATAGTGCTTGTTGATGGATCAATAACGAGGATAACACTATTCAAAAGCTTCTACAAGTTATAGCTAATCTCATGTCATCGCTTTGCCTATCAAGGCGTGTATTTCAAAGACGTGCCGTGGTTAAAACAGCTCGTCGTTTAATCAGGCAAATTAACATTTGTTTACTCAATTTTCTGTGATAAAAGCCAAGATAATGCTAAGTGTTTACGTTCGGTGACAAAACACATTAAAATGCGATTCAATTTCCACGCGCCATCCCCTTCTCCGCCTTGACGCGGTGAAAAGTCGTAGGGGTGGCACACGTAGAGAAAACACGAGGGTTGTCGCCAGGTGTTCGTTATGGTATTAATGAGCTAGATGACAAAACCAACAGACACTCCCTCGCCACTCTCATCTCCGTTTCTCTAACCGTAGAGAAACTGGATACACTTTCTGTCAATAGTATTCTCTGAGAATTTGGCAGAATCAATTTTCAGCCACTTTCTTAGGATTTCTTCAACAACAAGGAATTATATAAAGTCTATAAACTCGGACGAGATTGTTGCCTACGGCACAGCAGTCCAGGTTACCATTTTGCACGGTGACAAGTCCGAAGTCGTACATAATCCTTTTCTTTCACTTGGCATCGAGACGGCCGATAGCATGATGACTGCATGCTCGCATCAGACACAATACGACAATCTCGACAAAACAAACGCAGACGTTCACCACGAAACACCGACAATCAGTCGAGCGTGCTAATACGAGTTTACCAAGAGGAAAAGGCAATGAGACTAAAGACAACTTTTAGGAAAATTCAAGCTTCCCGCTATAACACCGCTCAGCATCACTTTAGATCGAAATAGATTTCGCGTAACATAACAAAATTAGATAAAATTAGATAGAATTTTAAAGGCGATCGAGATACCGGAAAATCAACGAAAGCGCTCCAGTTATGTATTAATTTGAGTATTTTTATGAGAAGCCGTTCTTTTTAAAATTGAATTTCTTGTGATAAATATACGTTTTAACGAGTTAGAAAAGGTAATGTGATATATTAAATATATATTTCCAATCAGAAAAGAAATCTCACATACAGAGACACCGTTATTCGCAGAACTATGAAAATTACATTGTATGAAAAAGTGAATTATTTATTCTTGCAAGATTTGTGTGGATATTGTGTGAATCTTGCTGTAGTTAATTTTCTGAATAATATTAATAGTTAATATATAAGAATAAGTGACAAAATTTTAAACAAAATAGAACAGATAATATATGACTAAGTATATATTTGATTGAGAATCCACTTCAGATATATATTTAGTCACCCCCATTGATGTTTCTTCTCGAATTTGTTTCGCTTTTTTTGCAAGACTCTCTGTACCATCTCCTTTACCGCAGTTGACTGCTTTAATGATCACCGATCAGTAATTAAAAGAGAGAGCCTCCAGAGCTCAAACGGCTAATAAACGTTTCCGACGATCAACGTCGGAGATAAGAAAACAATCCTACGAGGCAATAGGCCGGCCGATGGTGGATTGTACTGAGTAGTATCGCAATAAAAAAAAAGGAAGAAGGATTCTTGAGCGAGAATGTATAGGTCGGCTCAAAGGATAAGAGCGAAGGCAGAGGGCGATTCTCGTGTCCCGAGATTTTTTTTCTGCCCGCTGCCATCGACGCACGAATCGGAAGGGACTCTATTGGAATTGTCAGACCGTTCGGATAAGCATCCGGGATGCTAGTCCGCGCACGGAACAAAATCGCAAAAGAGAACGAAAGAAATCGAAAGCAGACGGGTCCAGTTGAAAGAGGGAGAAGCCGAGCAAGAAAGGGATACCGCGGGTTTTTTTCTCACGCAATTTATTTTTGCCCTCAGGTTACGTCCGACATTGACGCCAACAGCATTCTGAAAGTCTCAGTGGAAAATCGAAGAACAAAAAGAATAAAATAATGATTATATTATCAATGACAAGGGACACCTCGGCAGAGAAGACATCGAGCGAATGGTGAACGAAGCGGAAAGATATCACACCGAAGACGAGAAACAAAGGGAAAGAGCTGAGAACAACCTCGAGCCATATTGCTTTAACACGAAGGGTACGGTCGAGGAAAAGAACATCAAGGGAAAGATATTGGAAGCTGATCGAAAGCGTATCATCAAGAAGTGTAACGAAATTATCAAGTGGATAGACGCTAATACTCTACTATTAGTGATAGAAGAGGATTTAAGACAAAGCTAAAAAAGAAATCGAGAATACTTTTATATTTTTATTCGATTTCGCATCTACGATAATGGTATGACCGAACGAAGAGTGATACTAATGCGATCTTATGTATTCTGTTAAACGCGTCTCAGCTTTTATTAGAATAAAATTATTTAATCATGGTAAGAGAAACTCTATCGAGATAGTTGAAATATGTGTATTTAAAAAAACTAAATCATTTTTATGACTGATCTTCATAGTCGGTATAAAATAATGTAGAAAGTATCAATTTTATTTAACGTTTTGTAAACAGATATCATTGCTATAATTATACAGAAAATTACAAAAAAAAGAAAGAATGCGAACATTATTTATAGAATAATTAAATGTTTTTATATATTTTCTAATCGTGGCATTATGATTAAAAACTTCAAGACATGTAAATTCTATAAAATTATTTGGATTACTCTTTTGAAGATAATTATTTTATTTATATTATCTTTTTCCTAATGTTACGATATTCCAGCAGGATAAGTCGAGAACTTTTTAATATATTTTGAAATCATTGGTATTTCTCGTTTGATGATACTTACCTTGTTACCTACTATTACCAAAGAGTATTCTGGAGTTCCTACATTCGCCACTACAGATAATGAAAAAACATCATAAAAATATTTAATGCATGTTTTATTGCATCATTATAAATTTAATGATCTTTAGGTATGCAATTATGTTATGAAATAATTGTGTGAATGAAAATTTCTGTGATGTGTCAGAATTTCGAAAATGCGGCAAACTGCTGTTGGTAACATTAGTGGCGGTGCGACCACCAAAGTAGTTATTCATAAAGGCAGAGTATATCATTGAATGATAATATAATAACCTCCGATTTTACGAATTTATTCATTAATGAATTCTGATAATGGTTCTGTTTCGAATTTATAGCTACAATTTAATATCTAATACAAATTTTTTTACTCTATTATTCATCAAAATTTTGCTCCAATTTTTTGTAATATAGAAGAAGCTATAAATTAAATTCATAAAAGAAAGTATTACAAAATAAATAAACTTTTATAATATTTATTAATTTAATTGTTTTGGCTTATTACTTACTCAGGCACTAAGACTTGTTAATAACATGCTAGCGTACAATAAATTTTTCAAGCAGCGCAAACGTATAACTAACGATCTTAATAACATAACAAAGCTTAAGAGCATGGTAAGTTATTATAAAGAAATAGTCATTTCGTTTGAATTTCAACATGTTATTTATTGCAAGCGAGCTTGAGAAATGTAATTATCGTAATGATGATTTCGTAATACATCTGTATGGGATAATATTGTCAGATTAACAACGACCTAGCGTTGTCGCTTACAGGTGACACGCGAATGTGTATGTGTAATTATTATGTTGCCTTTGCATCACGTAAAATTATATGTAGTAATATGTACACAGCGAGAACGTTAAATATTAATGTCTTTAGCTATAGTGATAGCTTACGAATAAATGGAACGTTTCTTCTCGTAAAAAATAGATATCCAGAGCACCATGTTTCGATTAATTTGTTATGTACAACAGCTGCGCCTTATTCATGGCGGGGGATGAGTACAGATGGTAGTCGCATTCGATGACATCGTTGCCGCCGCGTGATGTTTTGCTGCTCGCAAACATATTGTAATACGGTGGCTGCTACTCTTTCGATTAACGGCAAGATTGCAGTACCCGCCGCAGCCGATTCGCGAACATCGAGAAATAAACGAGGAACAGAAACTGACTAATAAACGCCGCAAAATTTTATGCCCTGTACTCAGTCTTTCTCATGCGCAATCATTATCGTCGCGGCCGTCTAGGTCCGGATTTGTGACACGCTATCTCTGGCGCCGTGCTGTCTGTCTCGCCGTGACGAGTTATATGTCGTCTGAGATCAAGCGCGTTCGCGTCACGAAGAAAGTTTGTATTTATAATAGAACGAAATCGAATATTTCTTTTTCGTAGAGGTGCGGTTTGGATGGATTCCGTCTCGAAATCCATGGGTCCTCAGTAAGTGTCTCATTACCGAGCCCAAAGATTCTCGGAGGTCCAGTGTAATTTCACTTGTAGTCTCTTCTCCGCCCTCGATAGAGCGATGAGCGGGGAGGAAGTATTAATCGGTATTGAAAAAAACGCGTAATTTACAAACGAGAATGTAAAACGAGACAGAGAGAAAAAAAGAGCAAAATGGGAATTTGTTTGACTGTGGCATAAAATTTCTCGCTGGACCACCATGGAGGCTCGAATACGACGCGCGGTCCCGCGATACTTTCGAGACTCCTTGGTGGGATCGTATAGAGTAAATAAGATCACAAGCGTCATAGAGGCCCACGAGGGCCCCCGGGGGGTTAGAATAATACGTAAAAATAGTATTCGTTTATGTGTACCGTGTATATGTATGTATGTATGTATGTATGTACGTGTATATATGGTATATGTGTGTCGGAGTATGAACACACACACATATGCACTTACAATATATTTATTATTATATACACATAAAACGTCGCTTCGGTTGCCTGCATCGTTTAGTTGCTTAGACGCCGCGCAGTTGTTTAGACAGAACGTAAACTCCCCTTACCTCTTATATCACTTGTCGTATCGTATATAAGAAGGCACCACGAGTAATTTTAGATCGAGAAAATTTACGATGAATTAACGTAACTAACATAACGTGCATTCTCGAATCTTCAGCATCTTTTGCTCTGCGTTTTTTAAACAAAGGGCTCTCTAAACATGTGAGAAATTGTTAGCATTTTCGAACGTCCATTGGTTGCATACGTACGGGCAAATATCGCACCGGATTTACACTGCACGGCGTTACCGATGCATTTCTAAAGACAATTCGCGTACGAAAATACACACACACTTACATATATCCATATAATATAGATATATTTAGAAATATATTAAAATTTTGATTTCAATAATTTTCAAATACGTTCTACGCAAAATTATTATTAGCGTCGATCGGTACACAAAAATAATACATACATATATATAGATATGATTTACATATATATGTATCACTAGCCGTATTACTTATTACGCAACGTTAACGTTCTCAATCGACCGTTTTCATCTTTCGTTTACGCACGTTCTGGCTTTTCTTATTCAGGACTGCGCATTGTTCCTGGTATATATATTTACAAATGCATTTCTGTAATTAATGACAATCGTGTTAGCGCGTAATTATAATTTTTCTCAAAAAGAAATTTGAGAAATAATCTTTACTCTTTGTAGCGCCTTGTAATTGTTTTCGGCATGATGTATAAGCATGATGATAGGTTTCACATAATGTATAAGCGATATACTATTTTCTTTCTGTGGATTACCGGGGAAACACAACAAAATCGATGCAAGCTTAACAAAGACTAGGCACTTCAGATTTCGGGATCACACTTGGATCGTGATAACATCAAGATCACATCATTATCTTTTATTTCATGTGCAAAGAAAATTTAATGCATTAAATTTCCACATTATCATGCATTAAATTACTTTGCATCTTTGTATTGTTGTCTCAAAGATATTTATTTGTACGGAATGTTTTTTAATTAAATTTTCAAAAATATTTAATTAATCGCAATTAATTCTTACAGTAATTTTTTAAAAAATTTGTAAAAAAGTAACTTTTGTATTGTTTTAAGCTACAAAATTGATTCATTTGGGATACAAGATGTACACATTTCTTTCTATATTTATTTCTCTTTTGTGTGTCCCCGTAACTTTTCACCCCTATTAACTTATATTTTCGAGTCAGCTGACTCATTATGCAGAACACCATTGTTCACGCCTGGAAATGCACGGTTATTTACGAATCGATTTCATAATAACTTAGCATGCTAAGTCCCTCGTTACGACTAGTCAATTGCCTCTTTCAACGCAGCTAATTGTTCCTCGCCAAGCTTCACCTTGTCCTGTATCTCGCGACCGTCCACTATCAGCTTCGCTTTCATGTTGATAAAATGCTGGTAGTCAGCAAATTCCTCTTCATTCAGGTACTTTGCTAGGATCGCCGACATATTCACGCTACGTTTATCGATGTTATTCTTCAGAATCTTCGCTTCTTCTAATTGATCCATTAGCTTATCTCGTTTGCTCTCTAAAATTTTCTGCACAGAATAATAAAATTGATATAAATAAAAATTTATAATTGTGTATGTATATGTTGTTGCGAAAAAATGCAATGCTTAAAAATTTACACATATAAAAATTAATATAAATATAATTATCTATAACGGACAGATAAGCACTTTGGATAACTATTAAATATTAAAAAAAAAACCGTTATTGCTCGTGACTAAAATTATGCATTTGTTTTTTATTGCATTTTTTTGTACACAATAATTTGATTTAGCGTATGATCTATTATTATAAAGTATTTATTCGATAATTTTGGATTGCGATATATTATATCCCATGTATAATTACTTTTAATTGGCGATGGAAGAGCGTTCGCACCAAGCATGCAAGAAAACAAGAAGTTTCATACTTACTCTCTCCGCATGGTCGGCCGGCATGCCATAAAGGGCGTTCTCAGCGCGAGCCAACCTGCCGCTGAGGCCGAGAAGAAGGCTCGTAATCTTGCCGACTTCCTCTACGTGATTCCGATACTTGGACGCTTCCGGCGGGCGAGCCACAGCGGAAACGCGAGCGGCGACTCGCGCACCCAGAGTCTCGTTCACCTCACCTTCCTCCCTTACGGCCTCCTGCTCGCTCCTGAGAACCACCAGCTTCCTGTCGAGGCGCATCATCAACTCCTCCTGAAAAAATCATCCATAGTTCTAGAATACCTACACGCATGAGTCGATACGACGCTATGAGAACGCTCGTAATTTTTACTGCGAGATTCGACAGACCAAGAAAACACGGGAATATCTAATAGGCGAGGTAATGATTTGCTATATGAACAACTAGTTAGGTAACAGTCCGGCCTTAAAGATATATGATAAGTAGAAATTCCAAAGCGCGGTAATTACATTTTACATAAGGCTCAGATTGTACTCGGAGGCTCGATAGAAACGATACTTATTATCGTTTTATCTCCGCGTAATCATTATTGCCCCACTGCCTAGGAGCCCCGCGACCGCATACCGATCAAATTTAGTCGCGGGCAACCGTATAGAGTTAATTATAGCACATCCGACGAGCGCGTTTAATTATGCTCCGGTTTGTGGAGTAGTACCTTTTTCTGCCTAAGGTCAAGGCTGTTCGTTGGTACAACCGCCGGCGCATCCTCTTGATGTGTTAATCCCTCCGCGTCCCTGGCGTCTCGCGAGTATCTCGTCAGGAACCTCGCCTTTCCCTCGGATGTCGTGAAATAAGCCGAGGTGAGGGACAGGGGGCTGGTAGAATCGGCTGACAGTGGCGTGACGGGAGCTGAGGGTATCGTTTCGTGTCTGAAAAGAATTTATTACGATGATTACACCTCCGGTTGGTTAATGCGGACTATACCGGACCCGTCCTCCTCTCTATCTCTCTTGCAGTATTTATGCAGAGATATTCCTATAATTGTCATCATTGCGAGAGGGCAGCGAATTGCGTCAATGAACGTGAGTCACGATTGAATTAATCCTCCACTGTTTCCGAGGCGAGGCAGGGAAAAGCAGAATGATTTGCGAGTGGATGCAGAGGAATACTTTGCGGCGTAGAATTCGCGGTTTATTTTCGTAATCGACATCCGTGATGAGTAACAAAGTCATACACGTGATGCTGGATTCTCAAGTTTATAGATGGGAAATGCTCAATAAGTAATCCATAAGCCGGCCGAGATTGTTATCAGTTAAACGACAGCATGCGCGATCCTGTACATCTAGGTGAGTTCTATAAAAGAGGAGAAAGTGATAAAGGAAAGCGAGTTGTATCGAACCGCACATTTATTTAAAAAAAGTTGTTCAATTGTGCGATTTGCTGAGAGTTACGGTTCGAGATCAGTTAAAAACGAAATACCACGGTTAAGAAGCGGAAGTGGATTCCGCTTCTTGTAATTATCTCTTCAATCATTATTTTACATGTGTATATCGGATACGTCCGTACGAAATTGTCACGATTTTACTGCTATCTAAAATTGCTTTCGAAAGTGCCGATTTTTCTTTCTTTTCGCCGTAAAATATGGTAGAAAGTTCGCGCGTATCGGCTAAAACTAATTTAACGTAACACGTCGGTCTCTCCCTCGGTGATTTTCGGCCGGCTCTTAAATTCATCGGCGGAGATTTTACCGCGTCCTTGAGCACACTTCGTTCTTACGTGAAATTTTTTAATTTACACGTTGTTATGTAGCCCACGAATTTTCGACGCCACTTAACACCGCGACCGCTTTAGCGTCCGGAGGAAACAAAAACGAGAAGTTGTATATACTTTTCTGGAGGGCCCATTTCCATTTCCCGTTTCGACTTGTTGCAAGCACGCCGAGCACTTTGTTAGTACGATGCGTCACTTTCAGCCATATGTTGGAGACTGGCAAATAATATGATGCGTAGAGAACAAGTACTGAGTAGTAGTGCTTGACAATATCATTTATGGCGGATTACGTAACAGCCTCGGTTCTTTGGCACTTTCTCTTCGAGCACGGAGGAAGTATTGTCCGCGTGAGTGCGCAAGATAGACCGGATCGACGAAAAAGGGAAGAGTCGTAACGTCATAAAAAATAAAGAACAATAGACAGTAACCGTGAAACGCAAATGGTTGCGATAGTACGAATATATCGAAAAACCTAACGATAACTATAAATTCTGAATACATGAGATGTTCCAATATTTTGCAATGCGATGTGCGTAAGACGTCTGAGTCGACAAAGAAAAAAGCGGAAGCAAGAATAAAAGGGGCAACGTTACAAAGTAAAGAAAAAACCATCTGCACTTGCTTGTTTGTACAAGTTTGTACAAGACATTCCCGACCGCTGCTGCTGGATTTGTTAAATTCCATTTTATCATCAAACAACAATTCCAATCCAGACGGCAAGTTCATTAATGACGTCCGTTAAGAATTTCGCCGTCTACATAAACGTTGCTCGTCGAATAATAAAGAATCCCTACACTGACGTCGGGCTAAACGAGATATTTTCGGACACGTGCCGCCTTCTTTTCGCACGAAATATCGTGTGAAACGGCGGCACACGATACATCTGGCGTCCTTCCAAAAAGATCCACGCAGGTTTATTTAACCTGCCAGTAGCGACCACACAGAGCGCGAGTGTGCGATTGGAGAAATTTAAAACGACAGTCGACAAAATTGAGCAAAAAGAAACTTCTACTTGTTTATTAAAATTATACGCCTCCTAGACGTGCGCGTCGACCAATTAAGTCGAGTAAAGAGAATCGCGAATTTGCACTTGTAATGAACGCCTTCGGATTCCGAGGCATTCAAGTTGATTAATAGCACGTAATCCAATGCTCGCGAGCACGTGAAAACTATCAATTATCGCGTTTGGTCTATATTTATGCTGTCTTATCTGCTTCGCCCGTAACAACAATCTTATACTGACCCTTGCCGATGCGGCCGGATGAAGACAACGCGCGTGATATCGGCGCGGCGTGAGCTGCCTCATAAATATGCTTTAATTAAGTGAACTTCAGCCGAAAAAAAAGAAAAAGAAGAAGAAAAAAGGAGAGGAGAATAAGAAGAGCTCACTTTTTATCGTCCACGTCCGCGTCCTCGCTGCAGGAGGCCGTTGACTCTTCCAAGGAGAGCCGTCGTCTTGTTCGTGGCTGCAAGGTCGCCTCCACCCTGAACAGGCCGGAAACGTAGTCGGTGGGTTTCTTGTGCTCCGGCGCTGGAACTGATAAGAAGCAAAAAAAAAGGGACATCATCAGGCGTTCTCGGTACGCGCGTTTCCCTCCTCGCACACTTCGTTTCACGCTCCAGGGATCTCCGCGTTCTTATGGAAGCCATAATGCGACAAGGGATTGCATCGAATATCGCGACGGCGCGGCGCGCGGTGACGGCATATAATTGAATAAGGCAGTGTCGTGTCGTTGATTAAATTAGCGCTTATTAAAACAGAGGGTTATTGCCCTCGAATGCTTGACTCTACCATGTTACGGATGGTAATTGCGCGCGCGTGCTCGCGAGTGTACGTACATTATCCGCACATTCGAGCGAGGCTAACGTACGCGTGTACGTAAAATAAGCGTGCGACAGCGTAAGTGTAACGGCGACTGGACAGATCGTATATATATATGTATATATATATATATATATATATATATATATATATGTCAGCGTGAGTTCTCTGCGTTAGCGAACGCCGTTTAAAAATTGAATAACGTATCTAATTGAATCAATTCCATTGGCGTGAGTTAATGGTGGACGTGGAACAAATAATAAAATCGTCGGATGAACGGTGCTCTTCAAAAACCATTACTCACGCAATTGAAACGGAACGATGAAGATAAAGAATACTCACCGAGTATGGGCACCAGTTTGTCGTTGGGACTGAGTTGACTGGCTAAATCCTTGCTGAGCTCCTCGCACTCGATCTCCTCCGGTAATTTCTTCCTAGATTCCGGAAGCGACCGTTGAGTTTTGCCCGAGAAATCTTGCTCCGTATCCTCCAAGATATCGGTTTGCGAGGCGGCGTCGCTGGTGGCCGCGTTCACCCGAAGCACGACCTCGGTACGTTGTACCAACGTCAATCCTTCTATGCCTGGCTGGGGCGACACGCAGAGCGACGATCTGGGAGACGACTTGTCCTCCTCGACCGGCGAATTTCTCGGTGAGGAGGAAGAGGATGTTTTGGAGACGCTTGAGATCGAAGACGTGGACGATCTGCCGCCAGTCCTAAATTTCGAAGATGAAAGTCTCTCGATTCGCGATTCCGTGTCGCTCGTTTGACTCAGTCGGCTCGGCGAGTTGGATCTGTTCCAGGAACCTGTATTATCCGTTTGCGTCGGGCTGGAGACTTTTCTGTTAGAGGCATATTCTATCCGAGCTTCGTTCCGCGTGAGAGAGTCGAGAGAACTCTTGGGAGACGATCTGGATAGCAAAACTCGAGGCGATACGCGAGCGTCTATCGATCTTCCTGAGGAAGAGGTGCTCGAGCAACTTCCGGATCGTCTCGGGACAGCTCCTCGTGGAGTTGTAGTCTCGACACTGTTCGGTGATCTCGGCGGTGAACTCGTTGGTGGTGGTGGCCTGTCGGAAAAGATGGTAGCTTCTATCGAGTTCTGCGTTTCGTGTCTTCTGGCCCAGCCATTATCGTAACTCGTAGCGACTGACGACGTTGTCGTGCTAATAGAATACGTGGATATCGTGCTGTTTGATGTTGACACACCACTCATCCTCTTCTCATTACGGCGATTTAGTAATTCGATATTCTGCGAGGTCATCTCGATCGTAGCGCTTCTCTCGCGGAAGAAGTCATCGCCGGCGATTGGAAGCGGACCGCTGATTTCTCGTAGCTGCTTCTGGAAGTAAACGTCCGAGACTCTTGATTATTTCGCGGAAAGTCCGGAAACGACAATACGGCACAATGAATAAAATAAAAGTGAATAAAATATTAAAATATTTTAAAGTTTAAAGAACGTAATCGTTTGAAGCACGTAAACTGAAGAAACTGGAGAATGTTAAATTATCAGAATAATGATAACGAAGTAAACGCCGAAGTGCGTAGCACGTTATGCGAGCTCGGCAAGAAATTGAATGCTAGAGATGTGTAAATTGAATTCGCGCGTCCTTGACACCGCTATATTTACAAGTTGCAAAAATAGGTAGACCGTTGAGATGCGAAAAACACGTAAATATCGCTATTACGTGAAGGTAATCTGTCCGAAGATAATCTCACCTCTCTATTTTGAGGTAGGGGCTCGCAGCTCGCTGCCAACTTCCGACGTTCTCGCTCTAGCTGCCTGTTCCTGTCATTAAGGACCTCCACGCTTTGCGGCGATAGTCTTTCCCTGCGCTGCTCGTAGTCGTGTCTCTTGTCCGGATGCCTCTTTTCTTGATAATGATGATGATGATGTTGATGCCGGTCCTCGAGGTTGTCGTTGTTGTTATTTTCGTTAGTACGAGACCTTACGTCGCTGATCTGGAGCTTTTTGTTGAGATCGTGCGAGAGTTTACTGACCACCTCTGTCGAATGTTGCTGCTGTTGCTGGGAACACCTCTCCTCCAATCGATGATGAAGAGCGTCCACGCTGTATGACTTGGAGAGATCAGAATGTTGCTGCTGATGATGATTATTGTGATGGTGATGATGCTGTTGCTGTAGTGGATGATGCGGGGTGACACGTAAAAGTACGGGATCATCGTGATCCCTAGGAGGCGACCAATCGTCCATTCGTGAGGTTGGCGACATGGTTCTTTTGTAGCTGCCCTCGCTATCGGGAGCACCACGCTCTCGTCTGTAGGCCAAATAGGAAGCCTTAGACTGGCTTCTGAAATAAAAAAAAAGCATTTTTACATGATGCAATGAGCTGCGCGCGCAATTATAATCAACGATAATGTCGCAAGGAAAAAAATAAAAATATCTTATCTGTTTTGATAAGATATTATGCCGAAAAAAATATGAGTATATATATAGTATATTTGTCGAATTCTCGGATCTGTCAATACATAAATTTATCTAATTCTGATAAATTAATTCTTGGAAAGATTTATTAATTTCCGTATTTATGTTCGCTTTTTATTTTATCGCAATTCAAAATGCGCCGACGCGTTTTGTTGCGATGGTATTTTTATAACTAATTCTCATGCACAGCTGCATCAAGTAGAAACGTATCCAAGGAAAGCAGACACGTGTATACATGTCACGTGGATGTTAAATGGATGTCACGTACATCTAAATCTTCTTTAATATGTTAGACGTGATAAATTGAATCGAGTAAAGCTATTTATAGTATATATTTCCAGAATACTAATTCTTAGGTTGAATTAGTAATTCCAGATAAAATGTTACATCAATCGCTAATAAAATATTAAATAAGAGATATTTTAAGCATTCGATGATTGTAATTGCAATACAGCAGATGATTTTCACGACTGTCACGTATCTAACATTTCTATTATAATGATTAACTTAATACAAAGTCTTTTTGTTATAAATAACTTGCGATACAATATACGTAAACGAAGATAAATGAAGAGTAGTGAATGTAGAGACCTAACAAACCACGTAAAAAGAATCTCCGAGAGATATCTCACATAAAATCGCTCTATTGTCCGTATAGATTTGTGCAATTATAGCAACGTATCCTCAATGATTAATTGTGCGGTAACATTGATTAATCGTCGGTCAAAGTCATAAATATGACTACATTTGAAACTCATAGAACTTGGCGGCGATGAAAACAGTTTAATCGAGACCGGATACGGCTACTATTGTGTTACATGAATTTTAATTCCTCAGCATACCTTTACGGTTCTATTAGTTTCTCACGGGCTTCTGTATCTTTCATAAGCAACCGCAAGAATTCTTACCGGAATGCCTTGAAATGGTTGCAATGTTGCGTGGAAGCGTAACTATTCCAATAAGGCATCTTCGCGTTAATCGTGCGATTTAAACGTAATGATGCTTTTTACATAAATATTTAAATATAATATTATTTACATATATCTGTATATAACTCTTCAACACATCGCTTCAGAATCAACTCGTTCATGACTTATACGATTTTCTTCAAGGCACAACAATGTAGTTATAAAATAATATAAAAAATTCTCTCTCTCTCTCTCTCTCTCTCTCTCTCTCTCTCGCAAATCAATTTTCCTGTTCTGTCTTGTGTAAATAGAAGTTATGAGCACGCAAGACGCGATCTACCCTGACGAGCGTTTCGTTCCTGCCCTGGAAGATAGAGATCACCGAAGCGAGACTAACATTTGCGACACTACTGACATTGCTGTATCGTTCCAACGTTTATCATTTTTTGAACACACGATCGAGGGTCCCCTCGACTTAATCCGAAGCATGCGTGTGGCACTGATTTTTTTCTTCTTTAATCGGATCACGACATTGAAATGCCGTCACTGTCGCGATATCGCTCTTACATTCACATTGTGCTCGATTTAAGCCCGTCCATATTTATGACAACGTATGTAACACATAATGTCAGATCCCGTCCATGGGCTTACAAAGTCGTGTCACTAAAACGTCGAAATTATTATTCTTAACGGACAGCTTTAGATGTTCTCGATTTGTTGCTATCTCGATCAAATAAAAAACTAAATGGTAGAATAATCTCCTATAATGATCGTTGCGCACATGCATTAATCTTATTCGATTGAGGCGATGGAAGGGCGACATTTTAAAATTTGCGGCACGGAGGAACTCATTTCTACTCGATCGCCCAACCTCAAAAGCGTCCTGCTTTCATCCTTAAAAGATTGACGTGATGGCTTTTGCGCAAATTGCTCCGGCTTACATTGCTTAAATTTTATTCTTTCTCGTCGCGCATGTCTAAGGGGAATGAAAGTTTTTTTACCGTAACAAAACAGTTAGGAAAGAAAGGCCGAAAGTAAAATTCGCGTCCGAATTCTAATCACGTAGGGAAAATCGAATTCTTTTGCAAAATCGTACATATTTCGTACATATTTATCTAGTACATATTTTCGGCGCAATGAAGAACTAATCTGACACGTGACATTGCGATTTCAATATTCATGAAATGACATACGTATAATTATAATTGAAATCGTAAATTGTAACAAGGGACGCTTTTACAATGTCGAGATAAATATTTTATTAACATTAATAAGGCATTGCAGTTTTTATAATATGCTGTCCATAGAAATGAATATACATTATGTGATTTAATATATTTGCACAGTATGAGTACGATCATACACGAGAGAATGTTTGGATAAAAATTGTTATTATAAATTTTCAATTATGAACGGTTAATGCTATAATTTACCATGATATATCCAAATAAATACAAATATTAATGCGCTGTTATTCGCGCCGTTTCTTTTTTTTTTTTGCGAAATCAATCAAAAAATGTATCTCACAAGTGCTTGCCTCGCCGGATCGTATATATATATCCCGCAATTTTAAGCTGTCGGTAGTAATGAGGCTCATTCGTAAAATAAGTAACGATCCTGTCCGACGAAGAGCAATGAGTAGCGCACGCGAACACGAGGCCTTAAAAGTTACATCGAATAACGCCCATATGTAACCGCGTACACGCACCGAACGCCTTTCGCGATATATGTTTCTCTCTTTTTTTTCGTGGCCGATTGAACACGGAGAGAGATAGTCATCGGTTTAAAGATAAAATGTACAAACAACGAGAAGAAGAAAATAAACGCGCGCCGTGCGTATTGCGAATATTATACTTCGCGACTTTCCCGACAATAAAAATGTACATGTGTCCCTCCGGCACTCCCCTGAGAGTAAAAATCGCCGTGCTCTTCACGATTTTATTATTCCTAGTGGCTGTGTTTGTGATGTCAACGCATAACTAGATAAATACAGCGAGCATCAACAACAAATTTTGCATTGGTGCGTTCGAGTACTGTGACGCAAATGACAAAAATATACTTGCACGCCTAATGATGGCACAGCCGCGGGACAAAACGTTGAATAATTTATTATACTGGGATGAGAGAATACTGGTTGATCAGTAGCCAGTTTACGTACTAGTATATCACGATAATTGATGGCCGGTGTTGTATTCGTCTTAGCACTCCACGCCGTCTCGGCTATCACGCCCCAACGACTTTGTGTACCAGATAAATGGTAAAGTGTTTATCTATACAGTCACCCGGCGTTCTCTGAGAGAACCCGATAAGAAGTTCCCAGCATAACTGTACATTTTAAAAGATAATCTCGCATCTCCAAGTTCTATCGTCTAAAAGTAGATATATTCGCCAAGGTATACCTAAGCGCGATAAGGAGATTTTTCTCTCGATCGTTTGCTATGATTCACAAATAACAGTCATGACTATTTACCTGCACGCTTAAATAGTTTCACGGACATCGCGGTTAAACGAGATTCCGTAACATCGTTCTTCGTTTAGTAATCTCTATAGAAATTTCATATCGGATATATATTTATACCTTCTCCTTTACGGAAATCAATTACACAGCGTGTTGATATACTCACAGAAATATGCGTCAATATTTTATGAAGCTCGATAGGAGTGTTTTCCGTCTGCGATATTGATATGATTCACGCAAGCGTACGGTACGTACAGCGCTGTAACATTTATAGATACGTGCGACGACGTGCATACCGCCACCATAAATAAAATGCCGTACACTTTGTTCGGCATCTTAATTATGCGAATGAATCATGTCGTCGTTTTAATTAAGATCGAGAAACAAGATACGGGGATCTTCCTTTCGGTTTCGTGCATAAAAAGCTCCATAATATTTATAGATTTCTAGGTACGCACCCGACATTCATGTATCACGGTTGCAAACAGAGAATCATGTTCGTTCCTTTGTCCGACAACTTAATTATGCGACGACTGATGTCGTGGGCTTCCGTTGATATTAAGAAACGAGGCGCCGATCTCCCGTCGATCTCGCGAACGAGTATGCACGAGCGTTGCACTGTATGCGCCCCGTAAATACGCGTTCCCGCTCGATAGACTACACAGCGAACATCGATACGTCGATACGGTTGCATGCTCGGTGTCTCGTATTCATTAGAGCAGATCTATGATCGGTAGACACCGATCGGTCGGGAAAGGCGATCGGTCATTACGACACCCCGGTAATTAACTCGAGGCCGAGTTCGACTATGCGCACGTATATAGGTATTCCTGCCCGCCGGTGTACGCGCGCGAATTAACCGCGCGAGAGAAGGAGGAAAAAAGGAGGAAACGCTGTACAAGCTCGTGGCAGTCGTACAATTTACATATTCGGCCGTATTTATACGGCAGCGATAGTTTATTCGCTCGAGCGAATCGTCTCGCACCCCGGCGGAACGAAAGCCAGCCTACCGGGGCCGCGAGCGACGTTCGCTAGTTCGAACTAATTTTATAGAACGCGCATTTATATGTCACGACGTCGAAAGATTACTTATCGGCGACGATAAATTATAAATTCAAACATCTGTTCTGATCGTTCGACTTAAACATTGAAATTAGCAACGCGCCGGAAGAATCAATCGGGGATCTGATATTATCTACGTAATTAGGCGCCACCACGACTAAACTCTGACCGCGTCCAATGGTGCTTGATGTTTAATCATTTTCTTTGTGATTCGAAGATTTGGTAACGCGAACGTCAATTGTAGTATGTTAAATCACTGGGCGAAAGAAAGCTACGACCTATAAAACCGAGGTGTCAGAAGAACTCCAACGCATGATATTTTCCTTCGTTGAACAATTCGCTTTTCATAACTGAAAATCGCACATAGAATAGTATCATTAGACGGTGTGGTATAATCGATCTCACGTGGTCTATTGTTTTCATATGAAATTAGTATTGCACACAACGCGGCAGATGTTATGCAAACACATATCGATATCTGTTAGACTGAATCTCGGGCCGCAGCACACACCTACGCGTGCAACGTATATCTCCATGCAAGCGCGTGGTATTAAGTTTACGTTTCTCAAGCTTATGTCAGGTTTCCGAAAGGCGTGGGACACCGATCTGGGTATGCATTAAAGTGATTAAAGAGTGCGAGAGACAGGAAAAGTTAATTAATCGGCGGAAATGTTCGACGCGACGCGACGGCCGTAGACGCCAGAGGTGAAAGCCAAGCTTGTTCACTGTTTACATTTATTTACAGCACTTCATGATGATACGTCTCTGCAAATAACATTGTTTCTTTCTTCCACGTCGTGGATGTTCCAAACGTGCAATTTTGTTTTTCTGAATTTCCGTGGCGGACGTGACGAAATGGTGGACTACGGAAGACACAAGGCTGACGACGGCTCTTTGGAAGACAAGCAAAAAGACAACGACGCGGCCACGTCTTGTCGTTTTTCTGCTATGGCAGAAATGGAACTTTTCCGCTGAATCTATTATAAGTCCATTAAGCAACGTTTGCAGTAGTAACGGACGCGACTTAGCGCCGATGTCTGACAACGCGCGTCTTTACCTACTGCAAGAACAAGCACGATTTGCGTAAACGCGATGAGCGAAATCTCGTGTCATTCAGTATGTCGGAGTTAACCTTGGCTCACTTGCGATTTCGAAAATCGCTTTGCGGTCTCATGAATAGTATAAAAGCCGATGAAACATGTATACATTATCCATAGACACTGCTAATTTCCTTTAAATGCACAGTTCAAAAGATCGGTGAGAAAACGGTCAGTCGCGTATCTTAAGTAACTTCAGTAGAAGTAAAACGAAAAGTTGAAAAAGCTCTAACGTATATTTTTCTTTGTTAGAAAATTTATTTTTTATCCCTAAAAATCTCATATGCGATAGCACCATTAAATGACGGACACTTTTTTGGAAATATCATAAATATAAAATCCGATATTTTTTCTCGACTTTATCAGATTTGTTCAAATTTCCAGATCTTAGTCTTGCGTGGCACAAGCTACGGTTTTCAACCTCATCTTCGAGGAAACCACTTCTGCGGCCAATGTACCTCCGCCTACTCAACATCGAAGAATGAAGAGTACTGTTATGAGCGGTCGGTAGCTAACCCAACGGATTACTACAAGCAGGAACGGTCAAGTATTTCACCATTTTCCCATGGTACTTAACATGCAGCTATTGTAAATGAATCATGATGGAGCCCACGAACTTTAATATAGTTAAATCCTCCATTGAAACAATATTACGTGACCACTATTGTCTTTTACAGACAAATCGACTCTTGCGAATAGCACCAACGATTATATTATCAGCAATAAAATATTTCTAATACATATTTTGTTTGCGATATTTTAAGATTAGAGTACAAAGCAGCTGCAAATATTTGTGAATATAAAAATATCTTTATTTTATATTCGCAAAAAAGATATTTTACATTTCAAGCGTAATTTCAAGACATAATGACATCTGCCCGCGTGCTTCCTGTTTATACAAGATTCTCATAACCTACTGCACGCGGACAATCTAAATGACAGTTGCCCCCATCGCGAACGTCACTTACGAAATCAGAATGCGTAGTATGAGTAACGTGTGAGAGCGTAAACACCACCTTCATGGGTAGACAGGTGCCTGCCCTCGCGACGGATGAAATTCGGGTCGAGTACTCGATTCCTCAGCCATCCGCGTTTCCTGCCAAGGGAAAACTGGCACTTTGTCGGACAGACAAAACTTTCCTCGCGGTCTAGCGAGGCAAAAAAAACGTGCTGTCGCGCAAGGTGAGCGCGAAAGAATCATCGCGTAACGATCATCTCGATGCAAATGAAAGCGTCGAAACAGATGAGTTACGTTGCCTTTACACACTCTGGTTTAATTTCAATTAAATTACAAATAAACATACTGTATAATATTACTAGGAATAGTATACACGGTACAGACTATATGTGTTACATGATTTATGGGCGGTTAGATAAAAATCGTTAGACATACCGATATTACTGAGAATGAACAGGAGCATAATTCTATTTCTGATATGGATAATAAATGGTCAGAAATGTGTGGCACACTTTAACAGGACGTTTTGTAAGAGAGCGATCTATATCAAACGACTGTCAGCATACTACGAGGAATGACACTCGAGTATTCCTCATCAATATTTGCAAAGTGTTATGCCCGCAGAGGTATGTCACATTTTCAAGGCTTCGCACGTGGAAGCCGTACTTCGTGTTGGAAACCTGTCGCGTCGTCCCCAAGCTTTTACTCTAGAGGTCTAGAATGAGATATGTATGTATATCCAGGACATTTAAGAATAAGATAATTTTCATGTAGCACGAGCATTTAAGTAAAATATCTCGAATACAAAGGACGCTGGTATAAAAAAAATGATTAATAGTTCTTTTTACAGAAAGTTCTCAGAAATTTAGAACTCTCCTCGGATTTAAAAAGATTTATTTTTGTCTGAACATGAAACGGACAATTATAAAACATAATTTTAGGTGTGAAAAAAGATTTCACTAATTCTTTCTGATTATCTGGGCCATACGGATGATAATCGCGCGCGACGCGAAGCGAATAATCGGACCGAGATAACTGCGACCGAAATAAGAGTCGAAAGCGAAACGTGACGTTTTTCGCGCTCCGTTGCGATAAGTTTCATGAAGTTAATCGCCCGAACTTTGTATCATTATTTGGTACACACATATAGTCATTTTTATATTTTTCATGTATAAGTGCCCTTAAATCAGACAGCGAAGAGAAATAATCGTTCCCGAAATTAAGATTGCATTATATTATTGACGTTGATATAAATATCTTCACAAGTGGAAACGCCAGAGTATTGGGCAATAGTAATCAGTTTACATAATAAATGACGCTGTAAAAAGACGATGCATTTGTTACACGTTTCCGCGTTTCGTCTCACAGACAATTCTCATACGGTGAAAGCAATTTGTAACGGTAGCATCTACGTAAGTGAGCAGCGCGAGATCGTTCTGATTTCTATTAAGATTATAATATCAGGAGCTGCTGCTGCACACGCGCGCGAAACATTATCGACGGACGACGATCGAAAACGACATCGTAATATTTCCGAAAATCATCGAATATTATAAAAGGTTTTTAGCAAGAATCGTATGTCGACAAGTGGCGATAAGCATATTTTGCTCAACGTCAGCCCCCTTTGTTCCCGCGAAAAATCGCACGATGATACAAAACGTCGGTGGCGTGGGAAGAGAGGGTCGCTTATCGGTTTATCGTGCCCGCATGGCAGCGGGCTAACGCAAACGTTATCGCGCACACATACGTTTTCGCATGGATAATATATTCCTGATGTGCTCGACTGTTCGCCGCCATCAAGCTCCGTTCACCTGTTTGCTGATTCATAAAAAAATTTAATGAAAGCCACGATTTTGATTAATGTCCGCGCGAAATCAGGTTTCGACACTTTCCTCGAGTGTTTTCTAGTTGCGAATCACCTCGACATTAAGTGAGCTGCATACTCTTATGCAGAGTATTTAATCTTTCATTATCAAAAGATGAGTTTTTCTATCTTTATTTATTATAGAAGCTAATTTCTGACACTAAATAATTACATAAAAGTATTATTATCAAATTATTATTAGTAACAAATATACGCAAGTTACTTATTACAAAAGAGAATTATACAAAATATGTATGTATGTATTTAAATAAGATTTCTATATTATCAATCAGGTAATATTATGCGATATTATGTGATATTATATATTAGATAATATTGATATATTTATCTTTACCAAATATTTTATAAATTAACTAATTCGTTTTTGTAAAACGGAAAAGTATAATTAATTAAGCCGCTGTAAAGCAGCCTGATTAGCTAGGCGGTACATTAACATTACAAAGCGCGCAATTGCCTAGAATAATTGTCGTTATGGAGTCAAACGTTGCGTGACAAACGGCATAGACAAATAAATTTATTAGCCACTTTACATAATTTTATGTCTTTGGAAAATAAACCGTGACGCGATTATGTGACGTGGAAAAACATTTTACGAGCAAGGAATCTGCACAATATTGAAGCACGCCAACCTACTTTCACACTTGGCAACGGGCTGCACTCGGAATGGCAATTTAAAAGCGCTTGTGTAGTGAAGCTCGACTCGGTTGTTCGTACTTCCTCGTATGTTACTTGAACTCCTTGTGCTAATCGTAGTAGGTTAATCTTAAAAAGGACGGAAGAGGCGTTTAGAATAACACGCGGTTAGAATAATACGTGGTAAAACTACGAAAAATGGACGTTACGCTTACAACACATACACGAAGAATTATAGAAGATAATTTATAAACTCGTAAGTAAAAAATAAAACAAAAAGTTGGGAAACAGGAACGAAACCGTAAAACAAATAAAGAGTTTAAATGTGTTATATGAATACGTAAATTATATATAGATTAAATTCACCTATGTAGATTTTATCAATGAATGTCTTTTATTTTAATACGTATGTATTAATATAAAATATTTCTGCAGGAAATCTTGTGGCTTTTTTTGTGAAATATCTTACTTCGATGACGTGATTCTATGAGTACCAGTCGATAACCCGATATAGCAAGTAATCAAACGTGTAGTTACTATCGAAGAAGATATTATCGCGCAAAGACGATATAATGATGACCTTCTTGAAATTAATAGCTTAACTGTATACTCAAACTATGATTTGTATCCATATACAAGATGCTCACTCTCGAAGCCGGTAAACACAGGGATGACGTTCGATATTCTTATTGAACAAGGTGCGAACGACCGTGAAGAGGCAGCTCTCCAGCTTGCGCTACGTGCGCTGTTTAAATAATGCTATTTCATGAATCATGCTCTTCGTGCTCGGTTCTCACCAACCGGCTCGTCAAACGTCAATAACGGACGTAAAAAACGTCAATTAATATGTAATTAATTCCGTAAATGGCGAACGCATTAATCGCATTATCTTACAAATCGCGTACGACGCCAAATATTTTCTCACGGAAGGCTTCTTGTTTTAGGCAACGTTGATTTAATCATGCCGCAAATGGCATGTGAATGACGACACAAAGAATCATGATTTCATTTATAATCGTCGCAGTGTCTTTGCGATTGTTTGCACTTTAAAAAATTTTACAAAACAATGAGTCACACGCCATGCCAAGGCCGCGAGCTGGGATTAAACAATTCATTTTCAAGTTGAAATTACTTGTTTTAATAAACGCAGTTAGAGATGTATACGTCTGTTGTTGATTCGCTTGTTTTCGTTTGATGACAGCTAGTTAAATTACAGAAAATATAACGCAAAAAATTGTATTTTCGTCGTATTATACCTCTTGAAAAAGAAATTCTTGTGAACGTATATATATCTAATTAATCTTTACATATATTGTCCTTGTTTATTATTACGTTCTCGAAATTAGACCTTATAGTCAACAAAACTAAATCGATCACCTCCGTAAAATTTATGCCGTCGTAAAGTGATTTCTTAAGAAGGCGGAAAACGCGTTTAACGCTTTTTAAGTGTCAACGGGGGAGTAACAAACCCGCCTGACGCGTATTCACCTCGCGAATTGCTAGACGGAATCACCCACGCGTATCTGCCTCTGGAGGTGAAACAGCAGGAAACCGTTGCAGCGGGATAGCCATCAAAATGAGACGTTGCTCGACATGCACATCGCGTCGACACCCACCCACCGTCGCGCTACGCTTTACGCGCGGCATGCGAGCGTATTCATGCGTCGCGCGATTTTGACACGATGCTTTAGCGCGACAGTTTTCGGCGGTGCTTTCTATTTCTCGCGCGCGAGCAATCGGGTCGACACACCTGGTCGATTCACGGCGGCCGCGGCGATGACTCAGGAGTGATCTCGCGACGGACTCGGTCTGACACTTCGCGCTTCACGCCAAAAGCCGAAGCGCTCGGCAGAGAAAATCCGACGTTGCCTAGAAGAACGGAGCGTAGAGAATGCGTAGAAAGTATCTGTCACGGGGCAGGGCACGTAGATACGAATCGCCAGGAGGGCCCCGGCAAGAAGTACTCTCATTTTCCACGCTCCGGTGAACGGCGACAAGGTCTCGCGATGGGGTCCGGCCGGGAGATGGAAATCGGCGCGCGCGCGCAGGTCAAGGCGCCAAGACGCCTAGGACAAAGGGTAAGGATAGGGACGGGACTGAACCAGCGGGGTCCGAGGAATGTGATAATAGCGCGGCTAACTAATTGCCCCATGGCAACATACGGAGCCACGAGACACGCGTTAGCGACTTGACGAAACGGCATTCACCGGAAGAACACAGCCGCTCGCTTCGTCTCGACTATATGGTTGCACGTCTTTGCCTGGTATGTCTTTGCTGGTATGAGAACGCTGCATTTCGTTTCTTTAGTCACGTTCGATAATGTACAAGTCTCCTATGTTGTGTGTAAAATAATTATTTCTATTATAAGTTAGCTTAATCAAAACATCAAGAACTGTAATCTTGAAAGATTACAGTTTTCTTAAATTCTTGATTATTTAAAATTATTTTAGTAAAAAAAAAAGAAAGAAAAAAGACTGTCTTGAAATAAGATGCGACTATGAATTCTCTCTATGTTTAATTCCTTGTTCTTCATTCCTCTCATTGTGCCCTAAGAGTTGCAGCCTCCTTCGTCGTAGGGAAATCGGCATCTAAACGAAGATATAGTCGGCAATTTAGTGACCTCGCATACCAGACGTTCCCGCGCTTAAAGCAGTGCGTTCCAGTTTTAGTTTTCTCGCAATTCGTTTTATATATCTCGCGACTTCTGCTTCCAGTTCCATTCCCATGACTGACTTTGTGCATCATGATGCGATGCATGTGCATAACATATGAAATATTATTTGAAGTAGGGTAGAAATCTTATAGGAAGTAAAATATTAATCGAGAAGGAAGAAGGTACACAGCTGCGGCAGCAGATGTTTAATCGTCGTCTGACAACAAGATCGGCTACCAACTACACATTGCGGCAAATGACAACCAATTCAGTAATGCCATTCTGAATACACGATTGTGGCACATCTCTCTCTCTCTCTCTCTCTCTCTCTCTCTCTAAAAAAAAGGAAAGAAACCTCCAATAAAGCTGCGATAAAAATCGCGTAATTTACATAATTATTGTTAACAAATGCTGTCCTTAACAGCGATGGAAGAAGCTGAGTGCATTATATTATAGTACATGATTACGAGCTTAGGTAAGTGAAATAATGGCGGGTTTCGGAGATATGCTGCCTCTTAATTAAGTGCGCAAACTATACCCTTTTATACCGTCTTTGATATTATGTTAATATCAAAAACAGTTCTTATTATCTTAGTCACGGGGCAGAGTCTCGCATTTGTCAGGGCACACAAAGCGTAAACTTGTAGAGCCAGAGCATACAGTATGCGATATCACGTTTAGGATCTGAGTAGATAATAATCTGTTAATGACGTCTGAAAAATTAAAGAAAGAGGAACTATTACATTTCCCTCCTCCAGTGTCGCATCGTGAAATTACGATGTCACTTTGAACCGACAAGCATGAAAACCGCAGCGAGCCTTTCCTGCACGGAATACTATGCCGCGTACTCGTTTCAGAAATTAATGTTGAACTAGATGATGAAGACTAATTGTAAATGATTCTGCCAATCGTGGGAATCCGCGCTGATTACATCGCAGGCGTTCAGGCTGCTTGGAAGATGTAACTGATTAACTCGTGGCCGGTTCGTTATATTAATCATTTCCTTAGAACGACATTCTTTCGAATTAACGACGATTATCCAAAGGAAAACAAAAAAACTTTATATTCGTTCACAATTGCCTCGTTACATGCTTTGGAAAGATTCTGTTCAATTTAATAATTTGAGGTCGAAATTAAAACGATCGGCGTACAGTAAACGACGCGATACGGTCATCGGTAACTGTCATCAAGTTGTTGAGGATCAGAGATCGCACAGGAAGAGAGAAGAATTCGCGAAATGCCAGAGTGTAATGGCTGAATAGATATGCTGATAACGCGACGCGCTCGGTTAAAGGAAGATAACGACGAATAAATGAAATAGAAAAGAGAGTGGAGGAAGGGAGAAGGGAACGGATGGAGGCCGCCACGGATAGAAAAGTAATGAAGCAAAATGTAAAAACGCTAAATGGTGGGAACTAAACAGTCATTTCGGAGCGTCGGAAGACAAAGGATAACGGAAAAGACGATTTGTAAGGTAGCTAATGGAGGCGGTGGAGCGAATATAAAAGAGTCGAAGCGAACACTGCCGGACTAGAAAGAGAATCGGCCGCAGTTAACGGTTGTAATACGAAAGGGCACGCTACCGACTACCTAAGAGACCATTTTGCTTATTGCCTTAAGAGACCCTTGCCTCACAATGCGGCGACATTATACTGGAGCTGTACTCGGAAGCGATCGTTCGCGAAGCGCGGTGTTAGATGTCGATCGTGCGTATACCGGTTGCTCGCGGGCGAGTAACAGATCCGACCGCGGAATAAAATACAAGGATGGCTTCATTCAATACTCAGAAAATGGAAAACAAACCGCCGCGACGAAGCAGCTGCATAATGATGCAATTCACGAGTTGGACGACCCGGATGCGTGCTTCATTTTAATATAAGAAACTGGTGAGATCAATCATTCAGCAGATGGACAATTTTTATTAACGAATCAATCGTGAAATCGTTCAGTGACAGAAGACAGATCGAGGCATCAGCCGATTACACCTTATCGTGCTATTCCTCGAATTCAGATATGAGACTGAAATACTAATTGATTATGGCAGATATTCTCTTTACGACCGGTCGGAATTGCGAAAGAAGATCGGCGGTGTTATATATCGTTGGTGAGGCAGAGAGTGAGATAAAAGGGACGGAAGGAATTTATAAACACATGTAAGTGTCACCGTTGTGAAATCGTCATCGCACTGAATCGACTTCGACTAATTCCGTCTCGTCTAAGAACTCAATTTCACCGGAGTAATTACCGCGTGGCAAATGAATCCTGTCTCCTTCTCCCCCCGTAACATTCCATGGTAATGACGAGGGTACAGGGTGGCGCGAAGAGAAGAGCACTGGCATCGGTTCAGCACACACAAGAGAGACCGAATTCCCAGAAGACGATAGAGGAGAGTCTCCAAACAAAGAGACCCTTGTTCTGTCGCCTACGCGTACGCTACTATACGCGAGAGGAAAATTTTATGGCAAGCACCTTTGACTTACGATAAGGTTCATGGTAACGTGAGCGCATTCTTTGATAAATCAATCAACTAATATTATTAATTTATAGAACTGCATGAAATATGTGGTACACAAATTGATTAAATGTGCATTCTCTATATTACCAATAAACTACTTAAACAAATAATTGTGCTTATAGATTGTTATTATCTATAATATCTTGCAATACTTTAGGTTTAATATAACTGGGAAATCTAAAATAACAGATTAGCCAATTTTGGAAATCTATCTTGATTTTTTATACCATCACAAATATTATTATATTTAACTTCTCTTACATTAAACTATTTAACATAAAATACTTTTATTTATTATAAATTTTTGCAAATGTTACATGAAAAAACGAGAGAATGAGTTGTTGACTAATTATATTTATGTGTATCTGTTTATTACCGTTTATTACTTTAAAGAGAAAATTAGAGTAATAAATTACTTGTGCGAGCATTGAAAAACATGCGATGTTTACAGAAAAGATCGTCTCGCGTGCGATCGACCATTAAAAATAAAAATGCACGCCTGCGTTAATAGCTGGCCCCCAAACCCAAATCCGGGAGCAGTTTTTAAAAAGTCGGTTGCTCGCGCGTAGGCAACGAGATTAATAAGTCGCTATTAATTAATATCAAACAAATGCTCGGTCGAAAATTTTAAAATAACGGGAACTCGCTGCCGTAAAGACACAACTGCCCGTGTGCCGTTATGAAGGCGCACGAAGGCCGTCGTTCACTCCAAAGGACTAATGAATTTCATAATTAATATCATTATAATTAATCGCGGACCCTCATGACGCTCGTCGCTCATCGACGACGATGCCTCCTCGCCACGAGAAGGGATTTAACGCGGTCGGGCTTTTCCGGCACGATCGATCTTGGTCGCCGAATCGATTATCTTCTCTCGCTCGGATCGCTCATCGCGTACGCTTGCTCGGCCATAAATCAAGCGGCAAGTCGTAGGACCCCGTTGAAACGGGGCTCTGGGCCGTAAATCGCGAAACGTCTCCATCGCTCGTCTTCATCGCTCGCCGCGGCCGTCGCGATAATCGATTCGAGCGCAATATCGCGCGGATTCGCCCGTCGCGGTTTTACTACGCGCGTTCCGCAGAGAACTCGCGGAAAAAATTGCCCACCCAGCGATTCCTCGCACTGTGCCGTGCCGTGTTCCTTCCTTCGTAGCGCAAAGCGCGCCCACGCGTTCCGAGGCGGAACGGCAGATGGAATCCTTGAAACGATATCGAATCTATCCGTCTGATCGTCTATTTTGCTTTGTGCACCTGGACGTCTTGCGGTAAGCCGTCACGATGTGGGATCAGATAACGTGATCAGCTAGTTTCGCAACCGTTCCTCCACGTGTCGTCGATAAACCGTTCTTATTGTTGTTGCCTTCACTCATGCGATTGATCGCTCTAATCCGAGTCAGATCACATATATCGGAACGATCGAACCATAAACCAGATTTTATGGGCTAATACATCGTAGATGAGCGTATTGCTAGCGCGTTGAGAGAACACAGGAAATCAAAATTGACAAGCTGCCTGACTGGCATACAGAGGTGCTGTAATAGGCGATTGGCGTTAGTGAATGTAAACGCGTTGGAATATTTATTGGCTACGTCTTATGTGCACCCACTGTAACTTACTTGGCTAGAATGTACGAAGTGGATATTATTTTACGAATAGTCGAATGTATCGGCTTGCATGCGCTTCGAGATATATGCAAAAGTCATAACAAGGTTGTATGCGAATATTTCTCAACATTCCATGTGACGAGGTGAAGTGATCATTTACATGAAATACTTTAGTAATACTAATAGTACGTTAAATTATAATCTTTTAAATATAAACTGATGAATAACGTGAAATCTGCAGAACTTCCATGAATAAAAATGGAACAGTATTTGTATATGTGCACCGAATTTTTATATATTTAAAAAATTAATTTTTTAAGCGTAAATAGAAGAATTGCACAGCAATATACACAGAAGTCTACACAGAAACAAAGTCTAATAAAAACTTATATACTCGTATGTACGCAACAATCTATAATCTTCTTATAAGAATTTCAACTTTCCATTTCAACTTTTTTGTCTTGGTTGAACTGTATAAATAACTTCATCCAAACAAGTTTTCTTCGTTAATGCAATATACTCTCATTTCAAGATTTCCACGTTGAAACTATAAGATACTTTCAAATCAAGAATATTCTGTCTTTCTGTACAAAGCAAACTGATCGTTCCAATAAAATCCTCGGGTCAAAGGTGCGTATATGAGAACTTAGCTTTGACATGACAGAGAAAACTGCATCGAAGGTCTCGAACATCGTTAATGATTGAACAACAATATCGAAAGAACAAGCATCCGTTGGAAGCACTATGTTAAAGCCGCGTAATGAGCCGTCACTCATTTTCTGCGTAGATTATCGTACCGGCTCATTACCCTTCACCCCGGGACCAATCTGAAAGTGTTCGAGTGGCTCGAATATATTTCACAGCTGAGAACTTGATGGCGTTACCTAGCAAACTTCCAGATCGATCTGCGATCGTATCTGACGCCATTAAAGGAGATGTCGTAATGGCGAACGCCAGAAAGGCATCGCGGCGTTCGTCCAAGCGGGTGACTGCGATCACCCGCTGCAGTCTAATTGTTATTAATTAGTACGATCGCCGGTGCTGCTGTTCCTCTCGATTGAGTGAAATTACATCGATAAGCGGCAACCTATTAACCTGCTACAAGGTGAACGTAATTAGAGACCGTGAGCCTCTAATTGAGTGTCTATAGTCTAGGTATACCTAATCGAGCAACGAAGTAAGAGATCACCATTAATATCAGTTGCAGTCGTAACGCTCATAAATACACGTAAACGAAACGGGCCGAGCGACGCAATGGAATGCGGGATCTGGAATTGCCGCTTTACGCGTTTTCTTCGCGAAAGGAGAAACATACGCGGCCGCTGATGGAATCTGGACCGCGTGTGTTGCAATTTGAGCGGTAAAGAAGTTGGCCTGGTGCAAACCTCGCCTTCATACATCATCGCCGCGCGCGCGCGCGCGTGGATAAGACTTGAGACCACGAGAGAAGACCGCATAAATTTCTCTTAATTGGTGATCGCGATCCGATGAGCGGATTAAAAAAGACTGATGCGGATCCGTTTAATCTGCGTGGCGTAAATATGCAGGCGCGGATAATGGCGGCAGAAGCGGAAATATGTGGCGCTATATTTATAATACCGTCACGTAACGCGCGAGCCTTAAATTAACCGGTTAAACGTCCGGCCACTCCGAAAGTTAAGTAACGACCCAGGCACGGCACTAAAGCTGTTTCGAGCCGTACCGATACCCGTGAAATGCTGACGCTGCATCGGCGCGGCGAGTAGAATGCCCAGTGCGTGTCGGGATGCGCTCGCGGCGCGAATCGTCGACTTGACTTGACAATGAATTCGAACGTGGCGCGATAAGTAGCGAGATGCCCTTGCGGAGAGAAATCCGAGCTCATGCTTCGCGAGAAAGGGAGGACGGAGCGGAGTATATTCTGTCTGGAGGAAGACACCAAACAGAGAGAAAGATGCGATCGCTTCGCTTAGCTGTTCTTTCTGCTTCTTATACGACCATATCGAACGAATAGTTCTCAGGCTTCGCTCAGTTACTTCTAAGACCCGTCAGACCTCTGTCCAAGTAATAACCGACTTACATATATAAATTCGTGTGTATTACCGTGACGGATCATTAATTAAGATGAAGGAAAAGGCGAAAACAAATCTAAAGATTAGTATATGTTACTGCGCTCGAATCGCAGCAATTAGAATGCTAATAAAATGCTAAATGCTTAGTGGCGCAGTTATGAAGTGTGTTCAGATAAGTTTCAAATATTAATGTTATTTTATATATATGTATAAGGCGAACAAAAACAACAAAATTAGTTGCAAAAATAACATAGAATAATATGTAACAACATTGTTTATTCGTCACTTTATGGATACAATTATGTAGCGGTCTAAAATGTTGCAAAAATAAACTTTGTGATCAAATTACTGCGCAAATGCTATTTGCATCATTCAATGATAATAACAAGAATTAGATGTTTCCATCATACTTCAAATGTGAAAGTAAAAACCGATAAAAATATCGACAGCTATCATCGCGACCATATTGATGTAATAATAGTCTCGATTGCTAAACGGATCTTCAAGTTTGCACGATGCCAATTTTCACAAGTCGGTCGCTCGTTCGATTGTGGATCATTCTTCAATGAACCAGAACTTACTTCCTGTAGAGACGCGTCTCCGTTCCATCGATAAACTCAAAACCGCTTTGAAGAGATTTAATTTCGCTACGCTACAATGTCGCGGCGACATTTCATAAATCCGACTGCAGACCGATTCAAACGACATTGTGGAACAAAGACGCGGTCCGATCGTGCGCGCGTAAGGATGAATCGCGAGATTTCGCAAATGGAGTGTGAAATTTTGGGTTGCCGTGGCGGAACGATCGATTGTCGAGGAGGAGCTCGGTATTATCGATTAGCTATGATATCGGAGCCACTGGAGTGCGAGTGCATGGAAACTCGGAGCGGATCCACTCACTATCATATCAGCCAGTATAAAGGAGAAAATTGCAAATAGTTATATTTCGTTATCAGTTGATTAAAACTTGATAAATTGATTTCTCCTCTATGGTAATGAGATTTTTCTCTCTTTCCTTGCATAGGTGGCGCACATAAATTGTCTTGCAAATAAATTGTCTTAAGATTGCTTAATCTATAAATCTGTCTCTTTTTATTTCATATTGTTAATATCTTTTATCGTAGATTAAAGCGCAAATAAAGAACAAAATAAAATATATGTAAATAAAAGAAATCAAAACAATTCGACAATAGTGACTAAGTCGAAAATATTCCGTTTGCAAATCTGTTTTGATAGCAATAATATATTATTCTAAACATATATAGTCTTAATATTTATAAACATATATTAAATCGAAAATATATAACGTAAATTTAATCGTTTAAATTTCACGACAATAATACATACAACTGACTAATTTTTGATAGTTCGTTATTTCGGATTACCGCGCCTTGCAAATATCTTGCGAAATCGTACTACCGATTAACACCATGACGCTTTAAATTTGAAAATCAGCCATACCTCCGTATTCGAAACTTATTGCTCCCAAAGACCATCGTGCTGATACTGCCCACTAGATTATAAACACTCAAATTCAACATCTGCCCGATGAGCGAGCCGCGATTTCCCGCCGTAGGAAGCTCAGGTCATTGTACACTGGTTCTGGCAACGCGTCTTCCTCGCCCCCGCACTGTCTAACACTGCGGCGATCGATGCCGAAACCAATCACGCATCTGTTGCCCTTTTTCATTCGCATTTACTTCGCCGACGATCATTGATCGGAAGAAGTGTGACGAAACTAATGGAGAACACGCGAGTCAGGACGCGGCGCACTTTTTCCAGGACTATCGATCGCGCATGAATCCTATGACAGCTGTCAAACGAACGCTACGAGAGAACGCGAACGACACAGTACATACTCCGCGAGCACTGTCAACGGAATGAGCCGGAGCACAGGCCACAAGCTCGTGTAGCGTTGGTGGAGGGATGTCAGTAGGGGGAAATCCCGAGAGTGGGAGGTTGAACGAGAGAAGGAGAAAGAAACAGAGAGATAAAGAGAGAACAGCACACTTACTGCTGTTCTAGAGTTAGCCCTTTAAGGACAGATGTACATGACGATCAGAATGGGCCCCGCGCGACAAATGTATGGAAAAGCTGAAAGCTGAAGACCGTACAAGTACATTTCGCGAGGCCGACCTAAAAAGAGACCTAAAAAAAGATGCGTGCAGTACGAGAAGAAAAATTATTTCTCATACTGGCGCGCACGAGCGATATGAGCAAAGCTAAAAGCGACTTGTACGTTTGAAATGATCGCAGGGACAGGTCAACGAGTCATATTATCGTTCACGACGATCTAAAGTGACGCGAATTGTATGCAAATAAAAGCGGCGAATGCTCATGTTCGCACCTCTGTATCATATTAATGTCGCTGACAGTTTTGCCAGTTACCACTACTGTGCTACGTCGATGGGACCGATGGCGAGATGCACCTCCCGCGGAAACCGGTTTAATCCGACGTCTAGAGCACCTCTAATAGACTGCAGAGTTCACGCAATTCAGCCGCGTCGGCGATGATTCCAAGAATAATTCGTTTTGCGTTGGTCTCGATCGAATGTGGAGACGTGGCGACGGGGGATTGGCCTTTAAGCCATCGAACGTGCCATTTCAGCGATATTGCGAGGCGAAAGATAAAACACATAACGTCGCGGAATTGTCGTCCACCCACCGCGACGTACGCTCGCCTCGTTGCTCTTGTCGACCCGTGTGCCGAGGTCGCGAGAAAGAGGATTAATATCCCCGGCGGATGTTTCTTTACGTTAATACATGTTCTTTGACACTGGCCGGCCGAGCTATGATTCCGCGCGGCAACTTGCAACATCTGCACAGTCGTAACTCGCTCTTCTAGGAGGACAACGCTCGTAAGTTACGATCGCGGCGGGTGAGCCCCGCGCGAACGCTGTAATTTATATGTTACAACTGCCGAAGTTACGAAGCGAGACTTTATGGCCGCGGCGACTCCCTCGATGCGCTTACGGAGTTCGCGGAGACGCGGTAAAACGTCACTCCGCGCCGATCCGCTTCAGCTCTGTGATCATCGGCCGCGCGGTCGAGAAACACGATGCACGACGACAGCCGGTCGAGAGGAGAAAACGGCGCGCGGGTCGTCGATATAAGCTGTAAATTAGCGCGCGAGACAACGACCTCGGCAGGATATCCCGCGGAAAAACGCATTTCCCGTGTCGCTCGCGTAGGATCGCGCCGTCAATTCGATTCCCATCGACGTCGCGCGCCGCGAATAATCGATGTCTCCGAGCTCATACCGAGTGTGTAATCCCGACGTGTGTAGAAGGCCAGGCACGTACACTGCAGTGCCGTCCTCTCTTCTTCTCCTCGCTACGCCAGGCAAATGTTTATTAGAAGCGAAGGGCGGTCTTGTCGGGGATACGGCTCAACATTTTTAACAGTTTCCTCGATCCGCGAAGAGCTCCGGTCCTCCTTTTTCGCATTCTCGTGTAATAACAGGTCTCCGCTCTTTCTCGCCGGGGATCGACCGGACTCGGCTCGCTCGCTCGTCCCGAGACAGAAAACCGGCACAGCCGCCGGCGATTGTCGTAGGTAAGTGAGTTTGACGTACACCGACATCGTGTACACCGCACCATATGTATTCCACGGTTCCGAATACCTCTCTGCCTATACTTTCCTCGCACTCTCACTTCACACACAAAATCTATACGCTAGTCTTTCCCTTTCCTGACCACATGATGGTCAGGTCCATTTTCAGGTCATCCGGCGACTTTGGAAAGATATTCGAATATTAAGAGATTAAGATTAATGGGAGATTAAGATATCCGAAAAAAAGGACGATGAGGCAGAGAGAACTATTATCGAGATCGTCGGGAGATCTTATTTGATTGAAGGAAACGTGACCGTCTCTTGGAAAACATTTGATCCGAGATTATGCGCTATCGTTCGTAAATAATGCTCGATATAGCGCCGAACTTTCTGGTGACAAATAGTGTTCGTGATTTATCGTGACGCTTATACTCATCGATAATGCTGACTGAAAATAAAAATGGGAATACCTTCAATTTTTACGATTTATCGCGACGCTTACTCAGCGATAATGCTGACTGAAAATAAAAATAGGGATACCTTCGATTTTTACGATCGTTCAAATAAGTATATGGCTACACATAACGCGATGACTAACGCTCTCGATAGTCAAACTTGATTGTTCTGTACGTTTGTCTGTACGAACGAGAGAGAGCTTAGAAGCACAATTCGAGATACATTTCTATAGATATTACTAGAAATAGCGAATCTGACTGCGATCATCGCGAGGTTATTGCCGTTTCACGTTTATTCTTACTTCCTAGACTAATCTTTCGAGGAAGAAAGTACGGAAGAGGAATAATGTTTCAAATTTAGACGGGCAACTTTCCAAAATCTCAGTTAACGGTTTTTGGACTCATCATGTGAAAAACCGTGATAACCTAATAATACGACATAGATTGATGAGCTATAGCTTTTTGATGGCAAGCAACAATTTTAAGATAAAAGTAACGTCGAAAAACTATTCCGCTCGATATCTAAATTTTCCTGGAGATAAACACACTGAGAAAAAAAATTTTAATCCAAAAAAATATTTATTTAGATGGCTGCTAATATCTTACTTACTTAATATAATACACATATTTATTTAGAATTACATATGTTTACTTAATTTAAATAAAAATATCTAATTCTAAATAAATATGTGTATTATATTAAGTAAATAAGCTATTGGCAGCCACCTAAGTAAATATTTTTTCGGGACTAAATTTTTTTTTTCTCAGTGCAATTATTTTTGTTTATTAATATGAATATTTGTTTTAAAAAAGTTTATAGTTAGTGTCGTAAAACGTAATGTCATAAAACGGACCTGCATAAAAGAATGTTAGTTGCTTGTTTATTTTAGTATATCGATACTGTTATCGATATAACAAGATATACCGACAGGTGCGGCGTGAAAATGTAATGTTTATCAGCCTTAAATCTTAAACAGGACACATTTTATGAAATTGTTTGAAATGAATTTCGATCTGAATTGTTTCGTTTTTTTTTCTAGAAAACAATAAAAATCTAGAAAATAACTAAACAATTCCGATCGGAATCCATTCCGAAAAGTTCCATAATACACGCCTATATAGATATCGTCCAGATTTGTGCGACATGTGATGGCCGTTCGATAAATTAATGACGGTAAAAGCCAGAATATTAGCGCAACTTTTAAAAACGATTGTCGCTGAAACAACCGAGCGCGTTGTATTTTATCAACGCACGCCGAGCGCAAGGCGCTTATCAATGCACTTCCGCGGCACGAAAAATGAGACAACGCGCGCCGTGGAAAGCGCGTTTACACTTCGCTCTCGTTCCTGCGAAAAGAATGACAGATTACGAAAACGAGGGCAGCGGTAAGCTCTTCCTAGATACTTTTCTTATCGTAATAGTCGAAGCCGCGCTGTGGGGAAAGCCCCGTGTTTCGCGAATCAACCACTAATAGATACCCGCGTCATACTCTGCGGTAAAGAAACGATTTTTTAACGCCTCTCTGCGAGGCCAGGTGATTAACTAAAGATATTACTTAGGTAATATTTAGATTAAGCGAGTGAACTTTCTGTGGAATGTACACGAACGTGTTTGTCATTTGCTTTAGATATTGCTTTACATTTCAATCCAGTTTTAATGTGAATTAGATTGATTGGCATTACCAATACGTAGCAGTGCTATACCTACGCATCTAATGTTAAACGAAAATTTGTGCATGTTATAATATCACATTACAAATATTTTAACGGATATATGATATATACGTATGCTGTTTCTAGTATATATCCTATTATACATTGTTTTTGTTAAATTCAGCAAGATTTATATTATACTATTCTTTATTTCTAAACATATTACAACTCGCTTTATTGTGAAGTCGTTAAAATAGCCGGTTGCGGGGCGCACGAAATAGTGTGAGAAGCTGTAAAAATAAACTGCACGCGCTCGTGCAATCTTGTGAAACTTCGCTTTAAATGAGATTGGATGCATTCTGAACATTTACTCGAAGACATTTACTCTTCGAGAGACAAGAAAAATATAAACTGGCATAGAGAAAAGAAACTTTATGCGAGAATGTTCAGGAAACGCTGGTTATAAAATAATGTACATATTTAAAAAAGAAAATACACATAGAAAAATCATTTCATCCATATAGAATAGAGTGTATTTTATATTATCGTCGTAAGTATAAAGATTATTTGACGTGTCTATATACGGATCCTTGAAATATAGCGAATACAGTCTTTTTTTAGGTCAAGTCTTCGTATTACGATCGCCAGTTCAACATGGTGATCAGGCCTGTAACGGAACACGCACGTATATTAGCTATATGTTCGCACAAGCGCTCCTACCGCTGATGTCATTCGCTATTCCGGTGATTGGTGATGCTTCCGATATATGTTCACATGATCTGCGCGTCGTCCGCTATTCCGATCGACCGCTTGACCCTGGATGGTTCCGCGAGGTTGATTATTCATCTCGTACCAAACGTTCGTACATTGAAAGCATCTGTCTTTCACCACACGGCATGCGTGGATAAACAATCGTAAAATAACGGAGCGTCTTGACTTACTTTGATAACGTTCCCTTTCATTGCGATAACGTTCAATAAATTCGACGTTCCGCTAGCTTTCAACGCGCACGGGATTTCGACGATAATAGCCTCCACGCGTGATCGCTAGACGGTGTCGATGATATCGAGATCCACGATTTATGGTTTCGGTTCGAAACTTTATTAGAGGTGGGATATATATCAGTTTACTAGATTCACCCGCATGCATGCGGTGCGGCATCGACCGTCGATTGCTACACGGATTTTATTGCCATTCACAGTTACGCTCTCGTTCGGTCGTAAAAGGAATTTGTGTTGGGATACTTCACCGCCTTATCGAACGTATTAAGCCGGGATCGATCGCGCCCGAACAAAAGTAGGTCGCTGGGTGATTATTCTTGTCTGTCATATAAGCCGTCGTTATGGCGCTTTTATCTCGAAATATCTGCTCTGTGTCTTTCAGTTTGGATAAATATCGAGCTGTAAAATGCCCAGAGCAAACTGGGCGCCCACACGTCGCCTATTTATAACTTCATTGGCGGCAATTCGCTGTATCTGCCTGCACACGCCGCTGTTTTATTCGCTTAACGAGACGAGGATCCGCTGCGGAGCCGCTATCTGCGGTTTGCTACGTCTACATCGGGGTCTTCCTGCAGGTGCGGGAGAGCAGCCACACGGTTATCCTAGCAAATGTCAGCGACCTCGCCGCCGCGCCGCGATTCAGGCGTCAACGGGGCGATCGGTGTTTCGCTCTTGGCCGAGTCGCGTGTGGCCACTGACTCGACTCTAGGAAGTACAGGAAGTATACGCGCAGCGCGCTTGGCGCGGTCGTTCACGTTGGATGGTTCATCGTCGGATCGGAGCTGTTCTTACGAGCCGTTTGGCCGTTCGGTTTACGGTAGGAACCGCGAACCACGCCGTACCACGAAGACTTTACGAGCACACGGAGTTCTTATTGCAGATCACGGCATTGCGCGCGGATTGACCGCGTCGGCCGCACGTGACGACCCGGCGCGTATCGTCCGGTAAACCTTGAGAAGCACGTGCGAGTATAACGCATCTTATGCGCTTGCTGTGCCTGCTGTTGCCGTTCCGAGACCACCCGCCGTAATAATAAAGTCGCCTGAGATTTGCCTCACATGTGCCTGACATCTGACGTTACACGTGCGTTCGCTCCGCAGTGGAAATTCCATCTGGAAAATCGCGATCGAAACGCGATAATCAAGCGCGAGATGCGCCAGTGCTGGTGATTTAGAATTCCTCTAATATGAGCAAAATTAATAATATAAAACAGAGTAAAGTTTTAAGCGAGATTTCTAATAAGGTATAATAAAGTGTATTCTGGCCTTGTTGTAAAAATCGAAGTTAATGTTTTATATTTGTTAGTTTTATTATTTCTTCGTATATCTATCTCTTCTTTATTTTGGGAATAAAATATATCTTTTAATATATGTATATATTTCTTTGTCTCATGTTAATTCTCGGTTATCAATTGCATTAGCAATGAAAAAAAAAATAAAAAATGCTAAATACTTTCACTTCCGGTTTAAAACATGCTATTGCGCAACTTTGATGTTAATTCGTGAGCTATGAATAAAGGGTCTATAATGGAAGTTTAGGGCAAAGGTGGAACGTGCTGCCTGAAGATGACGATCGTATGTTAATGTCCATGACAGTGAGTAGGAAACTGACAGCATCCATTCTACCTAGTTGTCGGACGCGGTTAATTGATCGGAGAGAGAGCCAATTTGAAACGAAATACTGCGGATAAAAGATTCTCGACGTGGAAAAGTTGCGCGACGAGTCGAGAGTTACGTGTGTTTGCTCAGGTGCCAGTGGGCTAGATCATTTTCTAAACCGCGAACTGATAAATGCCCGATGGCTATATATCTGATGGACGTAGGAGGAAAACATCGGGATAAAACTCAGTGGAATTTAACAGAATTCAAACTGTCCGTCTTGTCGTACTGCACTCTGACACATGTCCTAACGGTACATCGCTCGGTTAAAATCAAATGCCGGACAATTTAACACAAATTGGACTTTCTCGCTCCTGGAAATTTTTACGTTACGCAATTTTACGATCGGCGTACTCGTGAAAATCTTCCGTTATTTTACTCCTCTGAGATACTAGATTTTATAACAGTCATTTTGAAAATTATATAACAGTGTCTATCCATGTAATAAAAATTTCATCTGAGAAAATTTATGAAAATTCTGAGACATTTCTATGCCGAATGCAATTCGTATAAATATTTGTTTGAGCTGTCATATGTTTGTGCTGCATCAGTTGAGCACAATTAACTCTGAGATATAATTTATTATATTATTTTGAGTTGTAGATCACGGCAAATGATAGATACATAAAAATAATAATTTATTTATACGTGTATTAAAGTTTTTCTCTTTTTAAATAATCAAATCTTTTCGTTATTGCCGCACGCGTACGAATAAAGTATATAACTCTTACCGCAAAAGATACTCGTGAACTTCCGAACAATTTGTGTTAATCATTTAATCGTAAGGCAGACTATCGTCGAGAAGATACCGTTCCTCGAGACGGTCTCGTGACTTCGTGTCCGGTGTCGTCCGGTCTCGAGTCGCTGGCTATTGTCTTCGTGGCCGTTTCGTTTGTTGCTCGTCTCTGTCACGTCGTCGTTGCACTTATATTTCCTTGGTGCGACCGTTTCCTTGGTGAAGAGTCGTAAGTCACAAGCAGGACGACGTGCTTGGTAGCTCGTCGAAGTCGAGCGTAATAAATTTTGTTCATGTAATTAGACACATATATTGCCATGATTTATGTTATCCAAAAATTGCTCTGTATTAATTTTTTTACATTTTAAAACACAATTATATATGTATATATATCACTAATTGTCTTTATTATTTGAAAATCATGATAGAATAATTTTACTATATTTCGTCAATAGTCAATAATTTTTTTATATTTCGCAACTTAAATATTGCATATATAAAGTAAGAGCCTTTATTAAACTCTAAAATATGTACCTTATACATATGATATATTTATATACCTACACGTGATTTCTTGTTATGTTTATCACAGCTATTTCTGATGCAGAAAAACGGTTTATTTTGATTGTAAGTTACGCAGAAGCTCCATTCTGAAATACGGAAGCAAATGTTGCCTAAAAGTTTCAATGGAGATATTTAATAGTTACAAGAGCTTTCTAAATAATAATAATAATTGTATGACATCTGGATATTGTAACTTTGCGTATGATTATTTTATTCTGTGAAATATCTTTTATTATTAAATTATACAAAATTGCCTATATGTACAATTTACAAATCAAATATTTCACTCAAATCAATATTTGGAATATTTCATGAAACTACTAGTCCCTTTTAAATCCTAATCTCATTAATAAATGTGAATATTACCGGTATTACCACTATCACTGCTAAACGCACTTAGAATTAGTTACGATTGTATACCATTAACCCAGTTTCTGAACTAATCATCAAACGAGTCTCGTCGTGTACGAAGAGGATGTTACAAAGTGTGGAAAGTTTTCGGTCTTAGTACACTTGCACCTCTTTTATGTTAATGTAGGACAAGAACGCTAGCGTAACTATATAACACTGTTTGCTTATGTTTAATGGTAGTTAAGTTATTTGTGGTAATAAATGGATACCACGCAGAATGACGCAAGTACGCCGATAATGCGATACAACGCATATCCAATCCACTCTAATTTCATAATATTATATACAGTCCAATAATATTTTCCACTGCTGGCGAAATGCAGCGGGTGGTCTGCAAAAATCAAGTTTCACCATTTTTATGCTCCGAACTGGTGAAACGAAACGATTTATCGCATCCCCGGCACCGTGGTAATTATCCTGATAAACTCAGCACAAAGTTCTACCGTTTTACTCTTTTACTCATTTCCCATATCTGAGAAATGATATATTACATAATGTCAGGCGTACATTTTTACGACCACGCCTAAGGAAAATATCTATCGGTTGTAGATAAGAGTAATCGATAAATACATACAACGCGTGACGTTTCACCAATACTTGTTCTAATGCTCTCATTATTTTTCTTTCTACAAGGATACATACGTTCCCAGTCCTTGAGAGCAATAGTAGCTTGCTGTGAATCAAGTGAAAGATGTGTTTAATTGAAGCGAAAAACATTACATTAGTGATTCGACTCGAGCCGATACGACACATGATGAGACGCGTTCTTTTCTTGACGAGTACCAGTTTTACTGGATACCGTCGGAAATAAGATAGTGGAAGATGTCGACGGGTGACAAGACTAACCGGTGTAAACGATACTGCGCGTGTTGTCATCGTCGGTGTCGACTACCTCGTTGTCGAGGCTGCGGTATTGCTGCGTCTAGTTGCAGAAATTGACGCGATAAAATGAGATTTATTTAGTGCGGCGATAACAAATTTAGAGCTCTAGTAATTTTACCGAAACAACATTTAATCTCCATAAAATTAGTCGAATATTTTGGAATATTATAATTTATGTTAATATTTAGCGAAAAAAAATGAATATTTTATTCAAACTTTTATAAATATTTAATAACAGAGATCTATTTCACGAGCTACGGAGCAAGGCAGAAAAAAAAGAAGAAAGGGACGGGAAAAGAAGTTGGAAAGCACGATTATTGTTGCTATTCGCGATAATTTTAAAATATTAATATTTAAAATCGCTAAAAATACCGTTTGATTTCGATACGTCTTGCGAATCAAAGTTTCTCCTTTGTTGCCATTACTCCACGCGTAACCTTCCGAATCGGTCTGACTCTCTGACAAAGGAAACATCGCGCCGCGGCTACGGACCCCATAACGCTCGAGCAGGAATTCAAAGACCAATTATCGCACTGCAGGTGCAATGTCGGGCGCGACGCGACGAAAAGTGAAAACGACTCGGCGACTCGTGTTTCGCGTAACGAGGATTAGCGATAACGCTGCGGGTCGCCACGTAACTCCCGACTATCGGCCGGAGAACAGAGAAAAAAGAGAGGACGTCCGCCTTTTGCATAAATCTGAATCGCAATTAAAGGAGCGGGAGAGCGTTTTTATAAACGACGCATTTCCGTTGACTTTGAATGCGAGCAAAAAAGGCGTTTATCGCCACTCAATTTCACATCAGGCTTAAGAATTGCCATGGCGCGCCGTACGAAGCTGTGCGATTTCGAAACCCTCGTTATGCGACGAAGGTTATAAAATTTGCGCAATTAATGAAAATGTCGCGCAAGATACATCGTTTCGATGTCGACAATAAATATGAGATCACTGTCAGGGTTCGTTATTATCGTGAGGCGTATTCGTGGCGCCGCACCTCGTCATCTCAGCGCTGCCGGCGCTTGGGGAACATGATCGAGCACCGACGAACAGGCCAACACGCCCGTGGTGGCACCGCGGTAACCTTTTTTCTGACATTTCTGCCTCTTAGGTTGGTTTATTCGAAAGGTTAAACCGTTGCGCTCTCGAATATCTAACGCGGTCGCTGGAAGGAAAAAGAAAGTGCAGGGAGAAAGAGAGAAACGTCTGGTAACGGTTCTGGCGCTCTTCTGCGCCAAGTAATCTCCTCTTCCTGTCGAAGGTCGGGCGCAAGTCAAATGCCCGTTCGTCGAACCGTGTCGTGAGGTTCATCGGAACATCTTAGCTGGAGTGCGTATCGGGTAGTTGGTCGGTCGCTCGTGCGTTGCAGGTAGTCACCCAATCAGAGCGAGGAGGAAACAAAAGAAAGGTGAAAAGAGTTATCGCTCCGTGAGATCGAGCCGACATCCTGTATCCCAACTGGAAAACCGGGCAGAACCTTCGGCTCGGCGTGCAATAATTATCGGCCGATTGTTCGGACCTCGTTCGGACTCTCTTTTCTGCTCTCCTACCGGCGCACGGTGGTGTCTTCTGTCGGCGTCGCGCCAGTGCCCCACCATTCTCGCGCGCGAATCGTTTAAGATTTTCAATAGTCTCTCGCGTGCTCCGTGGCCCGAAAAATCATGGATCGATGAATAAAGAGGTACCGGGTCACAGAGCGCGCTTCGCGCATTATCATCGCTCCTCCGGTGGCTCGCGAAGCGTCCTGTGTTCTGCTTTTCATACAATTACTCGCGCCGCGCGAAATCGTCCTTGCCCGACTTCTCGCCTTTCAAGAATGCGCTCGACGTCGCACACGTCGGAATTTAATAATGTATCCTCGCATACATCGATCGCGCTCAACGAGCGTGACTTTTCTACGTTCTCGCGAAAGCACCATATGGATTATATGGTTTGCGACCTTACTTTGCACATAAAAGAAGCATGATTCTCTCTTTCGCGAGACACCGGTCTCTCAGCGGATCGGCATACCGATCCCGCGCGAACTGATGGTTATATACACCTCGACAAGTAAATCTTATGCGTTCAGTATGCCGCCATCGTCGTCCGGGAGGTACCGAGAGAATTGCTCGTAACGCGTCTCTGTGTCATTTAAGAGTCGCGCTGCACGTAATTCAGGGAAAGTCACACGCTCGTAAATCAGCCTGGATATGGGTACCGTTAGATTTGCAATGATAATCTCATGGTAATGTATGCGATTCGCTCGAGCGAACGAACGAGAAAATAATTAATAACCCCGGGTAATCCGAGTTCGCCGAACTGTCAGTGACGGATATCGCGATCCTTGGGGGTTTACGAGTTTGCGACACCAGTCCACCAGTGGGAGAGCTTACAAAAACTGGTGTCTCTTTCGTTCGGCATCTCGTTAGCCCTCTTCCTTCGATTTCCATACCGGTGATAGACAACGTTTTACAACTCTGCTTTATGAGAACGTGGATGTGGCTATTAAGTTTTCTAATGACATAATTCACGTCGCGATGGCGCTCTTACGGTTATAAATGTTCTATGTTCTATATCAGGATTTTATACGGCTTGGATAACATGAAGCGCAAATGGTTTGTAAACTAGTTGTGTAAAAGAAATTATACTACAAGTATGTGATTCGAACACATAAAATACTTTGTGCATTAAACATACATGCATTAACATTCGTATTGCTCTCTCTGATATGATGCTTCATCGTACCGTTCTGTTAATTATATGTTTTGTTCTCATTCGAAAAAAAAAACAGTAATTACGGAAAATTATATGGAACCTATTTATGTCAAGGGAGCGAGATGAGCCAACAAGTTACAAATTATGTTGGCGCGACGAATGATTTCAGATTGTGCGTGGTTGTTGATTGATACGCGTAAGAAACGCTCTACGGGTTTTCAAGATCGGTTGCGCGGCGCTTCGGATTTCCGGACGATCTATCGAGCCTCACACAAGCCATACCGAGAGTAAGGTGTACTTACAGTTACCTCTAATTCAATTGATCGATCGTGGGATAAGCGAGATGGCGGGACATCGCGGGCACATGGATTATAATGATGATACTGTATCTGACAACGGAGGCGGCTATTTACCATTCAATTACATTGCAATTACGGGATCGCGTGTGCCCGTATCTTAAATTACGCGATGCCATTTCAGCAACAAAAGCTTTAACCTGCTCGAGACCTTTAATAATAATTGATAATCACGGAATGAGCGGCATGGAAAAAAAATCATGGGCTCGTGTCTCCAAAGACTAACAAGTTCTGATAGTAAAAATAAATCCTGATGGTACCATTAATGGTGATCGTTATCATTAATGGTCTCGAGAAATTAAAATAACGAGAAGTTTGGTTTACCGTTATGCACAACCGCGCGACTGCTTGTAATTGGTTAACTGGTGATAAATGATAGTTGATCAATAATGGGAAATGTGGCATGTAACTGATAGAAAAAACGATGTTGAGCGAACGTAGAAAAATTGTTATGCAATCAAACTTACCCTTGGTGAGAGTGCGGAGGTGCAGGTCTCGGTGGAGGCGGCAAAGACTTCCTACCGGATGTGTTTTGTCGCGGTGCCAAAGGCGGTGGCGGCGAACTAGGAGAATCCGTGCCGTACTTCTCCGTTGGACATTGAGGCTGAGGTTTCTGCTTAGGTATATCAACGTACTTTGGTGGTAGTGCGTAGTAACCGTGCGTAGTCCTCTGTGTCACGTCGTTAGGACGTTGGTGATGATTAGGAACGTATTTCGGGGGTTCGTGATATTTCTGCGGGCTTGACTCCGAGGGGAACAGCTTCGAACTGGCTTCGTATCCCGTTTTCACCGGGCTGCTAATGGAGAAACTGTGATTTCCGCTCTTCAGGTATTTGGATGGACTCTTCGCGACCTCTGTCACTGGCAGATAATTCGGTCTCGAGGATGGATTCGTGGTGGCATTCTTATCCGCGTTTTTAGGCACTTGAGGCTGCGGTCTCTGACCTGAAGAAGATTCTAATTTCTGGCCGGAATCGTTTCGCAACAAACCGGACGCGTCGACGCGCGTCCCGTCAACTCGCATCGATTCCTGCCGAATGATTCTCGGCTCTACCGGAACTTGCGGGGCGGGTCTCTGATTCCCGGAATCGCTGTATCTTTGCGATATGAGATCAGGGAGTTGCGCCGGAGGTCTGGTTGAATAAGATCTCTCCTCGGATATTCTCCTCGTCGGCGCTATCTTCCCGTTCACCATAAGTTTCTGAGTGGAAGGATATCTCAAACTCGAGCGTCCCGTAACTACCATCCTGTGCGTGGCAAAGCCGGCCGAGACTCCATTCTCCAGTACCATTTCGGAATCCACGTGTTTCAGCGCCGCGGATCTCACGAATTGATGCTGTTCCTGTTCCTGCACGCCCGTTTTCGTCGAATTCGGGGAGGATTTGCCAGTGGGCTTATCGTGATCTCTCTTGGCGCTGTGTTTCGATCTTTTTATGGAATGTCTTTCCGACTTGTGTCGTTCGCATGACCTTTCACGATTGATCTTTGCCGTTTCCTCCGTCTGGTGGTGAATGTTGTTAGATTTACGCTCCGTGAAACAATCGTCGCTGAGTTCGGGTGGTGGGGGCGGCAATGGATCGTCGCAATCGTGGACCTCGCTCTCCGTGACCGTCGGCGGCGACGGTGGCGGCAAGTCGGGACTGGGTATGCGTTCGTTGTAAGCATTTCTCAGGTGTGGCTTTTTAGGCGGCCTCTCGGGCACCCAGTCGTCTATCGATATGGCCGGTCCGACTATCACAGGGCCCAATAAATCCGTGGAGAGACTGCTGCAACTGTTGCTATGTTGATGCTTAGGGCTTGGCAAATCGTTGTTTCCTTGATTCTGAGTTCTGCTAACGTTTTCCCTCCAAGCACCGCTGGCGTAATCTGACGCTGAACTAGCTCTTCGGGATGAGGATGGTCTCGGTCGAGGGGGAGGCTGCGGCGGTGGACTTTGAGGACTCTGAGGAGCTGGTGCAGGGCCTTGTGCCAACTGGGGTTCCGATCGCCAAGATGCTTGATGATGTCTCTCGTAATAAGACAACAACGCTTTCTTTTGAATCGCTTTCAGAGTAGGATCGGACACCCTGTGACGTTTCTCGGGATCCAAATAAGTGTAACGCATTTGTTGCTGCTGTTGCTGCTTTTCTAATTCATTGATGCGTTCAGCTACCGAAAGCTGTGGTTGTGGCGGTGAACTTAAGGTCATTCTGGAAAAAGAAATGTTATACATGATGTTGTAGTTAATAATTCGAATTATTACATAGAAGTATAATAATTGTAGAAAAATATATTTATCAATATACCTTGAAGATTGCGTGGATTCCTGCGGCTGCGTTGTACTGACTGGATAAAGTTTTCGTTTGCTACGTTCGCGATCCAAGTACAGCACGCTTTCCGAATGATGCCGTTGAGGAGTCTGCACCCTAGCGCTGTGAGCGATTAGCTGCTTGCTACATTGAATTCCGTTAGTTTGACTCACGTCGGACATCGACCCGTGTATAGGATTCCAATTTTCGGAACTCTGCGGACTCGCCGCTCCAACTTGCTGGCGTGTAGGGCTTTGTGGCATAGGTTGAGTGTATTTATCATTCTCGAGTCTGCTCGAATTGTCCCACTGATTCGCTGGTGATCTATCATTCAGCGAATCATCGTCGAGATTGGATTCCTGCCACTTGCTGTCTCGAATCGCCGATGTTTGGCAGATATCACTAATCGATGCGGACGTCGTGCAGTGACCGATCACCGCTGGCAAGCTGGGTCTACCTTGTCCCTGCTTGTTTCGGTCGTTCATCGAAGACTGCCATTTGTCGAGGCTGTGCCTCCCTTTCGCCGGCGTGCCTATTCCGGACGTACTGACGTCGCTCATGGAACTCTGCCATTTCTCGTGACAACCGTTGTTGGGTTTTTGAGTTAGAATCCCTCCGTTTACGCTACTAACGTCTGACATGGATCCATGATGCCATCGATCCGATACCACTTGACGAGGAGGCATACCGCTTGATACGCTGACATCCGACATCGAGCCATGCCATTTTAAAGTCTCGCTGCTAGAGGCGCTACCACTAGACGTAGTCACTACGCTGTCTCTACCCTCTCGCGAGGTATCTTCCCAAGACGTCGCAGGCCTTTGTGCTACCGCCTCGCTGTCTCTCCTCAATCTGATAAAAGGAGCAATCTCTCATTACAAAGACATCGCGTGGTGTAGACGATGTTAATAAGACGATGTGTAAAGACAATCTTACCTATCGAGAAACGGCGTGTTCGTCGTAGAATCCACGCTGGATACATAACTGTGATATCCTTCAGATTGCGCGTAGCTCGCCTGTTGAGAATGTTGCACTCTCGTATATTCCTCAAGACCCGCTTGTGTCAAGGTGGTTTCGCGATAGAGGTCCACCTAAATAAATAAATTCAAAATCAAATCAAACAGCAAAAAGAAATAATATCCGCAGTCGTTAAGCATTATGTGTTTTTTTTTGCGTTGCATTCTTGGAATATTTATTCGGCTTGAGATGTTATTCGCTTAAATTCTCTTACCTGGGGCACTTGAGGGTCTTGGTAGCCTCTTACATAAGCCTCCAGATCAACGTGACTCAAAGTCTGAGACTGCTGTTCCCGTTCCGGTGGCGATGGTACCACGTATTCCGCATCTCCCAAAGCTTTACCTTCGCGATCCACGCGCGGCCACAATCTCGGCTCCTCTTCAACGCTACTTCTGTTGCGTGACTCGTAAGTCTCGGCTGGGATCTTCTCGCAACGCTCCATTACCGTCTTCAACTGCAATATTCAATTTTTGCAGTGTAATAGAAAATCATAAATGTACTTGGAAAGTGGCACTTGCCAAAGTAATTTTTATTTCGGAGTTCACATTCGTAATGTGAATAAAATTGAAAATGAAACGATTAATAAAGTACATCTTATATAAATTCTCGCGTTTAAAAATCGAGGTTTACTAAAAAAATATATATATACCAGTTATGCGCTTAACGATTAGCTTTCAGCCGAGGTATTCTACGATTCACGATCTTATATGTATGTATAATTCGCACTCGCGTTTCCTCGACGAGAGAAATAATAAAAAGGTCTCGATCTTAAAATACATCAGCAGGGAGCTAATTGCGTGCGTTCTGAAATAGAAATTGCGCCAGTCTAATAAAACTTCACGGTCAACGAAAAAAAAAGGGAACTTGGACTAACTTTAGCATCCTCCTCTGTTTTTTTAGCTGTCTTCTCCTCGCCTGACCAGGAGCTGCTGGTACGTACCGAAATTTACGGCGTGATGCGGGTCGGACCATCGAAATACCACGGCCTACTTCTGAGAAAGCCAGTAGCACGCCGACGATTATGTCACCGAGAGAAAGGAGGGTGCGGGTGTGGGAGATTAATTGCGTACGCCGTTTTAGGGCGCAGCACGATATATACACCAAGGTCTTGCCCCGAGGTGATCCCGATTCTTAATACGGCATGCTCGCCCGGATAAGCCCCCTTAATTATTAAACACGTAGATGGTGTCGACGTGAAACTTTGTAAATCGTTTGAAAGCATGAGGAAAGTGTTCCGATAAGCTCCGTTGCCTCGTGACTTGTTTATACCGCCGAGGTACTTTGGTGTCATGTAAACGAGACTCGATTTTGCAATCGGCAAGACAATCGAGAACGGCTGACACAGCGAATTCTGAGCTACGGCAGGAAGGATTTCTATAGAAGACTCGGACTGATGCAAATCGCGCGAATGGCAGAAGTTAAAAATATCTTATAAATGTAATTTAATCGCTAAAAGTTATAACAAGATCATTTCATTTATCCATCCGTATAATTATACGTTATTAGCGTAATGTAATATCCGTTCCTATTAATCGTCGCGATTAATTATTGTAAAATTTATTCTCTTTATAGTGCGTAGCAAATGAGTATTAACATTTAATAGTAAAGTCTACAAAAGTAACAGGAATTGAAATCGCGTGTGCTTGCGTGCAATATCTTTTATGTATCCAATTAATAGTAAATCACGGCATTACGTTGCCATGCAAATGTACGGTCCACGTTCAGATTGTATAAGCGACGCGGCGTAACGACTGTTTTGCGGAAAATGAAGAGGGCTTTACAAGCTTACCTGCTGCGTGAACGCGGGATTGGGCCTCTTCGTGTGTGGTCTGGTGTACTGGGCTGGCTTCTCCTTCGGATAGTTGGTGTGATCGGTCCAGGACTTGGAGCGATGAGAGCCGCTGTGCCCGGAGCTATGGATATCCTCGTCGGAGTGTCGCTCGGGTGCGCTCGGCCACGAAGGATACTTCTCGTGCCCGGGGCCGTAACAGACGCCCTTGAGGCTGGAGGCATCCCTAACTGGCGGCGTCGGTGGTGGCGAAGCTTCGTCTCTCTCATTAAGAGGGAGCGTGAATCCAAGGGACTCCAAGATCCTCCTAATGGGACAAACGGATATGGGAAACGTCGCGGTTAAAGTGGCCAGTGCACATTACGCTCCGCGACAGCCGGAGAGAGAGAACAGAAATAGCACGCGTGACGCAACGTCCTCCCTACGTGGAAACAATTATGCGCGAACGCAAAATCGTCTGTTTATTAGCGCCTCGCCCAATGAATCACTCGTAATACGGCACTCTCGACTGCGGTGCTTCTGCGCGCGATGTCATTGAACCACTTTATTACCAGGCGTGTGCAGACTGCATAATTTATGGTACTGTCGACGAGTTCGGCGTAACTTATACGGTAATCGCGGCATTTCTCTGATGTTGCGCGTTCCGCGGTTATTATCTTCTCGACAATATACCGTTCGTTTTGAAAAAACTAAGATCCTTCTAGTTGATTATACACTGACACGTTCGCATCAAATAAATCTTTTGTAAAAGACGGAAGTCTTATCCTTATCCTATTATCCTAAGTAATCTTATTATTACAGTACTCAAATTAAATAATCTTATATCAATAATCTATTTTATACGGTTGCTGGATAATCATTGCTCGATAATTCGCGTCGGATCGAGAAAGAGAGAAAACAGAAAACGTAGCAGGAGAAGAACGTTGCGTGAACGAACGTCGAGAGAAAAAAAAGCGCTCACGTAATCGCGAGCACGTACCCGCAGTCGTTTTTATAGCCCGGAATATTCTTCTTGTGACCATCGTTGTAACCGGTAACCGCGGCGGCCTTCTTACCGCCGTTGCCACCCTCGTGATCGTTCTCCGTGCCGGACCTCCGCCCGTCGTTTCTGCGACGGTAATATTCGTTAGGAGCCACCGACCGAGGCGGACTCTGCTTAAGGCCATAGCCTTCCTGAGAATACGACGTGGCACTCTTGAAATTGGCAGCCTCGCTCCCGTGGCCGTGGCTCGCGTACTTGTAGGACCCCGGGGGACAGGAAGGTGGGCCTGGGGCCTCATCCTGGACGCGATATCCTGGCGGCGACGGTTGCAACTCCGTCATCGTGTAACCGACGTCCCCGCCATCCGGGATACACCTAAGTGGGCAGAAAATTAAAATCGTGAGCTTCGACGTCCCCTTGAGATAAAATCTCGCGATTAGACGGTCGCATAGAGTAGATTAAGCGATTACGCGTCGCGTAAGTGTAACAGAATCGGGCGCAGCGTTTTCACATATTTATGAGGTAGCACGCGTGCATGCAAATTAAATGTTACGTGAACATTTTATCAATCCAACGATTTAATCTCCCGTGTTACTAATAAATCATAATGCTGCGCGCAACGATTCCTCCTTTTTTATTTTGAAATTTATCTGGATATTGACGCATCTAGATTTCGAGATAACAACATAGAAAAATTATGTTTATACCTCTGCACAAAATGTAAATGTAATGTGATTAGCGTACGGCAGACATATTTCTCGCCAGCTAATTGAGCTCATGGAAATTATACCGGTTTCAACCCTTGCTTTCCACGCTCGGGACTCAACGTGAATTTTTCGACATTATGTGATACATCATCGTGAATGTTTCTTTAGCAGCGTAAACGATCGCGATTAACGTAGATGTACGAGCAATTAACGTCGTACGACTAATCTCACTTTGTTCGCAGGAAAACTTACATTATCTGGTAATAGGTGCGAGATTGTAGGGGCTTAATGCTATCGGTTATAAAATAAAATCCGAGAAAAACGTCTTACGACTGATAGTTATTTAATCTTTGGGCGAGTTTAGAGACACGTGTACGTGGCATTTAACTCTCGGGCGACAGAGGAGTAATGAGTCGCGTTAATAGAGGCACACTCCGGGTGATTGATGAGACTGATAGATAACGCTATTTCCGAGTCAGGGGTCTCCAGAGCGCGTGAATGATGACAGCTTTTAACGAGGAACACGGATGCCAAAAAGTAAAATAGAAATCGCATATCTGCAACACGGAAGATATCACCAGGTAGGAATACGTTTAACTTTTCACCGAGCAGGTTTTTATCTGTTCTGCAATTAATTTAAATCGTCGTCGATTAATCATAAATTACGCGCGGAAAGCACTTTGGCTCATTTAAATGAATTATAAAACGCCTGTGAATATCTCTTCCCGGAACGATTGCAATAACGCTTTTAAGTTAACGTTAAAAGGGATGGGTGGCCAATATTTGAATTGTCAAAAATAATGAATTCTTTTCTCGCCAGCAATTAACGAAACCACCGCAGTGCCATCCGTTAATTCGAAATCAGATTACTCAACGAGGATTATTGATCAAGTCAAGCCTTTTGAGATCGAAGAGTCACAAGTGTTTACGTACCGCACGATATTCTCCATGACATGATTAATTCCATTCGAGATTCCATTTTCAGGTCAAATATTAACAACGCTGTTTCGTCTCGATCAAAACGTTTCTGCATCGTTTTCCCATAGTGTCTTGCGTCACGTGAGGTACAAGAAGCAGAGGAAAAAATCTGCAAGCGGCGAGCGAGAAGACCATCTCCGAGAATGCTAAGGTTAGGTTAGGTTTTCGTGATTTACGTGCGACGAAACGTCCTGAAATCGACTGCCCAGTGCCCCCGAGGCAGTAGGCACCGGGCATTGCCGATTTTTACCCACGCGACCTACGAAAGTTTCCGACTTCGCTCAGCGATGATTCCTAATTGCAAGAGAAGTCTCAACGGCACGCAACGCGTATACCCGGAGCCACTCATCACGAGCACTAGGACGCCCGCACGCCGGCATGTAGGCGTCGTAGGCGATCGTTAAATACTGGAGCGCGGAACGGTTTCGTAATAAGCGAAAGTACACCATGGTACGCGAATAATAATCGATATTTCTTAAAATATCTGGCAGGTGGTTGTTAATAAGCCGGGCCGGGAAGTATCGAAATTACG